>NC_140126.1:4071063-4508600 GCF_964035555.1 Netta rufina | reverse complement strand
AATCAATGACGCTGTTTCCAAGGTTAGTGCTTAGTCCTGCCGGTAAAAGGTGTCGAGATCAGGCCCTAATGGTGGGAGAGGAAGGAGCCAAGAAATGCATGCCGGAGTTGAAAGCTACGAAAATAGCAACTACTCTGGACTTCCCCCAAATTCAATAGTAAACGAAATCCAGTGGGACTTTTCTTTCATCACAACTTGTAAAAATGATTCTTTGCCTCTCTCTGGTGATAGCCCTACAGGACAGATCTATCCCTATCTCTTGTACTCTTCACAGATCAGGAAACTGAAGCATGGACAGGACAGAGGAACATGGTGTGCTCAGGACAGCACGAACAGGCCAGATGAATTGACCGAGGCCTCGGGGCTGGTCTGTGTCAGCTGAAAATGGGACAGGTATGAGATGGATGCAGTGTATTAAGCGGCTGTAAGGAGAGCTGCAAGAGATGTAGGCGTGTACCTGTTCCTCGGTACTTGCAGTAACAGCTATATCTTCCCAACCACCCAACAACCCTCAGCAAATCGTGTTTGAAAACTACAGTCCATTCCTGCCTATGTGCATGATTAATGCTATGGCCTTGCACATACAGACAAGGGCTCATCAATTTCTTTAAGTGGTGATGGCTCTCAAATGCTTTGCCTAATTTCAATGAATTTGCAAACCCCATTTCGTTTTACCAGAGCCTGTCCCCCAAGGGCTTATGTTGTGCAGTTTCTCCGAAATTTGTGCTGCTCTAGATCTGTGCTTTGCAATTGGTTAACCACCTACTTAACAGCGCTTGTCATTTGGGATTTTCCTTTTTTTAATAGTCTTAAATGTTATCAAAACACGAGTCCTAAATAAAATTCCTCCTGATAACTACCAGTCGTGGAGTCATTATTGGAAAGGGCAGCTGGTGGAAGATAGCAAAGCTGAGCTCAACGCTGCTATTTGGAAAGGACAGCTTTGTACTCAATAAAAAAAAAGTCACCGAGTGCTTAAACTCAGGTTTCCCACACCTCCTCTTAGCATGGAGCCTGATCAGAGTTTGACTCTCCTCTAGAGTGAAACAGCTGATTCAAAACCAAACTGACCTTCTTTGCTTAATAGTAATAACAATGGAAAAAGAAATAGCATTCATGGGCATCTCCTTAACAAAAGGAAGCACTCAATTTCATGCAGAAGCTATTACCTTCCACTAAGCTAACACCTTCTGAAGCAGGCTATAAATGAAAAACCAAAACATTAAAGCAGAACAGCCTTGTCATATATTTTAACTTTTAATCATCCTATCAAGTTGATTAAATAAACAGAGAAAGTGGAGATTTATTGGATTGAGGGAAGAAGGTGACAGGGGAACTTCGAATGCATTCAAAGATCGGATGTTGTGCCGTATGTTAAAGCAGAAGTCAGGCAGAGAAGGAGGTATGGCTCTAAATGACTTTTTAAAAAACCTGTCTTCTGGACCACCCCATTCCCAGCTCACTTGCAACTCGAGAACAGGAACCAAATTTTCAAGTGAACCTGTTTAACTCACAGTGTAGACGAACCAACCATCTGCCTCCTATCCTAGTATGATATAGCCCTACCAGAGGCTGACCCTGGAAAGAAACCCTGGATGAAACCCAGCAAAAAGCTTCAGATCTGAGTTCACATTTCAAAATTTTTGCTATTTTTGGCCCAAGTCTGCCCATCCTAAATACTGGCACAACTTGGAACGAGATCCTGGAACAACCTTTACTCTTCATATTATTAAATTTCCATCTGCTGTCAGATATCACTCTTTAATTTTGTTTTTACCCCATGCACTTGAGACTTACAGTTTGAGTAACAAAGGCTGTACAAAACACAGATGAATCATGTAGGCAGGTTAGGGTGAACAGCTCTTGTATTAGTCACAAAAGCCTGAAGAACGGGATGAGTTATGTGCATGCCAGTTGTTGGGAAAAGATTCATTAGACCACTGGGCCTTGAGCTTGGTTAAAATCACACCCTTTTAAATCACGCTGGAGAGCTTTTCTGGTACAGGGGATAACTCACTGGAGAAGGACTGAGGGAGCTGGGATCTTGGCATGCTCTGACACAGACAACAGTATGACCTTGGAAAAGTCACTTTACATCCTGGTGCCTTTGTTTCCCCTTTGTTTCCATGTGGTGTGGCAAAATCTGCAGGTCGAGATCTGCATCTGTGTCTTCTTAAGTGTAAATGCATCACTTAGGAGCCTCAGGTGACTCTCAGAGGGAACTCTGACGTGCTACTAGAAGATGCATGCTAAGACCACACCTGCATGTATGGACAGGGAAACAGCAGAGTCAGGGCATGTTTCCCATGGCAAAATTATTTCAGAACAACAGTGCACTGAGGGAATTGCCCTGGTCTTACTCAATGAACACTGAGATTTACTCCATCTAGCTGGAGCCAAAACAAACTGGAGAGAGGGAGAAAGAGATGCTTAGAAGATACGAACCCTGGCCTTCCACTAGGGGATCGAGGTTGGTGCAGCACCTGCAGAGACTGTACACAAGTTGCAAGGAGTGGCAAATACACAGGCCGGAGGCTGCATGTAACCAGCAAGCAAGAGGCAAGAAGTATATTAAGTGTTAAGTATAAACAAATACAAAAAATGAAATTAAAAAGAGAAAAAAAGATCTGAGATCAATACTCTCTCAAATACCTGTCTTATCAAGCCTCACATGTTGATTGCAGCCCAACTAAAATGACCTGCTGTGAATGATTCCTAATCCTTTTCTCCTTCAATTTTTATTTTTTCATTCCTGCACTAGGATAATCTTTTATTGATATGATACACGCTTGTAAGAACAATGCTGCAGAGATTGTGGGCTTGCATCATTTCACAGGCAATGTCATGTTCAGGACTTTTACATCCCATCTATGAAAAGTACAGAGGGACACAGCCAGGGATTTTCAAAGGAATCTAACCCCAAATCAAATAGATTTAAGTGGGAGTTGGAAATCCCAGGAAGACGATTAAATTCACTGTGCAAAGGCTGTTCGGAAGCAGGTAAGAAAGGAGATTTTGTGCTCAGTGGTGTTAATTTACATCAGCAGATGATCTGGCTCTTTGTTTGTTACCCCCACTTTAACAAAGGTAAAACTGAGGCTCAGAGGAACTAAAGTGGGTAGGAAAAACCCACAAACATAGCCATCTTGTTCTGACTGAAGGGAGTTAGTGAGCATAATTAACCAGTGAGGATAATTAAACATTGAGAATAGGGATGTAACAACCTCTCCATTGTTTTTAGACTTTTAAAGGCCATTAGATAACTCTGGCCGAGCCAGAAGCTGTAGGACAGATGCAAGAGTCACTATCTGAAATTCTGTACCATGCGTGAGGACAGGGAGAGATGTCAAAGGCTTGTCCTGGCTGTTATAGCCCACTTTGTGCAAAAAGATGGAAGAAGTGCAGAAGCTCAAAGAACTGTCACTACTTGTACCAATCCTTTGTTTCATATTCGCAGTCTGAGAGCCCAGAGCCAATCCACACGATTGCAGCTCCATCTCTTCTCTACCTAGGGAGCTGCAGTTCCTACACAGGTCTGGAACTTCAGAGTTTTCCAACCCTTAAAGATTCTCCCTTAAAATAAAAGCCCAAAGAAACAACTCCCCTCTGCCTGCATTGGATTTGATTCACCATCTCAGAAGAATTCACAAAGGACTGACAAAGAAACTTATGTTTGGACACGGTAACCGATCTGATTAAAATTAAATGATTGCATGAACACTTTGCGTGTATCCAACAACTCATGGGCCATTACACCCTCTAATTGTATGAGTTTGGCGTGCTGGATGTTATAAGGCAACATCATTGAAAACTCATGGAGCTGAACAAGGCAGAACCTGAGGTCTGAAATGCTTCTGATCTAGAGGATGCTATGATTTGATCTAAATTCATGCCATACTGGTGAAGTTCAGGGAGTTCATCCCTTGGTTGCATGGGCTCTTCAGGCAGAGATGCCTTCCATGCCCTTGGAGCAGCAGTCTGCAGTCATTAGTGCTGTTTGATTCCAGTTAATGTCTTCCACATCTGCTGCTTTAAGGCTCAGAACAAGTATCTCCTTTGTATCTCTCCTCTGTCCCACCCTGGGACCCTATGCCCAAAGTCCTCATCAGATTGTCAGTCCCTTGTGTAGTCTCTTTTCTCCTACAACAACTCCTCTTTAATTTCATTACCAATATTTTCATTAGCTTGAAACTTTCCTTTAGCTTTTTGTCTCTGACCAACTTTTTCCTCTGTCCTCAAAATCTTCCTCAATCCATTCATACCAAGCATTTTCCCTTTCACCTCTGGCCCATGGGAAACACATTTCACTTTCCAGTCCTTTCCTATCTCCTCTATTGTTCCCATCCTTTTCCACTTAAGATGACAAAAGGAAATGAAAAAGTCCACAAAAGTAACAGAGAAGATTGGAAAGTTCCCAGGGAAAGAAGTTCTAAGAAGAGGATAATAAGGATAGTAGGATAGTGTAGGAAACCACCCAAAGTAAAAACTAAAATTGGCCAAGACACAGACAGACTAGCTCCAGAATAATTACCAAGTAATTTCTATAGCATCACTGCAAGTTTTCTGTAAGAAAGTCAAATGCAGAGCTTGGGACCACACCTGAGTCTACTGCAGGGAGTTACAAATACCCCTGAACAGAGTTGAGCAGGGATTACCAGCCTACCTTACTATTGCCACTCAAAGTGTCTGTTTAGGAGGAGACACATAAAGCCGGGTGCACTGGATAAGCTTCCCAGGAGCAGACCAACTTCAAATGAACATGTCAGGGCCCAGAAACAATACCCAGGTCAAGTGCACACAGGAAGGGTAGGACACGAGCACCAGCCTTTGAATCACTGCAGACCAAGATCGTATCATCCTGCAGCCGTCATCCTTCCAAATATAGAAGGGGATTCACTGACAACCTCAACTTCTTATCTTTGCTGCTGACCTTTACTGAGTTACACAATTGGCTTCCTGCAACAGAGAGTACTTGGATTCACAGTTTACTATGCACTGGCTGTCTCCACTTTTATGGTTTGCACTTTTACTTTATTATCTTTAATTTTCTTCTTCCAACTCTTGAGTGGGTATTAGAAAGTCAATACAAAACCTATTCCGGCCTTTTATTCAAAAATAACAGCACTAAGCTTGTTTATTTACACTGAGACAAGATGATATTTGTGACAGCCTTGTCAATAGTTCAATGGCATGACGCTAACTTTTTTCTTTAAATTCAAATGCACTTTATTTGTGTGTGTTTGTCTGTCTCTCCAGATTAACTCTTTTTTTTCCAGAATCAATATCAATATTCTCCAAAGAGTTGAAAAACTGTGCAGACAACAGCTGGTAAGCAGGACACATGGCTTTTGGATGCCTCATCCTGGGGCAGAGGTGTGCTGACTGCCATGAAGGAAGGGTCAGTGGTCAGCTATTCACACACTGAATTTACAGTTCTCAGCTTGCTTGGTTGAACTGGATAATTTGGGAGAATTAGCTTTTGCCAGCAACCAGGCAAAATTTGGGAAATCATAAAACACCCCTATGAAGGAGTCCCACTGTGCCTTTTGAAAACTCGGACTCTTTTTGGTTTCTGCCACAGCTTCCTGGTCAGCCCATTGCTGTTGACTGCTACCTCTATTTCTGCGAGCAGCTGTGAAAGCAAGGACAAGCAGCAACATCCCTTCACTTGGTATTGCCCATGGGAAAAGACAATTCATTCACCCCTTCCTTGATGCCCCACAGCAATAAGAGAAGAAACCTCTGGTCAGTTTTGATAGCACCTATTTTTCAGTCCTACTGAGGCTGGTGCTACAGACATCTCAGGCCAGGCCCAATGCCTTTCTGTCCCCGTTTCCCAGCTGTGCAACAGGATGGATACAAACCAATGTGTTGGTTGGTTATAGCTCTTAGTTGATAAAATCATACATATTTTCACATCAGCTGCTTGAATTCTAATTCTTAGCATGAGTGGTTTTATTTTCAGAAATGCTGCATATCCACTTTGCCTAAGGAATTAAAGGAAAGTGTCTTCTAGCAATGACAAAACCCAGAAGCATTACTAGTGAATACAATAGCTTCCCCACAAGATTTAGTATTGGGGTTGGAGCCCTCAGCACCAGACAACACTCCTGGCAGAGCACTGGCCTGCTGCACTGCAGCAGTAGATGTTTCTCTGACATGGAGCCACCACCACTGGAGGCTTTTGCTACTCCCTTTTGGGGTTGGTTACAGGTATTCAGCTTTTCAATGAATTACTGCAGTGTACAGTAATCCCCCAAGAAGACTATTTCTGTCCTGAGAACTTTAATGTGACTGAAACACAAAGAACCTCTCCATCTAAATCCACCTTAATGTGAGATCTTAATCTTTACATTAAGATCCATATTTATGTAAGGTCTGCAGTGCAAGCCTCATCAGAATGACCCAGGGAGGCAGCCCATGTTACAGCCCTCCCAGTGAGTCCATCACATCTGAGGCAGTTTGTGCTTGCAACGAGCAAACTTAGCTTCCCTGGCCCCCATGAAAGGTTTGCCATGTAAAGAGCTGTCTACGTTTGCAGAACCTGAAGACCTGTGATCCTTTAAAGCAAGATTGTCAGGAGAGTTTGATCACCTCTCAGAGGGAAAGAGGGAACTGCCTGAATGCGATCCATTTTCATTCTGTGTGGAGCTTGGGGAATGAATGAACCCCATAACTCAAGACTACACTTGCTCCAGCTCTAAAAATGCCTGATGTTCAGCTTGAACATAAGCTATAACTTCCTAATTGCACTTGTTCCTGAACACTTTTTCATGTTCTGCCTAGGACACACAGCTTTTTTTTTTGTCTTATCTGCTAGTTCAAGCCATCAGTTTTCCTGAAGCTTGCCTTAGCCCATGGACCTGCTCCCAGAACTTACTGGATTTCCTGTTCTGCTGCAAATGTTTTGCACTGTTACTGTGCTCTGCTCCAGAAATGGCTGCCTTTTGGTACTGGCTACAAACAGCAGTCTGCCAACTTCTGTAAGGACACTGTGGAGAGAAGGCACACAGCAAGGGCAAAGGTGGGTCATGAATTATTTTTGAACTCTGATTAGCAGTAAGGTGGTGACTAGGAATAAACGCTAAACTGTGGAATTCAGATGTGGCTGGCTGATTATTT
This sequence comes from Netta rufina, assembly GCF_964035555.1. Taxonomy (NCBI): domain Eukaryota; kingdom Metazoa; phylum Chordata; class Aves; order Anseriformes; family Anatidae; genus Netta; species Netta rufina. Next base: position 4,501,478 of record NC_140126.1, on the reverse strand, counting down.
CCCATCTTCTGTTGACCCTAAAAGTCAATAAAGCTCCCGTACTACCCTTCTTTCAGATTCCCTTCTCCTCCCTATAATAGTGTGATTAAAATACCCTAGTTCAGGACCAGCCTATTTGGATGGTGCCATGTGCCTCTTCCCCATGGATTTCTTTGCTCTGGCTGGCGGCCAATCAAGGCTTCAGCAATCTGATCAGCTGCATGATTTAATGAACCCTCCTTTCGTGGGGAAGGGCACGTTCCTTTACAAAAACTGGTGAGATATCACATTTCACACGATGACCTCTACTTTCATAAGATGATGGGAGAAAATTGGTTTTGGAAATCGAGGAAGATTGCATCTTGTGAAACAGAATCCAGAGAGTGACACAGAGACCACCTTTCCATTCCAGTCCATTTAATTTTCAGGTTTTGGTTTTGATGGGGAGCTAAATATAGTTTGGGTCACTGGACCAGAAGCACAAATAATTAAGAAGGAAAGAAGCCCCTCTCCCACTCCACTTCCTTACTCCAAGAAACTCTCAGAGCAAATGTACTGCGCTCAAAGCTGAATAAAGAAATAGAGCTTGGCCTCCAAGCCACTGGAGCAATCTTTGGGGGGAAAAGAATCCTTTTATTAACAATCTCCTGCAATATTGTTTTGCTGCTATTGCTCTGCCCAAAAGGAGGATTTGAAGAGGTCCAGGCATTCGGATTCATGCACCTGGACCCAGATGTGCTGTCTGGGGATCAAAGCCCCATTCAAACTCAGATAGTTTTGCACCTAGGTAATTTTCAGGGCCCTATCCTGAATTATTGAAGGAAAGAAGCTAAAATAGTTAATGCTTATAACAAGTAGAGATTAACTTTGAGAGTTGTTTAGAGAACTTAAGAATGATTCTCTTTCATGAGGTCATAAACTTGATGCTCTAGGCTAAATAGAGTCTGACAGGCATGTTTGTTCAGGATACATTTATTACTGAGCTATCCAGGGACATCCACAATTACTGTCATGAGACGTCTGATGATTAAAGAGTAGAATGAGCAAAATGGAAAATTAAAGGCACAGAACAAGGAGCAGAGATGCCTGTCTTCACTGAGAGTACCCACCTGACAGAAAATGTTGAGCCATTCAGGAATGTGTGTGGCATGTGGGTGTATATCAAAACCCGCTGTATGTCTCCTAGATATTACTACCCTTCTTCCACTGCCTTTACTCATACAGTGCGGTCTGGCAAAGGGCATGGATCTTATGGTCTGAACCCTGAGCTCTTAAGAGAACCCATCATGCAGCAACTTGACACTAACAGGGGTGGATCAGTGCTGCTCTGTGGCCCTCCTGTGAGGCCTTGTAACCCCTAGTATCTACAAAATGCCTTTCATTCTCTTTGCAGATTTGGATTTGGTTGGGTTTATTCCACCTGAAATGAAGGACAAAAGGATTTCCTCATGTGCCCTCATGTCACGTGTTCATTCCTTCTCCCTTTTTGAGAGAGACCTGCCTGGACTTGCTTCTCCTGGTGTGCTCCCTGTGGAGAGCTAACCATGATAAAAGTTCCATCACCCTCTCTGTGCTGCTCTTAAGACATGTTTTGATCTAAATATGTATAAAGGCCATCAAGTGTGCCACACTCTATATAATCACTAGGATCCACTCGGAATAGTCAAAAAGAGACAAACAACATACATGAAGAAATAATGTGCAAAAGAGACAAACAACATACATGAAGAAATAATGTGCAATCAAACTAGGGGAATGGAGGGTGTGCCAAAAGTTTTACCTCTAGAAATGCTGGTTGCCAACAGAACAGGCGCATTTCATAGAACAGCCTGCAGCTTCTACTATGTAACACAGCTTCGTCTATTCCTTCAGATGAGGAGTCAAAATGGGTCAATAGAGAGGCCCACCTAAAGACATCCTAGAGCAGTATGGGAACACCCAGGAAATGGCTCATTCATGTTGTACAATCTTAGTGGCCATATTATATATTCTCATTCCACTAATATCTACCTTTTCAATTCTTCATTCCTCAAGGAAAATTTTCCCCTTTGTCCTTACCTAGAATGAGTGTGAAGAGCACCATGCCTGCAAATGAAACTGAAACAAACAGAATAAAGAAAAAAAAAAAAAAGAAAAAAAAAAAGAAAAAGATCAGTGTCCCTGGAGTATCTTCACCTGCAAACACTTTTCTTTCTGTGTGTGCATGGCTACATGTGCTGCAACTTTATGACTGTGCTGGGTTCCCCGTGGGAGCTTCAAACTCTCTTAATGCTTATGACCGCCAGTCAATTTCTATCCCAAAATATCCTCCATAGTAAAGACGTGAAATAGGCAAGAAGAAAACAAATATTCATTACTCCAGGAGTTAAAGCAGCATCCATTTGGACTCACATCTGTAAAAGGCCAATAAATTGAAGGCAATGATCATAATTACACTGCAGGCCAGGCTGAAAAAAATGATGCATTCCTCCAGAGTAATTTGCTATTGTTGGGGTTTAGGAAACTTGTCCCTCCCTGCTGCTGCAAAAAGAAGAAATAAAAAAAAAAAAAAAAAGAGGGGAAAAAAATACTTCTTTTTTTGGATGTTGATGATTAAATAAAAGAGCCCTGAATGGCAATAGTCATTACACCAGCAGGAGGAATAAATAAGGAGCATCATTGGTAGTTGTAAATAACGGATGCCGTTTTGAGCACAAAGCAACACATCTGGTAATTATTCTCAATTCCACTCCAATTGCTTTGATTTGGCGGCGTAAGGTGCCACAATGAGTTCTGCCGTTATTTATTTATTTATTTATTTGCAAATCAGTGTTTAATTGTAAATTGCCTTGGAGGAATCAATGGGATTTATTGCTTCTGCCATGTGAGGTGTGAAATGTTTGCCATTACTGAACAATGGATTATTTTTTAATAATCTCTGCCTAACGTCCTGTTCCCTTGTAATGGGCTTGTTTTGGCATGGACAGAAGTTACTTTTGATCCCCCCTTTCCCACACATGTATGCTTTTTGTCTCTTTGCTTATACTTTTTTATAGCTTCTCATTTTTTATCTTACAAATATTACTACTTTTATTAAAATTGAGTTTAAACAGGACTACCCTGACAAATTCTATTTATGTGACCTTCTTCCAATTACTTTTAGGAAGACATTTTTGTGGACCATGTTTGGAGCTGATCAACACATCTAGTCCATTAACCAAAAAAAAATTGGATTTTTTTTTTTTTTTTGCCTTCTCTTATCCCTGATTATTTTTCCATTATGGTTTGTGTTTGTCTCCAGAAAAAATGCTTCCTATCCAGTCTTACTCTGTCCTTAAACTCAGTAAGAAAACCCTCCACCTCTCTGAAACAAAGGAAAAATGAAGAAGGCAGAGTCTTTCCCTTTTCCTTTTCAGCGATCACTAGAAAGTACTGAAAGTGAAAAAAAAAAAAAAAAAAAAAGAATTTTTACAAAATTTGCATTTATAAAATTTCTGTAGCTTTGATTGAAAGCATTTACAGATGTCCCTTTCTTCCTTCAAGAATTTCAATTAACTCTTGAACATAGCATGTCCAAACAGCAACAGGGATGATGGTGTCTTTTGCACCTTTAAAATGTATCTGGGCCTTGGCTCCTCAGCTATGACACAGTAATAATGGACTAAAAAAAATATTTTTTTTATTTTTTATTTTTTCCTGAATTGTCTGCTGAGATTATAACCATGCCAGGACTTCTCTTTTATTACAGTGCGTACAGTACTTAGCAGAACAGGGACACAGTCACAGTTGCTTTCTCCAGATGATACTGTAATTACCACATTAATTTGTATAACAACCTTCAATCCTCTGGCTGGGACGCTTCTTCCCCTGAGCCACACTTATTCCTGTACTAGACTGACATGTCCTCTCTCCTTTGGACAGGACTCAGTTTGGTTGAGTCTCAGATGTTTTTTTAGGAATAGAAAGGAAAAAAAAAAAAAAAAAAGAATTTTTGATTTTAATGAGGCAACACCAATTTCCATGAAATTGGTTTGACATTAAAACTAAAGCAGGAGACAATCCCCACCCTCCAGGCCCACAGCACATCCCCAATTGAAATCTGGCTATCTCGGTGGGGATGAGCTCCCAGACCAGGCTGCGGGTTCCCATCCCTCTGTGGAGCCCAAGCAGCCCCAGGAGGAGCCCCAAAAAACAGAGAGACGGGGAAGCCCCTCCTGTGTGTGAGCTGGGAGGACTCTGCTCCCCTGGGGATGACTGGAAAGGAGGCCTCTCCTGTGAAATGCAGAAAGTGCTGGAGGTGGGCACGAGCTCCCCTCTCTCCTCCTCCGATGACAATCACCATACATTTAGCTCTGCTGTGGAGCGGAGCAGGCGAGCTAATTAACACAGTAAGTCATAAAGAGACGGTGCCAGTGGGGAAACCGGAGCTGCGTGAGCTGTCTGTATCCGTACCCTGTGCCGTCCTCATGTCACAAGATCCTAACTGTATGATTAAGAATGACAAGTGTTAACCCCTCCGGTCTGGGGGTCTCCCAGCTCTCCTGCTGCAGTGGTCTCATCCCATTTTCTTTCTCTGAATTACAGCAATTAGCAACAGAAAAGACATTAGTTCATCTGTCCCACACGCTCACTCTTCTCCTTGGCCAGGGTGAAATTAATCCCTGTATTCATATATACACACAATGAAGATTCTTTTAAAAAGCTGTTTCATTGACTAATGTCTCTCTCTCAGCCTGATTACAACCTGTACATAAAGGAATAAAATATATTTGGGGGGACAGGTGAATCTGAGAGATTCCCCTTGTAGAGCATCCACCAGGTTGCTCCCTTGGGGCTGGGCTCATCCTCTAGTCAGCAATCATACTGACCAGCAGCCTGAATTTTGCCTGTGAGGTGTGTTTTGTGTCCAGACAAGACATCCAGATCTGGGATGCAATGCCTGATGAACCAGAGAAACAAAAGCAGAACTCACACTGTTGCAAAACTGTTTAGCTGTAGCTGTTTTGTTTAAAACAAAACGCAATTCCCCTTTGGCGGAGTCCACAGGGGTTGGACAATCCCGATGATGTTCCCTCAGTGAGATTAAACTGGGTTCAGGGCTGAGTGTGGACACTTGCAAAAGGACCTACAGAAGGACACTTGCAATGTCTTTTAGTATGACTGCACTAACTGAGTGTGTGTGGAGGGAAGAAGGGAAAGGAACAAGGGAGAATGGAAGGAAAAAGGATTCGATGTGTTATTCCAGATCATCCAGACTCGGTGGCTCTCAGACCCTTACTTGCTACTTGCAGGAAACAAGGATTAAGATAATTCCTATGAACAGCTGAATCAGAGGATCATCTTTTTTATTATTCTTTTCTTCGACTGAATGCCCCTGTTTAAATTGTACAAAATAATAATCACTGAAGACACACAGAAAAGCTAGGTAAATTCCTGGCACCACAACCCATTGGGAACGAATGTCGTTTTCAAGTCATATTTGTTTTTGCATTTGTTTTCCTTCTTTTTAGCTAACAGTGCCTTATACTTAAATATCCCCTGAAGGGAAAAAAATATTAAAACCTACAGAACAGCTGACATAAAGAAAAGGACTGAAAAGAGCACCTGACTAAAGCCGTTATTATTATTCGCCTTGATACACGCTCACACACACACACATACATTAATTCTCAGCAACCACTTTACTAACAAATTCTCTGACAGTTGAGAGAGTTCCACTTCAGTAAGGAGAATTTGTTGCATTCTATCAATAACAGGATCAAAATTGCCCAGGAGTATCCCTTCCACTCCAACAGGCATGTATGCACCCAGGCATTTTGCAAACCTTTCCCGTTTGATACAGAGTTTGCTGATAGCAGCAGTGGTGTTAACATGCACTGTGCTGGGTGTCGGGTGAGATCCGCAGTTTTGTTTTCCATCCTCACTCATGAATAAAAGTAAAAAAAAAAAAAGAATATTATACGTTGAAGCCTGTTTCTGGCAAGTGGGAAAAATTCTCAGCCCACAGACAGAATCTTTTTTTAGTGAATTACAGAAATTGTTCACTTTGGGGGAAGAGAGGGAACTGTGCTTTTTACATTCAAAAATAAGGAAACCAAGATCATCACTAAGATATAACACTCCAGAAATTTCTGGTTCTACTAAGCTCTTGGCTTAAATCCCCAGAAGGTAAGAAACAAGTGAACTTAACCTAATCAAGAATGTTGCCCACTCCAGACCTTACAAGTGAGCCTGAGCAGACCCAACAACAGCAAGGGGGGAGGAAGAGCTGCTTCCAAGTCCCAGATGAATTTCACCCTCAACAAAGCAGGAGACCTGGAGGTGGGTACACCTTCCAATGCAGATATGCCCATGACAGTCACTGCAGAGGAGATCTCTTGGAGGCCTTGGGACTGCAGCCAGGACTTCCACCACCTGTGTTAAGGAACGAAATGCTTCTCCAGCACCACTGCCACTACTGAAAACTAGTAATTGTGGGAAGGAGATCAAGCCATCTCAGTGATGCTTCTTAGACACTAAGACAGTACACAGTCTGATTCGAGGTCTGACCTGCAGAAATCTAACAATCTCATGACTAGGGGTCCATCAGTCTTGGGACGTATGCACACCCATATGCTCAATCCATCATCAAAATGTGTATAGCTAAGGATGGCCTGAGGGAAACTGGGGTATTCCCCTCTGATGTCCCAGTTTTGCAGTATGTTCAAAGACTTGCTGTATGATTGGGGATAGGAAAGGGGGATTTACAGAATCATAGACTCACATGAGATGTGAAAAGAAACCCTACAATGCCCTCTCCCCCTACCCTCCCCTTTTTTTCCCCATTATTTCAGGGAGCTCTACCATGTACTGGACAGTGCAGAGATTTAATCTCCAGTATGGATCCATATAGCTTTACGATTCTGTCCCTTTAGCAAAGAACATCTCACAGGGGTTGGTGGACATTATCCTTACAGAATATCAAAGAACAAGACAAGTAATATCACTGTTTTAACATCTGCTGAGAGCAAAGGTGATTTTCCCTTGTGTTGGCTGTGCTGCTAGATGGCAAAGGTTATAATCCAGTCCTGCTTGACTGGGATATTGCTCTGAGGTCGTTCTCCCTCCAGTGAGGCTATGCTAAAAGGAATGATCCTAAGGCTGAGGTAATTGCAGGTAGCTCTGCAGAGCTCTCTCCTTGTCCTGAGTTGCTTCTCCACGTGGAGTCAGGAAGCACTAGAGAGACCTGAGACAGATACTCCTCACGTCATCCCTTCACTTGATGCTTCATGTGAAGAAGATGAGATTATCTGGGCCAAAAATCTAATTGCAGAAGTGGGGGTGGGAGGAATTACATGAGGTGAGCTTTTCTACCCTCTCATGCTTGACAGTCTCATCAGTACTAAGTGCCTGCGTGCCATCACTCAAAGCTGGGAGCTAGCTTCTGTGCCTCGTAGAAAGCAGTATTGCCTCAGCTCAACCTGTGTACACAAACAGGAGAAGTATATGGATGGGGCAGTATGACATGGCTCTGCAATGCATACCAGAGTCTATTCTTGGGTGTCCCAGGTAAAACAAAGTGACTTTTAGAAACTTCTGTGCAATTTTTGTTCATCTGTAGTCACCGAACTGAGCAAAAAATTAGATTCATTCCCTGATTTCTATCTGAGTTTTTGGGTGCAGAGCACTCCCAGCAGCTACCAAGGCCATAACACAGTACCTAGGGCCTCTTTTGGAAACCAGCCTAAGTCTCATGTTCTCACCCTCCTCCAGAAACTATGGAAAAAACATACATCACCACTCAGTGACCTCAGAAGCCAGTGCTTCCTCACCTGAAACACAGAACCTGTGAGAACAAACAGGAAAAGCTTGGGATGGGGTAATATAATATAGGATCAATTTTTGGAAAAGCAGTGACAAAATTAATAGACAAAACTCCTACCCTCTGGGTGTCTTTGGCATCAGATGCTTTGCTCAGGCCTTCCCTTCTCTCTTGTTTTCTGCTCACAGCTCGGGGGCTCTTTGGATCCTAAGCCCAAGGCAAGCTTCTCTATTGACTTAAAGGGAGCTACTGCTTGGACTGAGTTTAGGTCTTCACTGCCCTGACTGCCCCTAGCGACAGTGGTCTCAGCAAGTGAGACCACTCGTTATCTTCATGCTGAAGTTATCTTCAGCAAATAAACCTCAGCCTGTGCAAAAGGCCTTGTTGGAAACAACTCCTGCAGCCAAGCTGCCTGCTCTTATCTGGTTCATCACTTTGCAGACATCCAGCTCCAAAGAGGGTGGTCCATGGCATGAAAGAGCAATGTGCAGGAACCTTGCCAACAGGTGGACTTCCTCCCTTCCCCTTTTCTGTTTTTATTCCTCAACAATGGATAGCAAACAGGTTTTTTTTTTTTCAGTTTCATCCCATTGGTCCTCCATACATATAAACAATTTCTCTGTCGGGATAATGTATACCAAAGCTTTTTCTAATGTACCCCACAGTAAATCAAACTGACTTTTAAGAACTTCTGTGGAGTTACTGCTTAGTCATCGTCATTTAAAAAGACAAAAACCTGGTCCTCTTCTTTCACCTGCTTGTTACAGCTTCTAGAAATTATGGTGATATTGTCTGAGAGGCAACCAGGCAGGCATCAGAAAGGAAGAAAGAGAGAAAGAAGAAAAGATGCTCCTATTTCCGGTTAAAGGAATATAGGAATGAATTCTTAAAAAAATAAATAAATAAATAAATAAAAGACATTGAAAATAAAACTTTTCTTTTTTCCTGTTCTGTAGAATTGCCACTAGCTTTAGAAAAATCTAAAAAGATACAGGACCTGAACAATACATGTGCACACACACAACCCACATAATACCTAGTAATGTGCAAATCCACATATTCAGATCAGTGTAATTTTCTTTGAAAGTACGAATTAAACTGACTTTTCTTTTACCTAGAATGATACAATGAGAACAAATAACCTAAGTATACATTTAAGAAAAAAATCATGACCAAGAAAAATAGATGGAGGGAGCATATTGTGATACTCATGAAAAGCAGTAGCTTTTAGACATGACCTTGATTTCTAGGAGCCCTTCTTTGAAACACACGCACATCAAACCAGATGCTGTGAACTCCTCCATCTGCACGCCTCTGTCCAGAGTTACGCTTCGGTAATGCCCAGAGATTTGACTTCCATCCCGAAAAGCACAGGGCTTTCAGGACTAAAGCTGAAACACTGCCTCTCTTGCAGCTAGATAAACTACCACACATTTGAGGCTTCAGAAATCTGCTTCAGAGAGTGCTTTCCTGCACTTCATGATGAACAGAAACACTTTGAGTAACAGCTCAGATTTGTTTATTCCACATGAAAAACAGGCAAAATACAACACTACTAATGCAAAAGAGTTTGGGAGAAGAAGTGGTACAGGCTGGATCATTTTAAAAGGAAATAAGATTTGTTCACCCACCCTTCTTAACCCTGAAGTCTGTCTAGACAATCTGATGTGACTGAATAACAGACACTAGCTTATGTTTGAACAGTATTTTTTCTGCTGATGTACCAAAATCACTTCATAAGCCTGTGCTGGCTTTCCTGTTGCCTTCAGGTGCTTCTCATGCAAAGCAGCCACCTCTGATGCTGTGCTAGCTGCTAAACAATGTGTAGGAATCCTCCCCGGTGGTTTTAGCTGGGGAGGGAAGGGAAGGGAAGCGCAACAAGCGGGCTGACTTTTCTGCTGTGTAAAGCACTGTTGAAACAAGCAGAAAGGAGCTAAGAGATGTCTGACATCCTGTTAAAACCAAGAAGCTGTTACTACAGGAGGCCTCTTGACAGGGTATCAGAGTGCACACACTGAAACAAGTTGCTTCATGGGCAGCCGAATGTGTAAACCCTCTTCCAGTGTCCCTACCCCCATGAGTTCATTGATGTCTAATAAAAGATGGGCTTATGAGCACTAATGAGAACTCTCTGCTCTGCCTGGCTGCCTATTTTCATGAAATTTATAGGAACACAATAGCTTTGGGACCTATTCCACCCCATCAACGATAGGTTAAATTACCCAGTGGGTTCAAAGCTCAAAGGAGGAGCCCTTGACAGATTGACTGATAGATGGGCCCAGGCACACACTTACAAACAGCTTGATTGTACAAGCCTGATTTCCTTTGGAAAGAAGAAGCAGGGGTTTTATTGGTCCCAGACAATAGATGGGATAACTTATAGCAAATTGCCTCCTATTGCTTTCTTAGATGTTTCTTCAATGACAACTCAATGCCAACACACCTTCTGGATTTTGGAGATGTCACATTAATGCCTCCCTGGGCTAAGCGTCCTTACAGAGCTCAAGAAGATAGGATACCATCACCCATCACCAGGGAAGGCAGTACAGCTGCAAGTGCATGGAAAGCAAAGGTCTGGAAGAGAAGGGGAGCTTTTCCGAGGCATGCCCTTCGTTTTAAAGGGCAAGGCTGTGGCTTTGAGAATCTGAACAATTTCTCTGAAGCATGATTTTGTTTGTGCTGCAGGGGTATTTACTGTTCTAAGATTTCCTGGCATTTGGGTAGTGTAGGTAGAGCAGATTTATGTATAAAGGAGAAAAAAAGATCTTCAGAAGAACTTTAAAAGGACAATATCCCAACCTGCCGTCTGTTTGGGGGATTTTATTTGGACAGATCTGTTGCTGAGCCTTGTGTGACCAAACATTTGTACGTGTTTTACTGCATGTTTGCACGGCTGTGCGCGGGAGATAATATAACTGACAGGCTAGCGATGACAGATTCTTACAGCACAGAGGATGCAGAGAGGTCAGGAGTGGGGCTAAGTCCTCTCCAGTATGACAGCACCATCTTTTCCTCTTTACCTGCAATGCCAGCAGCAAGATGTTCTCTGTCCACAGACAAGGTGCACATGGGAGGGTGCTAAGGTCCTGACAGACTCCCCTTTGAGCTATCCCTGTGCACTGGGATTCGCCTCCCAGCACACTTACAAAAGACCAGAGAAAACTCAAGCCAAGCTGAGGTAGGGAAAAAGGAAGAAATGTTAAGTAAGAAGATCAGTTTGAAGTAAAGCACTGGGTAGGTCTGAGAAGATGTGACTTTTGCTCCAAGCTGTGCAAGGAGATGCTGCTCCCAACCCATGTTTCTCAGCTTCCTTATCCATGCTCTGAGCATTACAAAGAGGCCGATTGTGTATGAAACAGGTTTTGAGAGTTACTGACAGAGCTGCAGAAGGGGTATGTAAAATATGCATCATCCAGCAAAGAAATGTGCATTTTAAAGCCATCTTTTTGCCCTTCTTCTCTTTGTGGGTAAAGGTGAGGAGCTTTACATTACTGTTACAGGGACAGAAACGTCCTGCATTTTCATTTTGCACCCTACTCTGGTCTTTTCTATGGTCGGGAATGGATGTGTTCACAACTGGCTTAGTATTCAAGGCCATAGGGACCAATGTCTAATTGCCAAAACCTACAAGAACCAGAGGACAGAAAAAAAGAAAAATTAAAAGAAGGAAAAAACAAAAAAGATGCATATTGACATGGGGAGAAACCCCTGCTGCAAAATTTCTCTATAAGTTTCTACCACCCTCAACCTATTCTTTTTAACACTAACTTGCCAAAATAAACTAGAGGTTGCTTTTTCAGTGGTTGTGGTTTTGGCTGCAATTTTTCCTGTGCTCACATCTCAGCTCTAAATACATTTGCAGGAAGGAAAACGAATGTGTGCCCTTCCTGGTAGCAAATCCACTAACTGTCTCTGCACTTCATCAGGCTGTGAAAGGCAGACTTCACACCACCAGAAACAGTCCAGGATAAATCAGCCCATTCACTCTCTTCATTCATCTTTTGAATGTCTTTTGCATGTGTTCAGATTGTATCACGGTGTAGATAAAGCTGAAAGCCTCTTCAATATTCGCTTTTAATTGTTGGCCGTTACAATGTTTGGCTTTCACAGAGGGAACGTGATTAGTGAAGAAAATCCAAACAAGCAAAAACCAAACTGATGGAAAGAGGATGTTTAAGGGTGAGCTACTTGGACTGCTCTCAAGCAAATCTTCCATGAAGGCCTTGGTTCAAAGTCCACTGAAGTCTGAGTAGGTTCTAGACCAAACCCTAAAGAATTTCATGAGTACACACTGGTTTCTCATCTCATCTCCGTGCCTCTAAAGACTTACAAATTTTCAGAGGATGAAGAGAAAACCCTCAGAAGCAGGCTGCCTGCCCTGGCTGCAGAAAGTCCTGCAACACAGAGAAAGCAATTGCTTACATGGAGAAGATACTGTTATGGAGACAGACACAATCACCAAAGAGAGTGTACACTATACCCTGTCACAAAACTCTACCAAATCTAAGAATTTATGACATGTTTCTGCAGGGGTAATGGAGCATTTGGATGGTGGATACATGAAGTGTAATTGTTCGAGGACATCAGCTGACGAGTGTGTGGCTTTCCCTGGATTTCCATATTTACTCTGAAGGCAAAACCTTTGTAGTCTGTGAGCTCTGCTGGCTCAAGTGATCATGGTGGGCTCAACCAAGGGAGGTGTACTCATTTATGATTTTCTTGGACTGGTGTAGGACTATTTAGTGGTATAAAACCAGCAAATCTGCATTCTGCACCAACATCTCTTTCTCTAGAAATGATTTTTTTTTAAGGGTGCAGGTGAAAACCCATCTCCCTTGCTCCAAAGCAAGCAGTGCTGTCCCAGAGAGGCCCAGAGGAATGGCCAAAGCAACCCAGGCTGCCGGTGGCAGAGTGCAGACACTTGAACAAAAAGTTCTGGCTGTCTCGCTGTAACTTTGAGGCTGTCTTTTTCTGCTCAGAGCAGAAGTAAGTGACAGAAGGAGCCCAGCAACATCCACCAGCTTAATAACAATCATTACTATGCTAGGAGACCGGATGGATAATGCGGTCCCAAAGCATGGACATGAACTAATGTCATCAGCATTGGTATAAATAGGGTGTCTGCATTTAATTAATAAATAATAGGCTGCAATGCTAATCTCCTTCTGCTAACTCTTTTCTAAAGGTGCAATCTATTAATCACATGTCACTGCCAGCCTGGTCACTTCTTTTTTTAGATTCAAGACAGGAAAAAAAAAAAAAAAAAAAAAAAGCTAGAAATAAATGGATCCTAAATACAGCAGGGCAATTGAATAGCACAGCCAGCATTACGATCCACTGCTGATTTCAATCCTTAGCTACAAGTTTTTCCCCCTAAGGATGGATATAATGCTTTAAAGAGAGAGTGAAGGCTTGCAATGTTGTTAAAGGTCAGTATGTTACTTATGTCTGCAAAATGGAGTTTTTTTTTTTCCTGATTATTTGCCCATGGAAATTCTGTCTCTCCACAATGTCTGTCGACATACAGAAAGCCCCGTTTCTGCGGGAACTGGCTCAGGCGGGTGAGATATTCCTATTGAGCTGGGGACAGCATAACTTTCAGAGAAGTTATTTAATGGAAATGTCTCACCTGTTTGGCACACTTTGAGACTAGGAAGCCAGAAACTCAAGGAGGAAAAAAAAAAAGAAAAAATAAATAAATAAATAAACCATTTGTGTTGGTATGGAAATGTGCTGGGGGGAAAATGACAGCACTGCTCATCTGGGGCCATGTAGAAGGAGCCATGCAAATTGCTTCCTTTGCATGTGAATATCCCCTTTCCAGGAAGCTTCCCTCTCAATGCTCTGAATGAACTCCATTGTGCCCACAGACACAATGAAGATTTTCACCTGTTCAGCTTCAGGATTATCGCCCTGCTGTGCCTTTTCTAGGGTCTCTTTAGAAAAACCTGGAAAACGTTGCCCCAGGAAAACATTGCCCCGGGTGGCTTTGTGTGCACTGGGGCATGTGTATGTAGGTCACAAAGCAAGTTTCCATCCAAAATATTTTGATTAGAAAATGTATCCTGCCTTCTCTAGTTGTCACACATAATTGATCACAAAAATGTTTCCTTAGTAATTTAACTGATTTTCAAAATGATTAAAAGCTTTTCAGAAAGTTCATCTCTGCAATTCCAACCTGTTTGATATCAAAGTTGTGCCGAAGCCTCAGAAGAGTCATTCTCTGGCTAAATTTCTTTATTCTTCAGTCAAATGTAAGTCAGAAGTCTCAGCACAGAACGTCTGGGTGAAATTTTACACTCAGTTTATGCAAGAGGTTAAATGAGATCTAACGATTCCTTCTAGATCTAAAACCTATTCATTTTCTTTTAATCTAGCCTGAAACACCAGAAGAATGGCTACTGCTCCAGTGTTTTGGCCTTTCCTCTCAAAGTCCAAACTTCAATCAGGGAACATTACAGGCTCTAATAAAAACTGCATTGCCTGTAATAGCAGGGAAGAGTGCCGGATCACACACTGAGATCAAGGAGAGACGGGGATAAATTCAGCTCATTGCAAACAGTGGAAATATACTTGCACCAGAATTTGAATTTCTGTTGTGACACACGGCGTTTGACCCCTGTTTTGTTCTAGGTGGCTCCAGGCCCTTTGAAGAGTTCCCCATTAAAGATGCGGCTGGTATTCAGGGACAGCTATAAACCAGTTTCCTTCTGCATTCTTGCTTTTTTCCAGTGTCCCCGTGGACCTGCCTTGGCAATAGTGACAGGCATGGTGGCACAACCCACTCCCTAACAGTGCTATGTGCCCATCGGGCATCCACTGAACCTCGGCTTCTTTTCCCTTTGCCATCTCATACAGCAAAGATGATGTCTGGCCTTAGCTATAACCAAATGCACGTGGTGTGAGTGCACAGGGGGTCCTCCTCAGGAAGGAGGCCATGCTATTTATTAACTTAATACCTTGTGCACATTATTCAGAATGTCACCTGCTTTGTGTCAGAGGACTTGTCTCCAAAAAGAGCTTTGCTTAAAGCTTGTCCTTAATGTTTTCTTTCTCCAGGTAGAGCCTAACTCCACAACCCCTGGCCTGACATACTCCTTTCACTCCCAGCTGTACAACCCAGCACAGAGTTTTTCTCACATCTGGGAAGATATTTGAGAGGTCTGCATCCAGACACTGCATCTGCTCTTGTATATAGAGAGTGAGCTCTTAAAAGAGGTCCTCTATCTGTTCTGCACTGTACAGTGCACCTGGTGTCATGGTTCATAACCAGTCTCCTAAGCACTGCCGCAAGACAGATAGTAAATAATTAGATTTCTGATTTAGGGAGTAGAGAGACTGCTTTGGTTCAGCCCAATCTCTGAAGTCATTAAGCTCACACTATCTTCATTCCCCCTTGCCTGAGGTTCTGGCCCATTCTCCCATACCTCTTCTTCATTAGCTATTCTTAATAATAATAGTCATAGTCATCATGGAAAAAAACTATCCAAGAAAGCAATTCATCCAATGTAACTTATATTGTGGCAACATAATTTCATGTTAATTGGATGGCTGCTTGGAAGTGTCAGTATTTTGTGGTTTATAATCAATGCATCTGGCCATTCATCAGCGACTCAAGAGATGGATAAAATAAAGATTTGGGGTAATTAAATACCATTTGTATGGCAGCTCCTAGGCAGAACGTATTGCACTGGCTATGAAATCCTACATAGTAAGTTTGATGCTATGACAAAGTGTTCCTCTATTAAGGCCAATCCTAATACACCTGACTAACTTATCCCTTATTTTTAACCCTCTCATAGTGCTTTTCACAGGGCGGTCTCAGCTGCATTATGAAACAAACCTTCCCTGCCCTTTCAGCTGGGATATATCCTGCTGCAGTTCTCACAATATGAGCAGGCAGCATCTCCTACAGGACTGAGTCTGACCTGACTCCACAAAAGGGAAAGGAGTTGGCCCCACAAAGCTGGCTCAAACTATTTAGAAGAACATCATTATTTGGGGAGATTTTCAAAGGGAATATTTATACACCCAAGGCCCATTGATTTTATGTGAGATTTGAGCAGTGAAACACATTTGACACTTTTGAACATCTCTATTTATCTAACCAAGCTACTTCTGTGGAACTAATGATTAGAGAACCCGAGCACCTAATAATCTTCAATGCATCTATCCTTGCCGCACCGATGTTATTTTATAGGTGAAAACTGGAATCACATAAAGTTATTTGGCCAATTTCATGTATATATATATATATTCAGCCAAATATAATATTATTATTATTTTCACCAGGTAGAAAAGGAGTGAGAATAATAAATAGCCTGACCCAAAGTGACCTCTTCAAGGACAGGCAGGAAATCTGCAGCAAGAATTTAAGCCTCAGTCTTCCAAGCTGCAGTCTATTGCCCTGTGTACAGCTTTCTCTTCGTCTGTGCAGGATCATGCTGCAACACTGCCCTTAAAATTGAAAAGAAGGGAAACAGTCCCTCACTAATTGAAGCCAACTGTTTATCCTCCCTGGGGGAAAATGTTTCAGTGCAGTGCTGCCTTGAAAATTACCTCTCTACAAATGATATTACAAGGGGCCATATTCATTTTCCATCACAGATTCCAAAATGGGCTGGTTTTAAAGATAAAAATATTTTTGTTAATTATTAAAACACATTTTCTCATTTTAAAGACACTGGTGCTAGGCATGGCTTTTAATTTGAATTTTTTTGTTGTTATTTTGAGTTCACTTCCTGCCGTGAGAATGGGAATGGTAGCAAACCCAAATATAAAACTGAAGATGGAAATTGCCTTTGAAGAGGAATTAAAATTGATCAGATTACCTCTATTGCTCAGGCTGATTGGAATGCAACCTCTCCTATTCTCCTCCTGACATTGTAAAATAAACACATAAATAGAGAAAGATGCCTTTCCTTTTTAGGACAAAAACCCAGCATCTCCTGTAATCCATACATTTTATAAGGCACTTTTTATTCATAGATTTTAACTAAGCCTTCAAAAAGCTCAAGTATCATCATTCATATGCTACAGATGGAAATTTGTGGTATGCAAAGGTGAAAGTTGTGATTCATCTTACCTCTCTTCAGATGTCTAAAAGCGAAATACCTAAATCTGAGTTAGTTGCCATACGCTTGCTCCAAATTCAGTGGAGAGAGAGGGAAAGGAAGCTTCAGAGTAGCATTTATTCCATATGTCTTAGGACGGTGAGAACCACATTTTGGAGGTACCTTTCTCTCCTCTTCATTGTCCTCAGGAGAAATCTAGGCAACTAACTTGAACCATATGCCTAAATATTTAGGCACTAAAACCAGGTAAGATGAATTCTGCCTGAAACAACATTTGAAGAGTAGTCATGCAGAAACACTGTTTAAAATTTCTTCTGGCCCTAAGTCCAAGGCACCTACAAAGCTCAATTTCTGGATAAAAGCACTAGATACAGTTCACTCAGAGTGCTGAATTATTTACATAGGGATTTCCTACCTCCCCAAATTGATTTCACTTATGTACTGCAAAATATACATAGCAATTGAAAAAAACTGTGTGTGCCATGGAGAAAAGTTTGTCTGACCTCCACTATTTCCTGAGTCTCAAGACTTCTTGCAAGTTGTGATACAGTAATCTGGGATCTGAGCAGCAAAGGGGCAAAACTCTCAGTGAAACTTCCATCAGAGAGGGAGTTCAGTCCGCACCGAGACTGCACGGCTGAGCCCACCTTATTTTAAATTGCTCAGCTGTAACCTCTCTGTGCCAGCAGCCAAGGGTACTGACTATAGCCCAGGCATTTGCTAGCTCCCACATCACACTAAAAGCCACTTTCCAGAAAGACCCTGGATTACACAAGAGTCAATGGCTTTGCAAGCATGCAGTAAACAAGTGGAAGTCATGAAAAAACAGGTACACAGCATTACGTGATGAATTCTGGGCTCGGTTTGTACCCTGGCAATATTTCAGGCAGAGCTGTAACTGTCTGAACTCACCACATCTGGAAACAGCAAATTTATTTATCTAGGACCAGGGTTTTAAAAGTGATTTGGTACTTGACTGACCTTGCTTACAGTTAGAGATAGATGAATAAACAAAACCACATGAATTGCTTATGTATGTATTAGATGCATTCAATTCTGTGTTGCCAGAAAGAATCAAAAGACCCAGAGTAAAGACAGCAGGCAGGAGAGAAAATTTGGAGACCTCATAGTATTTCATGTTAGTATTTATAAAACATGTCTCTTTTACCCCAATTCTAAGTAACCTGCAACCACTGAGTTTTCTGATAGATGTTCCAGTTTCTTTTGTACTAGTTCTTCTCTTTGACATTCTTCTTTATACCATATTTTGCACCAGACCTCTTCTAAGGGCTCTTCCTTCTGGAGTTTTGTACAGGAACCAGCAACACTGGTGTTCTGACATGAGGAGGGAGAATGGATTTGTTACAGGCTTTGCCCGTGGATGGCTTGTGTATTTTCATTAAAATATCACTTGGTAAAATACATAAAGCAAACGAAGAAACAAACAGAAACAAACAAATAAAACTCAAAAGGACTAGGGACAACACCAAGCCCCTCATACGTAACACACCGTTGACCGCGCAGGGGATGATGTTGCATCACCTAGGAGGAAAGCTCCACTCTAGGAGCTGGGCTTGGGTTTGATGCAACAACATTTTGGTCTCCTGTGAATATCAGAGTAAACTCGCAAGGAACAAGCTTGGAAAGTCTTGAGAGGCAAATTAAATCTGCAAGGCATGAGCATTAGACACCTTTACTTTCCTCAACATCAGGTAGAAAAATGGCCTATACTTTCCCCTTCTCCCAAATGCTTCTCTGAAAGACCAGCAAAACATACCTACCATTTTTTAAAGAAATGGCCATGTAACCATAACTACAAGTTCGTCAATAGAAAAATACATAATAAATGTCTTGTTATTTCAAGTCTTTTGTGAGACAGTTCATTAGAAACTTCATTTGTCTACATGGATTGCACTTATTCAGCTATATTCTAATAAAATGCACATTGCTTCCAGTAAAGGGAATGCATTTGCTATTGATGTGCTATAAACTACTATACAGAGAGGTGTTATTATATCCCTGTGTAATAACAAGCCAATTATAATGATCAGCAAAACCTTTACAATAAAGTCAATGCAAGAGGAGTGATTATCATAATGCATTCTAACTGTTCAGTGCCCTAAATGCTTTGCAATTAATTGTGGAGCGTACCTATAAATGTATTATTAATGCTGTATAAAAACCCATTGACAAGCAACCTTTACATTAAAAAAAGATACTAGGATTGTAATATGTCCCTGAGTTCACCTAGGAGCTAAGCTGTATTTACAAAAGCAGGACTTTTTTTTATAGGACTACATTTTTTATTTTCTCCACTCTTTTCCACTCACTACTTCTTCCATTTTTGCTCAGTTATTGAAAAAACTCCAAACATCACTGAGCAGTTGAGGGGCCTCAGTCATCCACCATACTGAATTTTTAGTCCTGTATGCATCATTTTAGGCACAGCTACAGGCTTGCACTGGTGCCTTAACCCTATGACACTGACAGCCCAGCATACAGGAATGCCAAAGGCACTAACCACAAGAAACGAGCAAATAAAAGCAAATCATAACCTAAGCAGGCGATGCAGGAAGGGTGAGAAGGGAATCAAAGTTACATAATTGATCAAAAGTCGTGCGGTAGCTCAGCAGCAGAGAAAAGAACTGATATCAAAACCTCAAGGCAATGAGCTCCCCAGCCTCTCTCCAGGCTCTGCTCTAGGCTCTGCTCCTTCTTGACAGTAAACTATTAGATTACAGATGCTTTATGAAAAATGTGCAACATGGTTATTTTTTTCCTACCTCTTTTTATTCCCTTACTACTTGGTTTAAAAGGTTGTCCTTAGGATATGTGCTAGAACACAATGTCCTGTGGATCTTTTCCAGTTCCTATTGATGGGCACCCTTCCATCGATTTCAATCACGATGGAAAGGGCAGACGTGAACAAAAGTTTGATTTCCCTTATATTCTTTCAGCAGGTGAGCACAGAGTGGAGCACATCAGCCTTCAGCAGTGTCATCGAATATAAAACACTACACATGAGGATCTGCCAGAGCCTTTTCTCTCCCTCAGAATGAAGTTTTACCAGACAGAAGGGAGCACAAATGGGGTCATCCTGGGCTACTTTGAATTAACTGATCCATTTGCATACAGCGCTGCTGGTACTTTCCGCCTGCTTGAAAACAGGGCCCTGTGAACACAATGGGGAATCAGCTCTCAGTAGGGTCATGCAGTCCTGAGTTTCCACAATATACGTGGAGATTTTTCATTTCTCATCGCCTGCAATCCGTCCCATGACAATTGACAGTTAGAAAGAGAAGTACATGAGTACTAAAATGATGTTTCCAGATCAAGCCTATCAGACTGATAATGGTTAAAGAAAAAACGTCACTGTTTTTAACAGATGTTCTGAACTGGAGTGAAAACCAGTGGACAAAATCCCTTTGCACCGAGTGGCTTTGGGCATTGCTGTAGAGGCTCTGTCACACACAGTGGGGCCTAAAGCCCAGCTCAGGGCTCAAAACCCTCTCAAAGACCATGGCTACACCTGGACTGAGAGGAAAGAAAAATGCCCAGATCTGGGTGAGTTTCTTGATTCTGGAATCAGAGAATCTCTGTTCACACTGGAAGAAAGTCAGGAAATACAGGCCAGAAGACACCAGAGTGATACGCAAAACTGTGGGACACCCAAGGTGGCCCTTGCGGTCCTATGCCTAGTTTCTTCCCCAGCCCTTGAATAGATGATCAGGTAGGCGAATGCTCTCTAAGGCATCAAAATCTCTCCCTCCTAATACTACAGCACCTCTGACGGCCATTCCTCAAGTGTCCACACTGTCTACGATGCTGTGCTGAGGCTTTCTGGGGGTCCTGCCTCTTCCCCAGCCTCTAAGACAAGAAGGCTGCCTCCCAGAATGATATTAACGTCTTTTCAATAGGCTCTAGCTTTTGCTTTTTCCTTTGGACTCATGAACTCATCTCCCCTCACAGTGGATTATTTATAATATTATTATTATTATAGATATAATAATATATTATTATTATTATTATAGATTAATTTAAAATAGTTTTTCCTTCTCTTTTTCCTTAACATGGAGTTAATGCAACTAAGCACCAGTGAGCTGTTTAATTTTGAACATGCAATTAATACAGAGAAGATATTTGGATATATTTTTTTAATTATCATTTTATTTTTTTTTGTTTTTAATTCATCCTTCAAAAAAGGTGGAAAACAGATGATTAACCATATTTTGGACAAATCTCAGGAAGAGGAGGTGTATGAGAAAATGAGATCTAGAAGTACAGTGTGACATGGAGTTAAAAATCTCCTTTCAAGTTGCAAGGGAAGATAAAGAAGCTTTTTAAACTTCTGTGGGCACTGAGGGAAAGGAAGGGAAATATGGCGAGGATGTGGCAAATGACTTGTCCAGAGATCTTGAATCCAAACCTTAAAAACCATTTGAAGCCAGAGCTGCTACTGTCCAACCAGTTATCTTATCCTGGGAAGTGCCATGGTCTTAGCAAAGTCTGGCATGTACAGTGCGTAATCTTCTCAAGTCCCTCTTTGTGCAATACCATGTTACCTGAGCTATACACAGTGAGGGTGAGAGTACTGTTAGACTCATGATGATGTTGACAGAGTTAATGGAGGCCCTCAGCATGAGTTCAGGGAAAATCAGTTTGGATCTTTCCTCCACATTACCTACCTGGAGCGTTTGCCAGTGCTGTCTGCCTGTTCATGCTGAATGGATGGGGAGACCATGAAAGAAAATGTGATGAGTAGAAACAGCTGGGAAGGTCATCTAAAAGTGGGCTGGATGGACCACCGTTTGGAAGTAAGACATCTTTCTCTCCAGCTTCTGGGATATGAAGTTTTTAAGGAAGGCCAGCAATGATACAAACTGGGAAACTGCTGGCATAATGCCTTCCAAGGAGCTCAGCATGCCAGGAAAGATGCATGGCTCAGAGATAAGAAAGAGATAAGATGTACAAAGGTACATCTCTGATCTGTGCATAGTCACAGACATCACGACTTTTCATACGCTGGAGTAGCCTAACCTCCAACAGTGCATGAGGGGAGATGCTGAGCTCTGCGAAGAATGCCATATCCTTACTTATCCTTAACTCTATTCTTCACACCTTCCTGCTGGGCAGCCAGACCTATTCCTTGCAAAGCACTTCCAGACAAGAAGAAAATAATTCCATGTGGTTTGTTATAGCAGCATAAAGCCAAACTGAGCTGACGACACCCAGTCTTGCCTATTTTCAGCACCTAAGCAGGCTGGGATCTGGCTAGTACCCGGACAGGAAGTTTCATGAGAGGTCATAGCCATCAGCACGAGCTGCAGAATTCTGAATATTTAAATGCAAAATAGCTAAATGCTGAACAGTTAGTGAGACCTAGGACTGTGTTTGTCACAGATAAGCCCTGCCAGCTTCAGCAGAGATCTAGTGAGAGTCAGAAATGCCAAGATGAAATAAGAAATAGATCCAGACTTTTGCCCCAGAGGGAAAATAGGCCTTAGAAACTGCGGAGAAGCCATTCCGGCCCCACCATCATTGCTAAGCTGATGGAAGGGAATAAAAAGAAACAGACCATAGTGCATGAGCAAGGCACCACAGTTTTGCTGCTTATTGTAAGTGAGTGGGCATTTTGCTCTGAAGCTGAAATAAACCATAACCAAGCAGATAATTTCAGAGCCTGCACACTGAATAATGGCTAGAGAAATGATGCAAGTCAATTGAAATATGACAGTCTAAACCTTCCAGCAGCTGCTATCACGTTCCCTAAACAGCAGACAAAAAAAAAAAAAAAGGCAAAAAAAAAAGACACTGCACATGCCTTCCCTGAAACATACACAAACAAATTTTCTTGCAAGCACAGACAGACACAAAGGTTTTTGTACATTTGTGAAGTCTTGCATTCAGAAAACACTGCGATGTGATGAACTGCAGTCTCTCCTGTAAATCCCTCAGCTCCCTCTCTGCAGGACACTGCAGCCTTTCAACTCTAAACCACTTTGGACTTTGGCTTTTTTATTTTCTTTAGTCCAGGAACCTGTATCTCTTTCATAAAATACATAAGGACCCAGAAACCACTGTGAAGTGTTTCTGGGTAGAGAGGTTAGCGCTGAGCCTGGGTAGCACACTGTGTGCGCCTTTGCATGCCTTCCTTTATGGACGTTCCCCTGTCCTTTGAGAGGAATGTGGAGGCAATGGCGCATCTAAGCATCACTAACGGAGTGCAACTAGAGTAGCAGGAGAGTCCTTTCCTTTTAAAAAATGTTACTCCCAGAACAAGCTAGTGGGACCTAGGGGCTGCGTTTATCATAGGTTAACCCTGCCAGCTGCAGCAGGAGTTGTCTAGTGAGAGCTAGAGATATTGCAGATAAAATAAGAAATGGCTCCAAACTTTTGCCCCAAACCACAAAACAGACTTGAGATCTTTCCCTAAGTTTGCAAAACTTTAAGTCACTGATAGCTACAGACTATTTTTAGAGCTGAGCACAAGACAAAGAACTAAGAGAAATAATCAACAGAAATGATGAAATGAAAACTCTATCAGTTTAACTGGGATTTGTCTGGGTATATCCAGAATGTAATGTGGATATATGGGACAACCTAACCTATGGCAAAGTAGTTTCGATAAAGTCAAACTAAAATTTGGGTAACACGAAAGCCAACGAAAGTTTTTAAGATACACTCAATAAAGCTAGAGTTACATTCTGATTTTTCAGAATGAAATAGAGAATTTTTGCCTTTTTATCATGTTCTACTAATTCCATCATTGCTAAGGTCTTTATAAAATGTCGAAGGACTCTGACCTTCCTGTGAGATATTTGAAGCCTCATGAAGCATTTGATAGAAGGAATACTCCTATATAACATTTTGCAGTTGAGCATCTGCACATGCACAAACAGGCAGGAATGCAAGATGCAAAATTTTCCCATTAATTTAGAATGTTTCCCAGGAGAAATGTAGTGAAAATACATTCATTTCTAGTTCCTGTGAGATTAGGCAAATGTAAATAATGCCAGTTTTTATTGAAAAGGATTGCATTCTTTGTCTTGCTCCTAGTCCAATATGGGGATTAACAAACAGAATAATAAACACAGCAAAACTAATAATGGGCACTCAGTATTTCCATTTTGTTGGGTTCAGTTATATTTGTGCCAAGCAACATTTCGAATTCTTCCCCAAATCTAGATGGCCTGATACTCTAAATTCATGCTCACACACACTAAATACCAACAAACCAACTTTTGGTTCAACTGAGAATCAAGACACTGAATGGATTAAAGACCAGTGAAACCCAGACTGCAGAAAAAGGGAGAAAAAGGCAGAGCAGAATCTCTGGTTTTGGTGTTGTTGGAGTAAATTCCAGACTCCTATCAGGCTGAGGTTTGGGGAGAACTGACTGGGAAAGTCAAGGATCCAAGTTTCAGCAAAATGCACATATTTGCCCTTGTATAAAACAAAACCTCACTTCCTCAGGAACACCACTCACTATTTCCAGTAACAGCCTCCTGGCAAACTGCAGGTTCAGAGAGCACCACATCCTCTCTTTAATGCCTGGCACCAAAATTCCCCATGAGCCAAAAGACAGGGGCATATTCAGAGCAAGTGCTTTGAGCAGACTGCACACTTGTGCTGTGCAGAAGAGACGCTTCATCTACCAAACCACCCCCTCCCTCCCCTTCCCCCCCCCCCCCCCCCCCACACACTTCCCTCGTGTCCCATCCCCATACACGGACAGGGTATAATAAGCTACAACTTAAGTTTCTTTGTTGTTGAAGTTGACCTTTATCTTGCAGCCCTAATGAAGTCTTTTGATGTGCTCCTAAGATACACAGCCTCCTTTTTAGCATTCTGTTTGCCATGTCTGCTTTAACCGGTGGGTTCACAAAGAACGTAAGTTTTCATGCAATGCCTCCCTTGGGTGCCAATTGTTCTTTTCTCCCATAGTTGCCCTTGAGTCATGCCGTTCTGAAACATCACCAGCCCACAAGCAGCCTGTCAGTGGGGAATTAGGACAACGTGTCTTTCACACCAATGATGAGCACACCCGCTTGGCCCCTGCATTATGATCACTACTGACAGGAGCAATACGGGAACGGAGTGGGTGAGAAAAGATGAGGTTTGTGTGTGTTGGGGAGATAATTAGCTAAAATACAATGGAGAGGGAACTACTGGTGTGATGGATAATGCAGAATCAAACTGCCACCCAAGCCCTATGAGGTTCAAACCATCCCTCCTTAAAGCAGCTGCTCTTAGCAAGAGTTTGAAAACCCTCCCCAGAAAGCCAGGCGTGTGTTCTCTATTAGTGATTTGCATTTAAAAAAAAAAAAAAAAAAAAGAGTTATTGGGAGCTACATACCCTGTAGGCGCACTAAGCAAATTGGCCAGCCTAATTATTATTTTTTGGTATGTCTAATTAAATAGACAAAAGGCCCTCCCTTCACTCTCGCTGTCGGCACGAGCTCCACTGGAATGTGCATAATGTCCCCGCATTTGCCCAGGCAGCTGAGCCTTTTCCTTTTCCCCTAGGAGATCTGCATTGACAACTGCCCATGGCTTACTGACGCCTACTCAGACACGGAGCCAGATCTTCAGAGGGGAAGGAAAAGGGGGCAAATTGATCCTGTTCTGTTAAAAACCACTGGATGATGCTGTGTTATGTGTCATGCATTTGTTGCAGGTTAGAAGTGTGCTAGAGCCCTTCCTAGCAGAACTTGCCATCACAGAGCCTGTCAAACACTTTCTGCACACTGCAGGACGAATTCCCCTGAATTTACTTTACAGGGACTCCAAATGCGTCATATTTATCCCTGGGCTTTCTGGCATTTTTCCATCATTCAGCTTTTGCCTTGTTCTGCAATTACATGGCACCACAGACCTTCCTTACAGAGCCTCTGCCAGCCTGCTGGTTTTACCACCCTGTGACACCAGCCCTTTAACTATGAGCTACGTACAAAGTCTTCCAATAACTTGAGTCACTGGAGAGTTTCAGCCCCACACTAATGCAGTAAAAGTCTCTGGAATCCAAAGCTTTCAACTGAAAAAGTGCACAATTTCAGGGCCTTTTGTCTGAGAGTTTTGCTCCTTTTAAGTAGTTGGTGCTGGTGATTTCCACTAATGCCAACACAAAGATAACAGTCACATAAATGAGGAAGAGTTTATGTCCATGCTGGAAATCAAAGAATTTTCATACATTTCAGAGCCAGATCATTAATAAATGACAAAATCTATTGCTATGTTTATATGATACAGAAGCACTAGTGTTTTTACTGCATATATGGACAAAAGCCTCTCCATTTTTGTCACTAAAAGAAACATGGATAGAGAAGAACCATGTCATTATATATATATATATATATATATGCATGTATATATATATATTATATATATATGTATGTATAGAAATGTGCTGATACAAGAAAACAGAATGATAATCTGTCCTGCATAACTGACCGTCTTACAGCTGAAGTATCACAAAATCAGTTGTGTCAGAAAACCTTTCAGAGAAAACACCTTGTCACTTGTGATCCACTCAGTGGTCACTTAGCAAAGCCTTCCAAATCCACCATGCAGCATGGAAAAGCAAAAGACCAGATCCTGTTTCCAGCTACACCTGTGCAAATCCTGAATAACTCCTTGCTACTGAGAGAAGTCTTCAGCTTCAACAACAGATTTATCCACATAAGCTGATACAGGTGCAGAAAACTCCTCAGAATTTACTTTTACAAAAACAGAGTTGTTTCAGTTCAAGCAGAAACAACATGGTCAGACAAAACATAAAATATCTGCTTTATCCTAATGAAATTAAACACCTCTGCAACTCGGCCAAACATAGGTTTGAAAAACCTATGTTGCCGTCACTGCTGTTAAACTTTGTTAAGTCAGCGCCTGATGCTTCACTTCTTAACAAGGCAGTTATTTGTTTCCCAGGCAATCGCTGGCACCTGCCTGCCTTTTAAAATCAAATAATAATTGAATATGAGGAAAGCGAGACGAAGTAAAGGAGATTTAATAAAGAGAATCTTTGCTGCAGAGGGAATTTCTTTGGCAGTGATTACGTTACTAATTGATCAGCACATTGCCTGAGAGAAGCCAGAGACAACAATTATACTTAGCACTGTGGCTGAAAGCAATGCAGTCAACTACCTCCTCGGCTTTCGCTGTCCGCTGGTTTCACCTGGATCGGTCTGTTCATCTGTAAAAGAAAGCAAAGAGAGACAAATACTTAGCAATAGAATCAAACCTTGTTATACAGAGGCTTGCTTTGTTTTTTAACATGTATCACAGTTAGCATCAGAATAGACTTCGTGAGAAGGGGAAAAAGCAATTAGTAAGCAAAGAAGTGACCACAGAGCACAGACTGCTTGGGCAGCTTCTTGGTCTGAGGTGAACCAGTGTCACCCCATTTACCTAACAGGGGCTCTGCTGAATCACTCCAGGTGAGGGATCTGACTCATTTCACACAGGTCATGAAATTTTAAATGTAACTTTTTAAATTTCTAATAGTTCCTTCTGGAAATGCTGTGTCAGAACAGAAGTACTTTGTTAGAACATACGGTTCAGTGAAACTTTAATTGCAAAGGTTTCTTGAGATTGTCATGGTGAAAAGAAAACGGAAGAGTGAATTTCACCTCGACTATTGGCTCAATAGGATAGTGAGTTGCATGTCTATCAGAGTCATACGAGGGGAATGAGACTTAGATCAGGCTTGTCCACATGTCATGGAAATGGTGGCTGTTGAGTTTTTTTTTTGAGAAGGATGGGTGTAGTATGCAAGTCAAAACCTCTCCCTCTTTTGATTTTTCAGATGTCTTTTTCCTTTCTCACATCAGAACATAAGCACATATAAAAACCTTGCCATTGTGCAGTGAATAGGATTTCTGTTCTCTGACTTATCCCTGTTGCTCTGTCTCTGCAACAAAAGCAGTGGGGACCATCACTGTCCCCACTGCCAGGCAAGGTGCAGAGTGTGGTTGCCTCCTCCTGCCACTTGGGCCCAGCCTGCCTCCTGCTCAGCTGCAGGGGCTCAGCCCGGTGCCTGGGACCCTGGGGTTTCTGCCCAGGCTGGGAGACGTGGCTGCCATTTTCCCCATTGCAGGCCCAGCTGGTAGCAAAGCTGGGCACCTACCCCAGGTACACAAGGACACACACAGATGCACAGGACGCTGACATAGCCAGTCACACAGACTGCCCAGCCAAGGGCTGCCTCCAGCAGCACTTCCACACCAGGCTCCCATACACAAAGACATAGCCAGCCAAGCATTCCCGCCGGACCCTGGGCCCCTTGCCTGCCTTATAGGTTGCCTCCTAGCCAGCTAGTTTGGCTTGAAGCTTGCTGGGGAGTGCACACGCACACCCTGAATGCACCAGGCTGGGGGAGATGCAGATGCTCGGCCCCCAGCAGCTGGCCCCAAGCACAGGGCTCTGCTGTTCTGCACCCTCCCAGTCTGGGCCCCCTAGTTCATGTCTTATCAGCTGCAAACGCTAATCTGCCTCAAAGTGGACTTGTAGTTTGATAGCCTGTCAACTAGTGTGACTGGGAGGTTTGTCTCTTGTCACTGTCTCCCCACTTAGAAGTTCTGGATGCAATAAGCCTGCTGGAATCCTGCCTCCCTTTCTGATTATCCCTTGTTGCCTTGGAAAAGGTCTTTATCCATCCACCCTTAAAGGAAGGGTCTCCTTCTACATACCCTTACACCTGGAGCTGCTCAGTCCCAGGAGAAAAGGGAAGAAGATGTCAATGACCATCTCAACTGGTGGTACCTAACACAACATAGGTGTCTGATGCGCAGAGTGAGAATACTCCCCTCCTGTTAACAGGTGGGCATGTAGATTGGATCACAACCAGATGAGGTTTTCTTCTGAAAACCTCTCCCTGCCCTTCCTCCATGTCACTTAAAGCAATACAAACACTATGGAGATGAACTACTCAAAATATATTTCCTGTGTGACCACCACTGAGTGGATTGAAACTATCCTTAGATTTGTCAGCTACTGAAAGTGCAAGCTGAAACAGACATCACAAGGAATTCAGATGGCAATGGGAATCTTCCCAACAAAGACAGATCAAAAATTGGCTGGTAAGCGTTACAGGATGCCTCCCCCACCTCATAAATAAACAAATAAATAAATAAGAGGCAGATGGGTGTTAAATTGAATATGCATACTTTACAGAGTAAAGTATGAGCAACTTTGCACTCTGCCTGAAGGAGAGTGCAAAGGTGCTCAGAGTTGCCTTCCATGTCTTTCCTGCAAAAGTCATTGACCATAGCCACCCCTGTGCTCTCAGACACTTAGGGCCAAGAGCCACAGGCCTGCTGAAGCTTTGTGCTGGGGTCAGGGTTTGGCTTGCAGATGCAGGGATTATAAATTTTATTCCTGATTCTTGCCAGTCACATACAGGTATAGATTTGAATCACTGTCTTTTCTCTAGAAAACATTGGAAAAATTAATCCTATATCTTTTGGTTTTGCAATGAATGACATGCAAGCTTTTTAGTTGTCATGTCCTGTACCTAGTTAGTACTACTATTTATTATCTAAATATTTTATTACTCATTTTCTAGCATCTCAATGCTTCTCCTCCAGTGTTTCCATTACCTTGGAGAACAGTAGGGGCGATTCTGCCCCTCCCTTATTTGTGGCTAATTGCAGTTGGGCAGCAAGCAAAGCTGTTAGGTTTGTTCTTTTTTTCCTAATTTCCTTTTTTTTTTTTTTTTTTTTTTTTTGAAAGTAGTTCATAATCATTTAGATTTATTCTAATTGCTCTGCACACATATTTAGTAATAAAAAGTTATCAAAGTGGCTGACAAGTAGGTTAAGATGATGGAGAGCATAGCAGATCCTGCTGCATTGTTGTCTCGAGAGGAAAATGTACTTAGCCATAAACTGACTACAGTTAGATTCACTCTCGGAAAAAGAAGGATCAACGGCTCCAGACACTACTGAGCAATTTCTGCTCTCTTGCATGCCTGTACTCTCTAAAAAACTCCAGACATTTTAAGTGCTAAAACCAACAAAGATTCCGGTACTGGATAAACCTTGTATCAGACCCTGCTTCTGCAACTGTAAAGATCTGTCGTTCACACACATGTATCATAAGATACTAGCAGGGCTGGAGGCAGTGTATTTGGCATCAGCAGGACAGACAGCCTGCCATAGCTCTCCTGTAACCACATGTGAGTAGCTAGCTGCTATAGACATTTAAAGATCTGTTAAACATAGGCAAGGAGGGTGATTTATGTCAGATAAGTAAAAATGCCTAAAAAGTGTGATATTAAGCCACTCCTCAGACTGGTGTCTGAGATGAATGTGATGAATAGTTCTCTGCAGTGCCTGTTCCTCTCCACTGATCATGAAGGTAGTCTATGCAGGAAGGGTGGAGTTAGGTGAGATGAGCCACTTCTTAGTCCTCATACACAGGATAATAAAGCAGAAAACACCTTCTCTGTCTCTGTGCTCTGATTTCCTCCATTGTAACTGGTTTGTGTTTACAGCAGGTTGGTGTTGACACCATCCATGTACCAAGATCTGACTCCAGAGCTGTTAACCCCTTACAGCTGAACTTGTGGTCTATGTACAAGTTCCCTATGTGGATACATGGCTAATCCAACTTCAGAGGTGGGAGGAGGTCCCTGCTGCTTACGCCAGAACAGGCAGAACTTGCATGTCAGGTAATCAGGAGAAACAGTCACATGAGCTAAGAATTTATAAGAGGTATGCTAACAGACATAAAAATCACCTCTGAACTCAAGTAAACTTTGGATCCAACCTTTAGAAGAAATGGAAATAGCTCTTCCTACTTGTGAAGAGTTGGATGTGGTCAGTTTGCAAAAGGCAGAGAAGACCATCAGGCCCTTAAGCAAAATGAGAGGAGATAATATTTGGGTAACTTATTTTTTGAGATTGGGGCACGAGGGAGGAGAAGCAGAGAATCTCTGTGAAAAGGAAAAACAGAGGGAGGGAATGGGTATCCAACAGATGAAGAAAAATCTGAGGAAATTAATAAGTAAAGGCTAGTGTAATTTAATGTACACTATGATTTATACACTTGACAATTTCTTTATAAACCAAAGAGAAAGTGCTGCATGCACGGAGCCCATAATACAAATTGATATCATCTTGACATGAAAGACACCAATTATAGGGAGAAACATTGAGAGGAAAATAATTAAGTTTCTGCTCTCCATCTACGGAACTTTTCTTTTTTTTTTTTTCTTTCCCTTTCCTTACACAGACACTTTGGGAGCAAGCAGCTGGCATGGGCAGCAGAAAAAGGCTAAGTGGGGAAATAAAATGGCAGAAAGAGGTACCTTCCCCAGTCTGGGGAAGCACCTGCCTGGAAAGAAGGGATTTCAGAGATTCAAGCTCTCTGCTTATTCTTCAGATGAGAACTGCCATAATTTTAATGCAAATAAATCATTTTTTTTACTCCAAAGCACAGTCCCCTGAATAGTGTTTTGACAAAAAATGGTATGGATATCTTTAATATCTGTCATGCCTTGGTGGACCCTGAAAGTGTGATAGGAGAAAGAAGTAGTCCTACGTCACTCAGTTGGGCTCACAGGAGGAAAATGTTGGGAGTAAATAAGGTTGTGTAATGCCATCTTTGCCCTAAACTAGAAAGGATGCTGACCCCAAATTACTTTTTTCAAATGCCTTCTGAGGGAAGAGCTCACGTCATTACACTGTATATGGGCAGTGCCACTTAGTGAGGATACCTCTTCTCAGTTTTGTGAGAACTCAAACCAAGAACTGGTACAGTTGCTTTTGAGAGAGTCAGCACATACAGCCTTAAAAACACCGTGCCTCAGTGTCTAAAGCTCAGTTTCTCCAGACTTTGTGAAGGATCCATCATGTGCTTTACATTCACCCCGCTACATGAAGCACAACTTAGGCTGGTATCCAAACACCTAGTACCTAATGGGTTTGGCTGTGTATATAGGGGATTTGCATTACATTTTACTAGTATCTCAGGAAATCCAAGGCAGATATTGATGAAACTTCTCTTCCCAACTTCAAATGCCTCCAGTGTCATGAAATGCATGTGCCAATAGCTGCCAATACAGTCAAGAATGATGTCTCTTACTTGAAGCTTTCTCTAGGAACTTGTAGTAGCAATCATAAGAGCCCTAGCTAGGCCAAGAAGAAGAAACCTCAGATCTGAGGAAAACAGAAAGGTGTTAATAACAATCCCAATCAGCAAATCTGATTAATACCATGGGCAGCCACAAGGGACCACAGGAACTACAGATATGGTTGTGAGCTTTTAGTGATTCCTATCATAAAAATTTTTAAAAGAGATTTGGCATCACAAGAAAAAAAATAGGTAGGCTGATCCAGCATTTAACTGACAGATGGACTCGATGAACTCTGGAAGGCTCTCCTCTAGGAATAATTACACTTCTGTTTGTTGCAATGGTCCTCCTTTCCTCTGCCCACAGATGCTCTTTGTGCTCTCCTTTGAAATAGGATCATGGTTCCTCATTCTAGATTATCCCTGCTGAGCTGTCACAGTGAAAGAGGCACAGTGTTTTATCATCAGTTAACCCAGAATGAGTTTATCTCCTCTTTAGCCTCTCTCTTACCCTTTATGGCCTGACTAAAAATGTTAATTCTCTATATCTACTGCGAACGCCTATTTGGAGTGTTTATTAGATTCCCAGCATTATGGTACCAGAATGCTTAACTGTCATAAAACCATTGTAAGCCAGGACAATATGTTTATCCCTATGCATGATGCCAACTCCAGGTTGACCACAGTATGTGGAAGGGCCTCACTCAACATTATTGCCAAGACAGAGGTGTGCTGAGGACCACTGAGGCATAAAGAGGTTTAGGTAAGAGCCAGAAAATGTAATTTGGTTTCTGGTTCCATATGAGAGGTGCCAAGCAGCTGTGGAAAATCAGAGTTTTATTCACATCTGTGCTATGTTTCCAGTGTGGCCTCAGGCAACCTCTGTGACTCTGATTCCCAGTCTGTATTTGGGAACTATGGGCACTGGTTAACATTACAGGTGTGAATCCACCCTACTGCAGGACAGGGTGCTGCAGGTCTTTTCTCCACAAATGCCAGAAGTGATTGGGTTGATGGAGGAGTCAGAATTCCAGATGCATCACATTGCTCATTATCTTTTCATCCTTTGTCCCTTCATCTCTGTTAAAAACCACCTTTACTATTGCATTTGCACACCTTGGACAAAATCACTCTACTCATTACACTTCATTTTGGCTTTTCCCTCCTTTTGCCTAAAACCAACCCATTCAACTAATGCTAAATGTCAACCTCCCACATCAACTTGCCACTTGCCCCATCTACCCCCACCCCAATCCTCTCCACGAGTAGAAGTGCGACATCATTTTTCATGTCCAATTACAGCCACCGTGGTGCCACTGTTAAAAGACAGCGCAGGTACTCCTGTCAAAAAGGGTTTGAGTTACAAGAAGCGATGAATTACAGCAAGCCCTTTTTCAATTCTCTGCAGAAATGAAATGTCAGAGCTTGCTGCTGTATTTTTCTCAGCACCATCAGCTACAGGCCACTGCAGGAATTAGACAGGGGACAGACGTTTTTCTGTATCAGGATTTTTTTTTTCCTAAGGTTGTCATTTTCTCCCCCACCAACCTTTTTCTGCTCCCCTTGGCTTTGATATTAATTTAGAAGGTAGAAGGATCACCTGGGGAAGAAGAGTAGAAAACAGAGAGAGATGATTTCTCATTGTCTCCATCTTTCTTACTCTCACTGCTCTTACTATCCTTTCCTTTCTTGTCTCACTTTTTCATTACTAACTAATGTACATGGGGTTTCTAGACAGGACTAAGGCTCTACCAGGCTTGAGAATGGACAAGCATAGAGTTAAAAACAAGAAGAAGAAGAGAAAACACTAAGGGTGGAGACTTGCCTTGAATACTTTCAAATGAGTACAGAGACAGGAAGAAAAAGTGAGGAGGGGACTGCTGAAGATCATTGAAATGCCACTAATGGTTAGGAAGATGATGTCCAAGGCAGAAGCAAGCACTGTTGGAGATAATCTGCTGGCTGTGCTAAAGGATTAAGTCACTTCAGGAGACAAAATAATAATAATAATAATATATTAAAAAAAAAAAAAACAAACAAAAAACTAAAGGCTGTATAATGTATAAGACCATGGAAGATGACTACATTGATCATTTATGTAATAATAGTCTTTCCTCCCTTACTTACAGGGCTTAAGAAATTTGAATATTCCCTGACAAAAGATCAAGGGGTATGATTAAGGCTTTGCATCAAAAACTGTTAGGAAACGTATTCTGTTGTCCATGTTTACTGAAGTTCCCAAAGAGTCAGGCTGGAATAGTCTTAAAAGTTGGGCTGTTAACCTCTGACAAGGGCTGCTTCCAGCTCTACATCAGTCTTCTGGATGAATTTGGTCATATCATTTTATGTCTCTTTCTCAGCTTTCTCTTCCATAAAATGAAGAGAAAGACACCCTAATGTACCATGAAGGTGGCTGATGAAAAAATGGTTCTAAATGTTGGTGTTAAACAAACAATGTTCTGTAATTTCCATGCCTGAATCACATAGGCAGACAAAATGGCAAATAACAAACTCTTCTTGCCCGACCATGTTCTACACTGCTGGGTATTGTTCAGACATCAGCCCTCTAAATCGATGATCAAACACTGCTGTGACCTGATAGCAGAGGATGGAATGTTGATAGGACCTAGCAGGTCTTAGCAAATGTGTATTGGGCATTACTGCAGCTGTGTATCGAGATCCTAATCCCATCCTCAAACATCTTGCTTCTTCAAGATGCCATGTATTTCTTGATCTCATGATGTTAACTGGACACATGGACAGTTTAATAACTGACCTGAAATTTCCAGAAAATATGACTATTCCTTATTGCTTCAGAGGGAAAGTTCTTTCTGTTCAAAATCGTCCCCCAAAATACCAAAAGGAATTTCCTTTTACCACCTCTGCTGAGCCTCTGGGGGCCTGCCATGTACACAACAGTAATCCTACTTAGATAAACACAGCTACTTGTGTGAGTAAAGGTATTGGCATGAATGTGTTTTAAGAGTGGGTCATAACTTTTAAAGCATTGAGCAAAATCTACTGTGATTGAAGGCCCTAAGGAAATGCAAAGTATATTAGTGTCAAAGTTAGAAAGGCCAAGAAAATCACCTACAATTGAATTGTGTGTGTGTAATTGCAAAGTTCAAGTAAATCACTCTGTACCTGATTCTGAGTGACATAATTGAATTACAGTGATCTAAACTAGATAGCCATGAGAGTGAATCCAATGCAATCTCCTCTCTGAAGAAAAAAAATAAACTCAGGGCCCAGGTCCTCAGCTCAGGGAAATTTCCATAAACATTACAGAATCAGGAAAGCTGTTTCAACATGGGTTAGATACACAGACAACTTTCTGTATTTGTATACTGCAGCTATATAGCATACAGCAAAAACCTACTCCTGTGGGACCAGAGGTAAGTGCTGTGGTTGCATGAATTGCCATGTGATTACACGTTAAGCATACTTTTGTGTGGGCAGCACAAATTGATACAGTGTTGGATTAATGAAAAAGCAGGGAAAGGAAATGCTTTAGAAAGTTTGGTGAAAAAAATCACATTGGCCTGACTTGTGGGAAGCACTCACCAGTAATGAATTGCATCTGAAATGACTCTATCCCAAACCTTATCTGGCTAGCAGACTCTTAATTCCTCCCTACTACCCTCTTCCTTGCCTGACTAGATGCGTGTCATAGACATGCACACAAATAGATGAGAAGATCTGAAATGGGAATGTATGAGATATGAAAAAAATATCTTGAAGGGTCTGACCTTTACAAATCAGTCAATGCTCTGGTGCCTACCCCCGAGAATGATTGCTACTGGCCATCCCCACACTCCGAGTATTTTCTATATATCATATAAAACACATTATGAACCATCCATCTAACTATCGATTCATCTTTCCACTTGTCTCGTGTATATAGATGAACCTAGAGGGGGCTTAAGTTCAGTTCACGTTCATGTGCAGAGCCTATGGCTTCAAATCCAAAACTTCCCCCCTGCAAAACAGTTTAGGCTGGAGTGTGAAGAAACTGCTGATCCTGTTAGTAACAAAATTAAGACTTGCCAATTCCGGAGATTCTTTAGTTCATTCTTGGGGATGCTGAGCGTGTGGTGCTCTACATCACAGTGTCTCTGTATTCAAATGAACTGGGGAAGGCCAGAGGGGTTGATGGATCTCTTTATCAGGGAGTGGAGTGATAGGACAAGGAGTAATGGTTTTAAACTAAAAAGGGGTAAGATTAGATTAGAATATTAGGAAGAAATTATTTACTGTGAAGGTGGTGAGGGACTAGAACAGATTGCTCAGAAAAGCTGTGGATGCTCCATCCCTGGAAAAGTTCAGGGCCAGGCTGGATGGGGCTTTGGGCAACCTGGTCTGGTGGGAGGTGTCCCTGCCCATGGCAGGGGGGTGGAATTAGATGGTCTTTAAGGTCCATTCAAACACAAACCATTCCGTGGTTCTGTGATCTCAGTGTTTTGTGGGGACACCGAGTGCTCAGCAGGCTTGAGGAGAGTTAAGAGGAACAAAACACAGGGTGCTTAAAACAACAGTCTTATTTCCCAAAGCCAGAGAAAGCACTGCTTTTTTTTTTTTTTTTTAAGTATTTATAAATACTCTTTCATATGCAAATTTGCACATGAAAAACACAAGCAGGAGATCCCCTTAGATCTCTGGGCAGTCACACAGTAAAAATGTCACTAGATAGGTCTACTTTCACCAGCTAGCCTGTGTCACCACACACACGGTGTGCCCTAAGGTACTGCTGTCCTGATCATCCAGACAGATACATGTTTATACTCATGGTTCTTGCCAGGTGCTTGTGCAGTTGACCTTTCCTTGGAAAGAAGAGGGCCTCGTAGATGTTGACTTCTAGTCACAGCCCCATGCACAATGACATGTTGGAACTGGGAGACACTTTTAGCTTCGTGTCTGTAGTTTAAGGCTGCTTGCATATGTGAGATATCCCTAGGCATTCAGTGAGTAGTGAGCATACCCAGGCATACAAAGTGTCCAAGGGTTGGCCCAGTGGTGATGCTAAGCTATATATAAGGGCCTGTTTGTCTGAGGATCCTGACAGCAGAGGTATAAGTCTAGAATGGACACTGCTCATTAAATCTAGTTCTCCGCTGCTACCACAAGCAATCACAATATGAAATTCTGTTCATAAACACATCACATTCTGAAATAAAACCAAGTATTTTGCTGTCCTTACCTCCCATCTTCCCTAATACCAACAGGAATAAGCTTTCCCATATTGTCACCTCTCTTCTTCTAATTTCCCACTTGAGTTTATTTCAAGATAATTTACATCCAATTTTAAAATGTGCCCAAACGACCTTTTATCTAAAATGGTTCTTTTCTGTCCCTGGCATTTTCTATTAGCCAACTCTGCATGCATTTAGCAGAGCCACCACATTCTCTTTTAGCCTAGATATTGTGATCCCAGCTCTTTCAGGGCAGAGCAGCAGCATAATCCACATATAAGAAAGTAGCCCATATAGATATAACCAAGATAGCCTTAAACTAGCCAGCATGACTCACAAATAACAGCACATAGGTGGTCATGTAGAACTTAAATGAGAGATATCAATAAGTGCTGAGGGTCCTAGATCTGCTTTGCAATGCGTGCTCAGCTCAGGTGTTTGCAGGTGTGTGGTTATCAGTGCCTGAACCGCCTCGTTTACAGTGTGCTCACAGACCTTTTATGTGAGCTGGCTCACAGATGCTCTCTGTGTGGGTCAGCAATGAGGTTCCCCAGCACTGCCTGCAGCTGGTGCTCATTCAGGCAGAGGCATAGCCTGGAGGGTGCTCAGGAGCTGCCTTGCTGAGGAAGCACAGATAAGGGGAAAGAATGGGGTATTGTCTGCATACAGGGCATGTCACGATTTTCTGTATGTTGGGTGCTCTCCACAGAGGCCAGAGGCCTCTTCGCTGTGGATTTCAGTGGGACAGGCAAGCAAGCCAGAGAGACAGATGTACTACTCAAGGCATTATAGACTTAACCCCTGCCCCCTCACTTAGTGATGAACATCTGTTCTCGTCTTTTCTTTATCCTGAGCCCATGACCTCTGGCTGTTGGCACTTCCCTGCTGTTCTCTTCATTCTCTAAGCTTTATGTCTTCTTCTGAAGCAAGACCCAAATGCTTCCTTTGCCACTAATGGTTGCTTGGCTTGCCTTTGCAGACTTTAGGAAGGGCCAAGCTCCCATTGACTTCAGTGCTTTGAGTTCAAAAGGAGCTTGGCCACCATCCATCCAAGCAGATTAGACCTTCTGTGCTCGTGGCTTTGTATGCCTGGCCACAAAGATAAGAACCACAGCCAGCCCTTTTGCCCATGGAGAAATTCTTTCCACGGCAGTGCCATTTAACAAACAACTGAGTAAGCAGTGTAAATTAACTATCTGCTTTCACCCACTGACAGATTCATAAAATAAAGGCAGTCTCACTGATGTAGATGTGCAGGTAGCCTTTAGACCTGACTTCAAGCACAGTCTCCTTGGGAACTGAAAGAGAGCATCACCGGGTTAATGCTGCAAGCAGGGTTTTCCTTGGTACTGGAATAACTCCAATTTGAGCCAGTATACTGGTCCTGCTTTCAAGAGTGTTTGTGCTCTTCCTTATACTCAAATTTCCCTTTCCCCAAGATTTAAATTCTTCCATGGGTTAAGCTTGCCACAGGATAGCAGATAGCAGTCCATGACCTCAGTCCCACATCCCAGGCGGACCAGACCTAAACCTGTCCCAAGTAGGATGCTGTGAAACATTTCTGAACATGGGGGCTTCCTTCTCCTGGCATGTCCCTATTGTGATACCGGTGGCATGGCTGCACTCTTGGTTCTATCAATGAACAAATGTAGTCTAATTATTTTAAGATAACCTGAAATAAGTCCTGTTCAAGCAAAAGCAAAACAAAACAAAACAAATACACAAAACCAATCAATTGACCAAAAAAACCCACCACAACCTCCCCCCCCAAAAAAACCCCAACCAACCAAACAAAAAAAACAGCAGCCACACCACCTTCTCCTCTGGTTTGTCTGAACTGATTTGAAATCACACCTTGAATCAGATGTGTGAAAACCTTGCCTAAAGATAAAACTCTTAGCTGCATGCTGGATCAGGGCTGCAGTTCCTGAAGGAAAATAACAAATAATAAAAAATAAAATAAATAATAATAATAAAAACAAACAAACAAAAAAAAAACCCAACAACATCAAAAACAAGAAAAGACTTAAGAAAAGAATAAGATTATCTTAATCTTGACACTGCCCCTTTAACGAAAATCTTCTGTGGAAGGGTTTAGAGCATTAACTTATGCTTCAGTCCTCTTTCACAGCTATGAAATGCATATTGGAAGGGGATTTTAAACCCATTCAAACACCCAAGTCAGCCCTCTGTTTGTTCCTAATAGTGAATGAATGAGTGAATAGACACAAACAGAAACCTTGCAAATACCAGTATGGCTTTCAAAAAGAAGAGAAAACAAAAATCCTTAGCTCCGCAAACATTTCCCAAATTGGGAAAAGCATTGAAAGATTAACGTTTAAAAAAAAAAAAAAAAAAAAAAAAGACAAAAATAACAACCCTAACACAAAACTACGACCTTTCCAGATTCCCAGTCCTCAGAGCCGATGTGATCCCCTGTGCTCATCTCAGCCCATCCGGAATCAGACCCTCCCACTTGAGAGGAGCTTTCCCTCACCCCCATTGATGTATAACTGGTATCATCTGGTCCCATGTTTTGACAATTATCCATAACATAATTATGAGACTGATGAGTATCGCTGATTAATTATGCTATCCTTCAAAGTTGATCTGGGTACTTACAATAAACAAACACCCTGGTTGGGCAACAAAGGTGATTTTCTGTGCCTGTTCCAGCCAGCAAAGGCTAGCAATCTCATTCCACCATGCAGGGATGTGGTTGGAGACTCCCAGGGATTTGTTTCTGATCTGTCATTCATGTGGTGCTGCTTCTCTTCTGGTTTCTGACCGCACCCTGCTTTCCCCCTCCCGAATGATAAATATTTCCTCTCCGCTGAGAGCTATCTAACAAGAGTGATGTCTGATACTAATGCATTGCTGATGCTTTCCTCCTCTGTCTAATTATGCCCAAACATTGCCTTTCTTTCTTTTTCTCTCTGAACAACCACATTTTTTTTTTGCATCAACATGTACCAAAGCATTAAACAAGACATTCCATTAATTTCTTCATCATCATAACTTAAGTCTGGGACATACCCTTTAAATATTCATTCAGCTATGAAAACTGGGCATTAAAATTTTAATAATGTCAAGCTCATTTGAACTGAGCTCCTGGGGGACTATTACGATACAATTAGAATAAATATGATGATTGATTTGGTGTAAAGGTTCACCTGTCCACATCTGTTAGTGGCCGGAATCAGCAAGCCACCTCTGGCATCACAGCCGATAGCTTCAAGTTATTTACTCCCTCCTTCCTTGCCCCTATCAACTTTCCACTTGCTTGCCAGCTCAACCCCCCAACTTTCTGTGTGTTCAGCTTGGGTAAGGTTGGAAGAGGAAAACCAGAGAGGCCCCACTGAGAAGAGACAATGCTTTCTTCCCTCCCCTCCCTCTTTGTGCTGTGGCATTTGATTAAAGACGGAGCGTTGATGAGAGCCCCTAGAAGTTCAGCCATAAACTTTCTGGCAGTATTAGCCATTAACCTTTTTACAGTATGTGTCTGAACTCCCAGGGTCTGATTCTTCTGTGGGGGTCAGGAACAAGCCTACGCAATGCTGACATGTCTGAACCAACACAGAGTAGAGCAAGGCTTGCTGCTTTCTAGCAGTGTCCTTCCAAAATCACAGGGGCGAAACAGTCTCATGTTGTGAAACTGAGAGGATAAAAACACAGCGAGGGAAACGGAGCAAGAAATCATGCTACTTAAGGAACGTTCTGTTTCAAACACAGGATGTTCTCAAATATACAGACAGATAATTAAAAGAGTTTGGTCCACTGGGTGCTGAGCATATTTGAAAATTTGGGCCAGATTGCACTTTCTCTCCCCTGCAGTGTCAATTAGGTGCTACATGGTATAAACACAAAATGAGAGAAATCAGAACCACAGCGACAGAGAATAAACAGTTTTCTTTGTTTTTGTTCTTAATATCATGTACTTTAAATAAACTACTCATTGATCATTTGAATTATGATATAATGCAAACCTCTCTGTATTTAAAAGTAACCCCAGTTTAACACCACATACAAGCACTGCCAGTGTTTTTAGCTTTATGCTTTACCATCATTCTCTTGACATATGGTGCTTTCCTTAAATCCCCAGCTTCTGGACCCTCACAACTTTTTAACACGATTTTTTCTTTTCCAGAAGAAAAGAAAATTCTTAATGCTTGAAACAGAGCTCAACAACAAAAATAAATAAAGAAATAAAGAATACATGGAAATAAAATTTCTTATTTGTATTATCATATCATACATGATTGCTCGAGATAATTTATGATTGATGCATCTTTACAGAAGGCAATGTTAATTACTAGAAACATTATTTGCTTTTTACTGCTTCAGGCTGTTTCTTTCCTATTTGTGCTTTGCTTAAAGAGGATACTGATCCTAAATCTGTCACTTTCTTTTTCAAATTCAAATCAAGTCCAGCTCCCGTTCCCATGCACTTTCTCTACCTCCTGCATTATTTACTTTTCCAAACAAAGTAAAAATAAGTAAAACTGTCCCCAAACAATTTTATATTTGGAAACTAAAACAAACATGCAAATCCTTTGATTAAACTCTATAGGACAAAAATGCACATATGTGTATCTTTAGAAAAATCCCTGCATTTAGGATGTGCCCTTACTACCAGCAGCTCATAGCTGTTTTTCTGTGATGAACCTGGTACTTTATTTAGTGTACACTTAGCCACAAAACAAAAGCCTTCATAACATTTCTATCATTTGAGATCAACAGATCTGGTTTTAGTGTTTAATACCTCTCTCCAAGATGCTCTGTTGTTTGCTTTGTTATCAAGATACTTCTAACCATAATTCTCAAGTAATTTATACAATGACTTTTCCCATGTGAACCCCTTTACTCTTGTAATCTCTGCTTGAAAGATCAGAGTTTTCCAGTGCAGGCCTCATTAGATGAGCTCCTGTGACCA
This sequence comes from Netta rufina, assembly GCF_964035555.1. Lineage (NCBI taxonomy): Eukaryota > Metazoa > Chordata > Aves > Anseriformes > Anatidae > Netta > Netta rufina. Next base: position 4,459,451 of record NC_140126.1, on the reverse strand, counting down.
CCCTTGGTATTTGCTATCAGATCACATAACCGAGGTGACCCAGGAGAACTGGTCACAGTTTCTAACCTGACAGTGAAAAGGAAAATTTCCTGGCTTAAGACTGTCCTGGGCAATGAGTGCCAGACATTGGTACTGACTTTTTAAGCCATGCTCATTTGATTCCTCGAAGCATCCAGAAGCACAAGATGTCAACCCTTGCCAGTACTACAGGCCGTTACCAAAGATGTTTCAGTGAAATGGGTGCAACCTCATCCTCTACAATTTCTATGTCCCTTTGGGGTCCTCCTCCCTGTCCCAAAGAAAAGATGATTTAAAATAAACTCAGCCATTGCACACTACAATATGGAGACCAGAAAGGGAGTAAATGGTCATTTGATGTTGGTTTTCTCAGAGGAAAGGGAGCGATTTGGAAAGTCTGAACCCTATTTGCTGTGAACGCAGAGTGTGAAAAGATACAGCTGAGAACTCTTTTTTAAAGTGTGTTACCTATCACCATCTTCCCCACTAAGTTTCCTCCATGGAAAAAGGGGTTAGGCAGTAATCTTTACCTTCAGGGCCCATTGTGAGGATTAATTAGATATTATTCCTACAAAATTGTGAAGTTCTAAAATGCTATATAAGCTCTCAGTGTTATTATAACGTGCCATACTCTGCATAACGTATACCTTTGCAATATTACCCCTTGGTTGTTCAAGACTACAGAACTGCTGCTTCTAATTGAGTTAATGGCTTCATAGGTTGGTAATTTAATAAAACAGACTGCTTAAACCAGCAAGGTTTTGATTAAATGGGGTGTGTGCAAAGGGGAATTTATATTTGTTAGAGGCTCCATAAATCCAAGGTATCAAGGCACAGATAATGCCAGTATAATAGTCAATTACAGAGCGGGGAAGGAAGGGCAGACCTGGAAGCCATCTTGGACAGCAGTGTCATGTACTGCTGCAGTCAGGTATTTGGGGCTGCTCTTACGAGTGAGAGACAGGGTGGAAATGCAGATCAGACACTGCACTTCTCCCACCTCTCCCAGTGATTTTCCAGAGGCAGGGAAGCTCTTCATGACTTAAGAGAGAAACTGTATTGCTTTTTTCTAGCTGGCCCCTTACCCTCCTGGTTTAACCATAACACCACACTGAAAATAGGAAATACGGGGGAAAAGTCCTACTTACTTACTTAATGAAAGGACTCTGCTTGCACTGAAATCCCAGACATCTCATGAAATTGCCTTCCTGAAATAAGCACCCGGCCTTGCCCATGTAGAGAAATGGGCTGCTTAGCGTCCTCCAGAGGGAGCTCTTGGCTGCCTAAATTTAGACATCTAAATTATGCAGACCCAATTTCCTAGATGTAGAAATTAAGGGTTTACTCTGGGAAGCCTGCTTCATTAGGTACTTAAAATGAAGTTAGTTACTTCAGTGCGCAGGCTGGATTGCACCTTTAACTCCACTGATGGCTCAGCCACAGTGATTTTGGACTTTGGGAGCAGCTCGGGGGACTTCCGCTGTCTGCTGGAGCTGGTAGGAAACCTACCCGTGAGCTTTGGGGAACAAGGGAACAAATCCCTCCATCTTGGCACTTTTCTGTGCTGTAAATGCCAATTCATAGCTGCTTCTGTGCTGGCACTGCTGAGAGTTAAAAGTTTTGTTCTTGTAACATTTCTCAAGAGCTGTAGCTTAGGCAAATATGAAATCAAAGTGATCCTTTCTTTTGTGCCCTATGTCCCCAAAGAACAAAGTGAGTAAGCCAGGCACAGCTACCCTGACTATTTTGTTTATAGAGAACAGCACCCACAAAGCTAATGAGAGGTTTTTACGGCTGTTTGCTGAGCACTGATCAGCAAATCAGGAACAGGTCCAAGCTGCAAAGTTTGTCTGTTAAAAGGCTGAAATTTTCCATTATAAGGGCGAGCCACAAAATTCAGGTCCTGACTCAAACACAGCTGGCTTGGGAGGGTGTACGGCAGTTGTGGTGCTGGCTGGACTCAAACTCGTTGAGAGATCTGGCTCAATTAAAGTTACTCACTGACATCTGTATCTGACCCAGCCAAGCCGCCCAGCCCAGCCACCTGCACTTCTACAGGGCTCCATTCAGATGTGGCAAGCTGGTGAGGTCTCACATGGACATGGGGATGCCTGGCCTTGCAAATCCAGCTCAGGGTTGGGGGTCTCAGGCTGAGCCCTGGGCAGGCTCTCTGGTAGGGCAAGGAGCACTTTGTGTCTACAGAGGAGCCAATGTTAGCATTTGCACTTTGTGGGGGAAGAGCTGGCTCAGCAGAACCAACAAATACTTGGAGAATGGGAAGCCTGACATCAGAACTGGATGTTTTTCCTTCTCCCTAAACGTTGTACTTGGGCAGGTTATTGGTCCTGATACTTGTTAGTCTCTAGCCAGCCTTATGAGAGGGATCAGGCTGTCTTCCTCAGTCTTAAAAGCTGTGAACTTTGATGAAGTTCAGCTTTTAGTAAAGGCTTGGGACAATTAGTTTGCTGCTCCAGGTATGGAGCTCATTCCCCACAAGAATCTTCCTGGGGCTTCATCAGAAATGTGGCTTCGATTCCCATAACTTCACGCTGGGGCAGAATGCCCCTCTTCCCCCTGTGACAAGCTCAACTGAGGCAGTGCTGGACAAAGGGAATTCAAGATTCAGCTCCTTCACGTGAGATGGTGTGTGTGTGCGTGTGTGTGTGTGTGTTTTAACTAAATCATTTATGGTCAATAATGCCAGGTTATTATAGGTCAATAACTTTCAATTATTCACTAGCCTTGCTGTGCTCCCACTGTCAGGCAGCACACCGGCATGTCGGCTCTCAAGAAGCAAAAAGCTCATGATGGGAGCTTTGGAAAAGCAAGCACGAACACAGCTGGAGCAGAGGAAAAGAAAACAGAGGAGGGGGAGACTTTGAAAAGTCCTGATTGCTCGCAAGAGTATCTTGGGGAATGTGTGTGTGACATACCCTTCCTCATGCATGCATGCACACTCAGCCCCTAAATTCATCATTTCTGGGCTCCCAGCTAGAAAGATGTGAGGCAGCCTAGCTCCCAGCGCTGTGTGGCCATGAACTGGTCCTGAGCTAACACTGCCTCTCATTAAGGCCTACAAGCTTGGGTTTAATGCCACGGTAGCCTGGGGGTTGTGTAAGCTTTGTGCATGGACAGCTAATGGTCACGGTTGCCTGCTCTGTACTGGGTGCCCAAGAGGGGAAGAGTATGAGTTTTGTTCAAGTCAGTGTGCAGATATTACTAAAGAAAGAAAAATTTAGACATCAAAACTTGCAGAGCAATGTGAAAATGAGCGTGCTGCTCCTAACGAAATATTTCAGGACAGCAAGATAGGGCACTGGAGCTGTGGGATGGACCCTTCTCTTGTGAAGGGTGGGCACTGGAAAATGAGTTTCTGTCTGGGAAGAGGAAGCAAAGCATCAGTCAAAGATTGAGAGAGAACACAAAGAATAATAATTCTGTGGTTTTGTAGAAAACTGGGTAACTAAGATATTCACCTAGAAGCCTTTTTGACTCTTTGCTGAGCAGTGCATCAACCCTACTTCCATCTGTCTCCTCTATGAAACAGCCCGGAGCTGGCAACACTTGTGCATGGTGAGGGACTCCAGGTGGGGGGACAAGTGCCACCTTTCCTGATGTCCGAGGCAGTAGCCACTGCTGGAGGTGACATCCCTGGCAGCCTCGGCTTTGTTGCCTCCCATGTTTGCACAGCTGCCGTGGGCGATGAGGGGTTAACAGGAGCTCTGAAGAGCCGGTCCGTTTTGAATGTGAATAATGGGAATACTCTCCTTCAATCGTGTATTCAGCACAGGGATGTACAGAGGTATAAAGTTAATCACTAGCTGGGCCACCCCTATTTCCAGAAAAAGAACTTTAATACCTCCTTTATCCAATGAAGTACCATTGTTATACCTGCATATTATGAAGGGTTTATTAAACCGGTGATAATCTATTCAAGATAAAGTGATCTGTATGGCCAACTGAGCACAGATCAGACAGAATGATGGGAGGTTATTGTTAAAATATGCAAATTCACATCCTATTGAAATGCAAACCCTCCAGATAAGATTTTTTAATAAATCTGGTCTTTTTTCACTGCATGAAGGTAACCTAATGTTTATTGACTTCAAGACCATATAATGGAACGTAATATCTATTAGTCAGATCCTTGCCTGTCTTTCGATTACTGGAGGTACATGTTCTGGCTCCCAAAGAATTTTTGTTTTATGGTTTGGTACAAAAGAAAAGAGATTAAAAACCCTGAAATTAATTAACTTCCCTCTACTCAACACCCCCCTTCCTCTTCAACTGCTGTCACTAGTTACCCAAGTAAAAGGAAGCAGCACCCATCAGCTGAGAAACTGTCCACTGCTTTCAGCATTAGGAAAAACAACCAAAAGGAGAAATGTGGCTAATGCAGAACATCCTTATCTGGCAAAAGATAAAAAATAAGACTTTCGGACGTCCTCCCTGGGTTTACTATTGCTCTGTCAGAGAAAGTTGTGTAAAGTTTTATTTTACTCTCCTTTAAAACAGTGCTGTGAAGTAGCCTGACCTGACTTCTGGATGTGCAGGTTTCTGGGTGTAAGAGCAGTTTAATGCATGTATTCGGTATGTTTTTTATGATTTGTGGGGGAAGAGGTGGCTATGGAACCAGATATGGCTCCAGATACCAAAGCAGCAGCTGAAATAAAGGCTTTTATTTTAGAGAAATGCCAGCGCTGCGATAGCAGAAGTTGAGAACCCATTTCTGCTTAAAGGTCGTTTCTTCTCAAACGCTGTAAAATCTACATGCTGATATAGATTGATCTGAGACTTGGTGTGCCTCGTGGAGGTTGCAGGTTTGTTTCTCATCCCAAAGTGAAGGTCAGCAGAATGAGTGTAGCCTGAAACATAGCTTCCGAGCTCCTTGGAAAAGCCCTCCCAGCTGTTTTGCTGTCAAATCGGGACTGCAGTCATGTCTAGGGGTTCAATATGCAACCGAAGCCAAGCAAGGTGGGAGGTGGAAGCGGCTGCCGAACGCTTGGTTACCTGCAGCATCTGTGCCTTCACTGGCCCGCGCTGTTCTGTGCAGATAGGGCTGTGCGACAGCGCCGGGGGCAGACTCTTCATGTACGGCCAAAAACCTTTACAAATCTGCTCCCCTCTCTCACAGCAGACCTCTGGCTTCCACCGTAGCTGAAGAATAACCCAAGCTAAACCCTTCTGGATGGCGTGCCTGTTAGGCTGATGGGGGTGTGCATAAAATGTGCTGGCTGCCTGCGTGCCTGCGGTGGGAACAGCGCTTCCCATCCCCAGCCCATGCCGCTGCCAAAACACAGCCTCTCTGCCCAGGCACCCTTCTCATCAGTCACTTCACTGGGTATACCACCAGTTACAAATTAGCACTTAATCAAGATAAATCCCATAGGAAGGATATGGATAATATGCAATGCATTAAGCCTGCAAATTAAGATGGTCTGATTTAGCCCTGGCTTTAAAACTCCCCAGCTTGCATTAGGGCTAATGATGAATGGATGTACGTCCCTGGTTGGACAGGAGCTCTGTCAGGGCATGGCTGCCCAGCAGTGACAAAGCGAGTGCGGAGCAAGTACTCTGTTCAGTGTTCATTAGGGCCTTCCATACTCTCCCTGCTTGGGAATGTGCTTTCCCTTGCCATGGATGGTTGTAATAGTGACAGTTCTCCAGGATCTATCAAATTAATGGTCCTGGAGTTCATTAATAAGACCTAACGGAAGGCACTGGCTGCTGGCATCATGTGCCCACTGATCAGAGTGGGGAAACTGAGGCAGGTGGGGACATATTTGGAAAGCCTGACATGCAGCATGCCTGGTGATTTCTGTTTGCTGGCTCTAAACAGGACCCTGAGCATCACCTTGCTAAGGCACCCTCGGTTGCACCTGGGAATCTCTTGTTCTTCTGCTAAGCAGCTGCAGGGATGTAAGTGACATTTCAGCTCTCTAAGCGTGGCCCAAGGTAGTTACAGCTCAGTGGTCTGAATTCTTAGAGCAGATTAGTGGAGGAGCAGTGAGAGGAAACTCTCTCCTGCTCCATCTCCCAGCTGCAGTATGCGTGACATACCGGATGGTGCTTGGCGCTCCTTGCTCTAGGTGCAAATACAGCTATTCCTAATGAGCATCCTGCTCCGTGGTGCAGCACGCTCTGCAAACACGCAGTCAGAGATTGCTTCTGTCCCCATGTGCCTGAGCCATCACAGAGTTCTGCTAAGCCTCCCTTCCTGCCTTAGCTGCTGCAAGACCCCCCAAAAAGCTGTACATCTACTACATATGGTTCAGAAAGTAATCTCAGAGTGAGATTGGGGAGTAGAAAACTCCTCAGCAGCCTGCTTACCCAACAAGGTCAGGACCCACAGGGGCTGTAGCATGCTAGGATACAAATCCTGCAAAATACAGGGGAACTGCTGTTCTGGGGGAGGCTCTCTGTGATGGGGAGTTCAAGAGAAATCAGTTTAAGATTCACAGCTGGGAAGCATCAGGAACTGGCTACAACATGCCAAGGGTTAAGGGGCTTTGTTCTGGCTGTGGAAGTAATTTAAGGGAGGAAATTTCTTTAAAATAACAAGCATGGCAACATCTGGGGTTTTAAACATACTTTTCTTCAGATTTGCACTAGTGTGCAAGCTTGTCACAATAGGGTTTCTTTCCTGGATGTCATACTGCTCTTATTACTGGGAACAACTACTTTCTACAGCGTGTCTCTATTTTATGGCTTTTTAAGATATGGATGCTGTCATCATATTCCCCAGAGATGTGTTCTGGTTCATGGTGAGGCTGTTTTATATAATCTCCCGTGAAAGATTAAAACAACAGCGGCAGGAACAACAATAATGCAACAAACTACCTCCTGAGAAAAACAACGAAGTTGTGGCACAGGCAGCGTCTCATTGCCCAGCAAGTCTCATTGCCCACTGCAAAGTGGTGGATGTAGTACAAGGGGCCATGCCTCTCACCCTGCAGGAAGGCTGGATCACATTCACCCCCAAGAGGGCCAGCCCATTACCACATCCCAGGAGGAGCTGATATCTGTTACTTTACCAAATGACAGAAGAGCTTTTCACAAGAGCCAGGCGGCTTTGGACAGGACTCAGAAGTTGTCTGCATTTCTGTATGATAAAAACGAGGCTCTGGCATGGGTTGATGCCCACAGAGTGTTGTGACCCACCTTGGAGTAACTCTGGTGGTGCTGCTCGGTTGCCCTCAACTCTTCCCAATCCAACTCACAGGAGCAAGCAGTTGGGTTTGCTGAAAGACACCTAGCACAGCTGAGCTTGCCCTGCAGAGAGACTTAGAGCTTGCTTTGGGTCTATCTGAAGTGCCCATCCGCACGTGAACAATACAGATGGGGAACAACCCAGGACCCTCACACGGTGTAGATGGGTGTAGATGAGTGTAGATGGGCTCAGGGAGAGCCCAGCACCTGGGTGACCCTTCTTTTGGGCACCTGCCTCCTTTACCCTCACACTGCAGTGAGCCCGTGACTGATGCGAGCAGAGCCTGACCCGTCAGCATGAGGGAGCCATGCCACGCCTGCCTCCAGCAAAGCATCCCCTGCACCACCACCAGCCTTCCCTTTGTCATTACCTGCCCCTCACTGCCACCAGCCAGTGACCACCAGCCCATGGTGTGCCATCCTTGTCTCTGCCATGCCTGCTCGTGCCTGGTGCCGGCCTGCGGAGCACTCTGCCAGGAAGTATGGCTCCTGAGGGCTGTGCTTTTCCTTGCCTTTACTTCCCCTGTAAGATAAGAGGTCAGTAACTGCTGATTCACAAGAAAGAAGAGGGCTTTGTGATGAGGCAGCAGGGTTAAGGTGGCTTCTTGTTAGTTTAATAGCAAAGGAAATGCCCATTGAACTGAAGGAAGGGGACATGGCTGCACCCACTGTGCCTGCATCCCTGCTCCCAGGCTGGAGAGAGCAGTGGGCCATGCTGCTGGCTATGTTTCCAATCCAGATTACCATGGATTTGAAAGTCTGACCATAACTGCGAGTCAAGTAGCTAGGGAGAACAGTTTAAGGCAGAAAAACAGATCAAAAACCACCGATGAAGGAAGAGGGAAGAGACGCAAGAACTGGAAGTCATGGAGAGCAGAAACCAAAGACCTGCTGTATGAAGGAACCAAAAACGGAGGTCAAAAAAGTCTCATAAAAAAAAAAAAAAAAGTATAACGAGTGCTGTCATGGATGATTATGAAGGTTTGAACCTGTCACCTACAGCAACAAGAACACTGGCCTTTCTCACTTGACCCCAGGGGATAATGTTGTTAGCTGAGGTTAGGGAGGGCAGGTGATGAGTTGCTGTTCAAATACGAAGCAAGGATGTCCTTTCACTCCAGATAATTAAACCAAAAACATAAGCAAACAAAGCCTGAAGTTCTGGAATCACCTGGGAAAGTCCCTGAAACCTCCTATGAAATGCTGCTAGACTTTATTGTCTCCACAGCATTCACCCATCCTTACTCAATGCCATTATCCTGGGAATATTCTATTCCCAGGTGTCTGCTTAAAACATGCCAATCTAGACACAGCCAGACTAACAGGAACACCCCAGCCACATCCCCAGGAGTTCCGGGATACACTACAGGACACAGAATTCATCCAGAAATTCTGGAATGGCATTGCTGAACTTGGGAGGCAACACAGGTGCTATTTAACTGTGCTTGACTGTGCGAGACAGTAAAAGTTATGGGAGGAGGTAAATTCCCTGCTCACGGGACAGGAGCAAACTGTTCATCATTTTTCCTTCACCTATTTTGTGTACTTCTGATGACCACTCAAACACTTGTGTTTTACAATGGCCAATACTCAAAAAAGGCAAAAATCCCAAAGCATGTATAAAGATATTAAAGGAAGCTGAATGCTCCATTTCCACCCAGATTTGTGTCTGCTTATTCACTCAGGAATGTGAAACAGCACCGTATGATTTTGCTGATCAATCACAGCTCACCAACACAGCCTCAAGAGTGAATATGCATAGATAACAATCCAAATATGCAAAAAGGGAGAGAAAATGCAACTTATAGTTACGAATAATTACAAAGGGTGAATTAACAATTAGCCAGTCATTAATGTAAAGTCTTTGGAATGAGGCACTACACCAACCAACCATGAATATATTTAGCCTAGAAATTAGGAAAAGGATTATCTACTGTCAACAGTGTGAAGTCCTGGTCCAGCTGGAAAGGTGGGGAGCCAGGTACAAGGCTCAGGGTAGAGCTTGACAAGTTCATGCAGTGGCAAAGGATCAGCCTGGCCAATCCAGGGAAATTGTTCACTCTCATGAGTTTTCCCTTTTGATTTTATTTTTCATTTTACCCCAGCACAAGGGTGCCTCCTGCAATACTGCTGTGAGCCAATGCATCAGGCTCTGAGAGCTGGCTTAGAATATGTTCAGATTGTGATTTATTTTTTTTTTTCAATTGAAAATAAATGCTTTTCCACCTTTCCTACAAACACTGGTAGATAGAAACTTAAATTATATGTAATTATTAAGGTCAAATAGCACCAATTCACTTGACTCCAAAGGCAGGACTTTTAGGAAACAGATCAGCGAATGTTGTTGTTGTTGTTTTTTAATGATAAAAATATTGTGAGAATTGGCAGCACTGCTCAGGAGTTTCAGTTTTCAAAACCAGTTTCCAAAAACCTGGACAAAGATGTTTTGATTATCTCTTCATCTGTTCACGATACTTAGTTTTCTCATTTGAAAGTCAAATAAGCTGATGCCATTTGAAATGAGAGGCACCGCCTGACGCATGTGAATGGGAGTCAAAGATTTCTGTGCAGAGTGGTTCAGAAAACTGCCAGTTTGTGTGTGTGCAAAAGTAGTCACCACCCTCCTGACAAAGCCACCAAATCTGAATCGGGGACCTCTGGAGCGGTGGGCTTGAGCTCCGCAGCTTGCCTCGAAAAGCTAGCAGATGCCAGCTGGAGGCTTTAGAACCTCAGATCTGCTCACAGCCAGAAAGGATGGGGCTCGTAACACTCGAGTCACTGATGCTTTTTATTTCCTGCACACATTTTGGGAAGAGACAGAGAGGCGGCTGAGAAGAAGCAGAATTCACCAAAACCTAAAATGTGCAAATCATTTCCTCCCCCTCCCCCCCAGTTTCTGGCAAACCTTTTGATTATTTTCCATAAAGAATGATAACATTTGAAAATGCAAACCCATTATTCGCTTAGTTGAAAGCTGATTTTTCTTTCCTGAACTTCCCTCCCCTGGTATTTCATCAACACCCAGACAACTTCAACTTAAATAAAACAGCAACAACAAAGGCATGCATTTCACAGTGCTGATTTTGGCTGAAAAGCCACCTTTCTTATACATACATGCAGTTTCAATCAACCCTTTTGCCAGTGCTGCTTCCGTGTTTATATCTCAGCCCCCATATTGTATTTTATACCACAATTTCCCTACAATGAACATCTTCAACCAACCCCCCCCCCCATCCCCCACCCCTCACAGTTATTCTGAGGGTTAGATCGATTAATCATTTTAAACTTCTTTAAAGATGAAGAACAGAGGGGCAATCTTGAACCCTGAATCATTATACCTTTTAACTTTGGGGTCTGGACATCAAATTTAAAGTACAGGCATCACTTCAAATGTTGTAAGCAATATTTAAAATCCAGGGGTAGAGATTTTTGGTGGAGGAGTAACTTTATGATCAATACAGTACAAAAAATACAGTTAGATTGAGAGGTAATTCCTAGTCTAAGGCTTAATAACACCTTAAATAAATAAATAAATAAATAAATAAAATAAATTAGAAAGAGAGATATTAAAAGATAAAAAGAAATGTAGCAATAAGATGTGCAATAGAACTACCTCCAAGCAGAAGGCTGCTCTCAGACTTCTCTGTAGGCATGATTTTTCCTGCCTGGGAGAAGAGCCCCATTAAAAAGCATTCCTGCTCCCTCCCCTGGTGATGGGACACCATCCTGATGAGAAATCATTGACAAGCCTGCCTTTTTCTAAAAGGGTTAGGCAAACAAATTGTCTTTCTCGCCAGAACTCCTCTCCTCGCTTCTGCCCTTTTGTCTTTCTCTCTTCTTGTTATAGTCAAGAGTGAACATTTTGGCACGTTAATTAAAAATAGTAATAGCTGCAACAGAGAAAGAAGAGGAGGGGTAAGGTGGGGGAAGCTGAAGGGGGACGGTAACTGCAGCCCTAATTAATAGAATTACTCTCAGTTGAAAGCCAGCCTGATGAGGACTCTTGTCCTTGAATAAATACTCTGTGTGTCTGTGTATGTATGTATATGTGCCTCTCGCTATATATACATGTATACGTAAACACTGCTACTCTGTTGCTTAGCAGCCAGTAGTGCCCTTTCATGAGAAAACAAAATATATGTGACAAACCATCTCAAAAACACAAAGTTCTGTGGGCATATTTCTTTTCTCGTAGCTACTCAGACAAGGTGGAGAGTGGCCCTGAAATTAATGTCTCATCCAACGGACAAAGGCAGAACTAAGCTAATTGGATTCCCATCTGTTCCAAACATAGTCTCAACATCACACGATAATAATAAATAATATGGATAACAACTAATCTTTTAGTTTAGATTTTTTACTGGGTGCTGGACAGATGCTAATTTCACACAAATATAGATTGCTGTCAGGACATATCCACTGGATGAAAACAAACAAACAAAAACGTAGTCTGACCATGCACTATGCTTTCAGATCCTCGGGTGTATTTCAGGAGAGCAGGGGCTGTCTAATCTAAATGCCTCCTACAGCAAAATACAAACTGGAACTTACCAGAGTCTAATTTTGATCTAAATCCAAAACAAATGTGAACTGAACTGACAAACAACTGTTCCAAGTGACACACATGCTTCTTGTTTATTTTTTTTTCTGAGACACGGTAGGGCTGAGTAAACCATTTCATCTGAGTAAACCATTTCATCTGCAGAGAGGAGCAGCACGCCCATCCCCTTGGGCTCACAGCATATGCCTCGCCACCTTGTTTTCTCCCTCTGTCACTTTTTCTTCCCTCCTCCCAGGTTAGTTATTTGACCTGCAAATGGGTCATCCCAATGAACATCCCCTTGTTCTGTGCCAGCACAGGGATAGATGTGGTAGGCTCAACTTGGGACTTTTACTACAAGTGGTAGCAAAGAAAGGTAAGAAATTGGGCAAATTAGCCTTGTGACAAGCCAGTGAGAGACAACAGAGATGAAACCCCCAGACATCCAGTGGGAACCAAGAAGCCTTTCTGCTGGGTCCTCCTTGTGATCATTTGTGACAACATCCTCAGAGATCCAAAACCCAGCTGGGATGTAAGGGGACTACTAGGTCCTCAATTTCCAGATGCAAATCCCCATGGCAAAGGTGAGTGTGGAACCAAGGCTGTCTGAGTGCTAAGCTGACAGACAGAATGACAACATGGACATATGTCACATCATGGTCACTGTAGGCAAGATGGCATGGGACTCTTGGTGTTATTCTCACTGGGTAGTTTTAAGACCACATGAACAACCCTTGTAGGTCAGGATGGAAATGAGTCTAGCGTAGTGTCTTATCTCTCACAAGGCCCATCAGTGGACAACAAAGGAAAGATGAAAACAGCGCAAACACATGATGCTTTCTTCAGATCATCTCAGGTTGAAATTACATTAGTTCGAGGAGTTCCCTTACACTGATGTGTTTTTTATCTACATGGTAACCCTGACTTGATTTCCATGAACTTGTGAGTCTCCCCAGATAGACTCCTAACATCCACAGCAGTGGGCAGCAATGAGATAACCACCACCACCACTTGCTACGTGACCATAACTTTCTTTTTCTGACCTGGCTCCTTAGCAGATTCATTTGGTGTCCCCCTTAGCAGCTTTCATTCTTGCTGAAGTCAACAGAGCTACAGGAAAGAAGCAGAGCTAAGCCATGAAGATGTTACTTCACATTGATGTGAGCTCTTAAACATCTGTTACCGAAATAGCCACCCTTTAGTGGTGAGAGAAATGTTCTCTCTATGGCTATAGCTGTAAACAGATGGATAGATATAAGGTGATGTATGGAGCTGGAACAACCAGTTAGTAAAGTTTATAAAGTACTTTGGGGGTCCATCTGGACGGAAGGTGCTATATAAATGTAAGGCCGTTATCAGTGCCTCCTAAGAGCACCCGACTATCACTCAGCACTTTCTTGGATGGACAGTTAAAGAAAACACATAAAATATATTCCTCAGTAGATATTTCACCCAGACTCTTTTACTTGCAATAGCAGAGGTCTGGGCTTTCATTTGTACAGACCATTCCCATTTGCAGTCACAGGGAAAAATCCGCAATAGCTCAACTCATGAAGTTGCTGGATTTGTTATGTTTGAACAATGAGGTTTCACAGCACAGCCCTGGAAATAAATGAGTGGTTTGGGAATTTGCTAGTGGCAGGTCTCTTGCTGCAGTAGAGGATGGATATAACTAAAGGGATAGTGATGGGAGACTTCCCCCCCCCCCCCCCCCCCCTGCCCCGGGGGGGCACTGCCCAGAATTAAATTCAAGATGGTAATGATGGAAAAAATAGATCATCTTTCTGGTGACAAGGGGATGCAACATATGAATGCTGGACATCAGAAGCTGCACAAAATTCTGGTGGTCTCACTGACAGTTGGTGTGGGGAACTGGAGGAAGAGATCAATTTTTCAAGAAACACGGAAGATTGCTTCAGGACATGAGTTGGAGACCAACAGAAAGATCCCAAGGATCTCACTGAGGCTCCTTCACAAGTCTGGGACCACCTTCTTTCTCACAGCACTTCTTTAGCTAGAGAAATATGGGGAGGGCTGGGTAGGCCACTCTGGAGGAAGCCCATTCTTCCATCCCTGTGTTGTGTCTGTCCTCTTTGGTCTTAATCATTATTTTGTATGAAATTGGGGAGTCTTTTCACATAAATTTAGGGTAGACTTCTTTTTTCTTTTTTCTTTTTTTTTCTTATGAAATACATTTGTATCAATAGAAAATCTATTTTTCATCTGTACATCCTGAATGCCCCAAAGATTTCAGTCTGGAGATGCTGCCAGAGGAAGAGTGTTTCAATTCCCTGTGCTGCCATTATTCTCTGTTGTGAAATGGCTTCTCCAAACTTACCAAACCTCCCAGAATACTTGAGTAGGCAAACACTTGATGAACTATCTTTTTCCACTAAGACTAAAGACTATTATATGTACCGTACCCATATAATCTAATATAGGATTATGGTTTATGAAAGAAGATGTGAGCATGAGCTAACTAAATTGCTATTCACAGCATGGTAGCCTTTTCAAAAATAACTATTTATTTATGCATTCACTTATTATTTATCCATGGAATCAGAATATTCCATGGACAATTTTAAAGACCTCATATAATTGCTTTTGTCAACATTTTTACAGGGAAAGGGAGCATTTTCAAGGCAGTTTTAAATGGAATTGTTTACATATTTGCTACAGACCTAATTTCTCTCTATTTGTGTTGCACCTGATGTGGCATTTAAACCGTTGTTTAGAGATAATATTGGAATAAGCTGTTTCTTTGCTTGAACTGAATTTCCAGTTGCAGGAGCCTGGAAGACTGATGTCAGAATTGGCCCTTAGTTATAACACCATCTTCTTGGGCTTGGGAATCAGTTCACTCAGCTCTTCATTTCAGTTTCTAAACTTTGAAATGATCACTAACTGTCAAGATGATGGTCAACCAAGATGAAGATGATAATTTCTCAGAGAGATCTGCCATAAGAGACTAGCAGAAACTTGTCTTTTGACTTTTAAAAAGCTATCCATCTGCCTTTCATTAGGAGAAATGAGAGGAGCGAAGTGGACCTTTGTCTATTCTGATAACATGGGAACTACACAGTCCTATTGGACTAATCCTGACATTTCTGAAAGTCTTTCCGTTTGACAACTCAGAGACAGAATTACAAGCAAAGAGATATGTGAGCAGGTAGATTTCAGGTGTTTTCAGTCACGTGTTACCAAAGACATACATACTCAAAGTAATAAAGCATGAAGGAGGTAAGACACAAGGCAACCCAATGTTCACGGGTGTAGATCACTGTAGGAACCACACGGCATGCAAGAATTTACAAAGCATTCATAACCATGGCAGTATTTAGAGGCTGAATCAAGCTACTAGTTGGTGCAACGTGAAGAAGCATTCACACTCAGGAAGGGTGCATTGATCCCAGAAGAACTGAAGGAGGAATAGTGGCAGGCTATATACAGCATGCAGACACTATGAATGATTGTTTCCGAAGAGGACCAAGACAAAGAGATGGCCAAGGGTGCCAAGGTCAGATTATTATTATTATTTTGACTACAGCAGCCAGACAGCTCTCAAATGGTTGATTTGAACAACTCTAATAGAACAATGTCATTAAAACCCAACAGTCAGTGCTTAGGGAATGACATTGCTGAGTCGCTACCAAAGTCTTGGCAGGTGAATATGAAAGTTCACACTGTTTATGACTAGCATTTGTAATGACTGTTTTATTCCATTTCAGCAAATACTCCATTTCCAGAGAAGCTCCAGGATAAGCACGGGGAATTGAATCAACGTGCATTTTTGGGCGCATACCAGCTAGCACCGTTTAGCTTGGTCACAGGAAGATCAAACAGAGACCCCTTTCTACATTATTTCTAGCCAGCTCTTGACACTGCTATTTCAACAACTTTTAAACCTGTGTCTATTAGTCTCATTAACACTGAGCATTTGAATTGTGTAATGGAGTCTGGTCCCTAATTTTAAAGGAGCAATTGACTACTCAGCATCGACGTCCCAGCCCAGGTCCCAGTTCAGCAGTGAGCTGGAGCACGTGCGTAATTTCCAACACAGGCATGCAACCTATTCAACTCAGCATGACAGGAGCTTGTGTTCAACCTGCAGCATGGGGCAAGGAGGCAGCAGATGGGAAATTGGCACAGCAGGGACTGACACAGCATGGTTAGCTACATGTTTTTTTGGTTATTTATACCTGTAGGGATGAGTGGGGAGGGAGGGAGGGAAAAGGAGGGAAGCGGGCTTGGAAACGGCAGGAGAAGGAAAGGAATGAAATCAACATATTGCTTGTCGAGGCATAAGGACTAAGAAAGGTTTCCTAAAGAGACAGCTTCCCCAGACAGATATTAGTCTTTTTTTTTTTTTTTTTTTTTTTTTTTTTTTTTTTTTTTCTGTTTTTTCTTTTTTTGGAAGAGGTGCCATTCAGATAGCACAATGGGATGCTGAAGCTGTACACTAATGGGCACGCAGAAGTTTAGTCACTAGAGGGAAACACCAAGGAACAGGAAGGCAAGGAGTGAATGTCTTTTGTGCACAACAGCATTCTGGCAAAGCTGACTAAAATGTGTGGAATAAGCCCTGCTTCCAAACAAGCACCTGCTAGTGACAAGTGATCTACTCAAACCATGTCTCCCAGAGAGCTGAGTGCATCACACTGTGCAGGAACTGCTAGTGCCATGCTCACCACCACTAGTGCTACCTGATTGAAGTCTATTTGTTAGCAAAACAGGAGTGGAGCTGCAATCGGCTTCTTAGTGCCTCCGCTTTGATCCCCCCTGTGCACGGCTTTCCTAGGGCTAGGAGACAAACAAAGCCTGCAGTGCCCCAGCTTGCCAAGACTAGCTCCTTACTTAAAGTCACCTGGGAATGGATGCTGATCTTCTGTCATGTAAAGTCATGGTCCCCGGCCAAGGCAGTGTGAGCTGAATGTTGACAGTTTAACTGGTCTTAGTGGCACTTCTCTCTCTCCCATGTAAAGCAGGAGTTAGCAGTGCACTGAATGCTAACTCAGACAGATATGGAGCACTTCAACCTCAGAGTTAAGAAAGCCAAGAACATCCCACTTTGCTAGCCTGTAGCCCTCTGGCTCCTAGCAGAAGCTGAGCTCTGTCCTCTGTCCAGCCTTTCTGGTGGGGCTTGTCCATGCTGGAGGTAAGAGTGGGACATGTGCCGGGAACAACCTCCCACCAAGGGAGTGCTTTCTTCATGCCAAGTGGAGAAAAAGGTGGAGAAGTGGGTGGGAGAAGGAGAAGAAGAATGGGAAGTACAACAGACACCTTTACAGTCATGTTACCCTCTGGGGTGAAGAAAGGGGCCAATCCAAGGATGCCAATCCCTGAGTTAACACTCTCCCTGCTAGATCAGGATGGGCCTCTTTGAGAGCTCCACGCCAGGAGCTTGTTTGCAAGGTACTTCACCACTGACCCCGAGAGCCCTTGGGAGCGTGCTGGGTACACTTCAGAGAGCCCTGCTGGTGCCTAATCTCTGCGTGAAACCGGCTCTGATAAAGAGCAACTCTGGTGGCCAAAAATGCTGCAGTGATTTTCGAGCAGACTACAAGCTAATCCCCAGGATCATGATTAACATGTTTATTTTGCTCAGTTAAACAGATTCTAATGTCTGGGGCTGGGTGTAAGCATTGCTAAGAACACAGTCACTAAGCTGCCAGCTCTGGGTTGCCTTTGGTGATCTAGATGGCCAACCTGGCTCCATAATAACCGTGAGCTTCTGGAGAGCAGAGAGGTGGATTTCTATTCACTTTTCCTTTTTTACTTATGTCATTTTCCAAATCTGAAAGATGCTCTGGCCTATCATTGAGCAGTCTTCCCAAAAATAAGACCACTGTTCTCTTTAATTAGTCACTTATTGACCTAGACTCAGGGAATACATTTTCCTTTTCATTGGTCATCTAAAGAAATTATAACAGCCCTGCTAGAAATCTCTCAGCCTCAGTGAGTAGCAGAAGACAAGGAATTGACATAGAGAGATGGAAAAAATAGCTCTCCTCTCCTTGTCCTGTTGCTGGCAGGTTCTTCAGTCAGCATTTCCTATACGATAGGAAAGAAAAGGAGCTTGGTCTCTTTTCCATTTGTTTGCTTTTTGCTCTCCAAAGAACAATTAAGTCATATGGCATTGAAATAATAAATGGTTCACTTAACAGCCACTAATAAGAGAGCACACTGGACCTTTCCTGTCCAAGAACTAAAGTATTTGCTCTTATATGACTTGATTTATGTGCTAGCTTTCATGATTAGTGGTGGGTACTTTAAACCCTCCTTTCTCCCCCAAGCATGTGATGAACAGGGTATAAAGCATGAATCAGCTTTTAGGAGAAACCACACAGCAAGCAGCATCAGGAAACCAGACCTCAGCTAGTGGTCATGAAGCACAGAACAGGAAATTTTCTTGTGTACTTTCAGCAAAGCACCACCCTGCTAGTGACACAGTCCAGATCCCTCAGAAACTATCTGTGCCCTTTGGATACCTTCCCACAAACAACCATTAGGGTGTGTTGCACACAATCAGTCACTAATTGCATCACAGGACATCTGAGCTTAATTTAAGCTGCACATGCAATGCCAAGTCCTTTATCTTCAGAGATCTAGGCAGGCCAGTATCTCTGCCTTCTCATCGCATCTGGTAGTCACTGACATCCTCAGTGATCACTGATGCCATGCTCAGAAGTGTCCTCTCTCACGCTGCATCTTCCACTTGGAAAAGCTGTCCGTTTTCCATTTTCCTCTGGGCTCTGTGTGTTTAACCAGCCCCACCATGTCAATAGCTGAGTGACTCAAGGGTTATAGGCTCCAGGGATGATACAGGTAGAACTAATCCTGCCTTGGGGCCTGAAGGCATGTTAGACAGCCTCTGGTTGACTACACAGTCCATGATTTCATGCCTTATCCTCCCAAAGAGAACTACAGGAATATATTCTCCATAAACAGAAAAGTAAACTGAAAATTAAGTTTTAAGGGGATCTGAACAAGCCAGAAATGTGGTGAACATCCAGCATACTTTCTGTAAAAATAAGGGCTTTTGAAGTGCAGAAAATAGATAACATGTTTTTTTTTTTCTTTTAAACTGAAAGGAGAACACTGCTCTCACCCAGGAAGAGCATTTCACTGAAACTCAGGAAAACTTAGCACAGTTTCTGCCTCTGCTTCTCTCTTGCTATGTTCCTTTTGTTTGTTTAAAAGAAAAGAAAAAAAAAAAAAAGAAACAAACAAAAAAGTTGTTTGTCTTTTCATCTCTCTGGCTACCAGGCTTCCTGGACCCCTCCTGTTCACACCATGCTGAGTGTGCTGGAACCCAGGAGTCCCACAAAAACCCACCTGTGCGGGTGCAAACACAAAGGTTATACAGAAAGGCCAAACTGACGAGACACATGGCTCCAGATCCTGCTCTACACAGGCTTTTGAGGTGATCTTGGACAAAACCAGGGCTAGAGCCCAAACTCAAGTGCTCCAGTTCTGCTCAGCAGGGGCAACATCCTGCACCCAACAATGCTGCTAAGGGGCTGAACACTCAAACTGAAGTGGGTTGACCCAACAGTTATAAGTCAGCTAAATGAATACCTGGGGAGATAAGTTTTCATTAATCAAGTTCACATGACTTGGAGAACAAATAGTCATCGAAAGCATCTAGACAAGCCTGGAAGAGTGCAGCTGTTAACATTGCATACTACATTATCACCACATATTTAGATTGTTATTAAGTGAACTTTAAGTAAGGCATTCTCCATTTGTCATTTTCTCCCTGGTGAATTCAGCTACCAACATTGATTTTTTTCTTTTTTTTTTTTTTTATCTGAAAATTTGGCTATTAACTTTTCAAAACTTATTAATCTGTTTTCACTCCATTGGTAGCAGCTTCCCCCCACCTTCTACTTAGCTTGTTAAAACTCAGCGTTGATTAAATATGACACAACAGTAAAATATTACATAAGTGCACGAGCAAATTTTTACTTCATTATCAGCACAAAATGAGTCATCTTGAATATGACACTGGCTTTGGCTCCATTTTCTCTCACTTTTTTTGCTCTAGTTTTATATTTAATCACAGCTTTTTTCTCCCTCTCTTTGCGCATATGATTTTGTTTTTCAAATCCACAGCAGAACGATCCAACTTTGTTCTTTTGCTATTAATTAACACCACGCTCTAGCTTCCAACATACTTAAATGATGAATAAGGTTAAATTCCAGACAACGTTCTGTACATTGCCATCAATTAACAATGTTCGAAGCAGCGCTTCATTAATAAACATTGATCAGCAGAGCCCTTGTGTGGAGTGCATTGGAGCTGAGAATTTTTACCAGAGCTTCTTTTATGTGTGTGCTGGAGTGTGTGGTGTGCGAGCATGTGCACGAGTGTGTATGTGTGTGTGTGTGTGTGAAAAAAAATCAATGCAATATCCTAGGAAACTCATCAGCACATCATCTCCTTAAAGGTTAATTAAGAATTTGAGGAAGAACAGAGGGGCTGAAGCAGGGGTGATGGACATCCGTGTCTCTCCAGATCATTAAGTACTAATTAGGTTTGGAAAGTCTATTGAGCTTCCTTGGTCTCATCAAGCCATGTGATGGTCCCTGGATACCTCAGTGTGAAATGCCATCAGCACTATATCTCTCTTTATGAACAGGATGCACTTCAGTCTCAGGTGTGCCTGCTCTCTCTCACTTTCTGTGTGTATGCCTCGTTTGGCATGTGTCTGATTAAGTTATTTTATATACTACATAAAAACTGTATGGAAGATACAGACTGTTGCAGAATCATGTGTAATGCAGCATTTTTTGCTTGTAGGGTAAAGAGGCAAAAAAAGGGGGTAAAAAAATTAAAAAAAAGTTCCCGTAAGACATATAATCAGAATGGGCAGGGGAAAAACTTGTAAGTCTATATGAATTCTCTCACTGTGCTGGAAATTCACTTTATGAGGACTTCTACACTGGGTTCCCCTTACTTACATTATCTGAGATGGAAGTGGGGCAAGAGGGGAGCTCTAGGGCAAAAGTTATCAGAGTAAGACATGCACCTTGAAAGAGACCACAATATGTATTTCATTAATTATCCTAGACACCTCTTCAAAACTCTTAGAAAAGAGTTTTTCATGAATTGCTTCCATGGAAGGTCAGATACTGCTTTTAACTTTATTTTCTGGGATTTCAGTATTTCTCAGTCTCCAAGTCTTACAGAGCAGACTTCACTAAGGATGTTTCCTTCAAATTGAATTGGGAATACAAATTTCGATGCTATGCTATGGACAAGGACCTAGCAAACAATCCAATCTGTGCCTGGGAGAAACCTTTGAGGTGCCCAGGGACTGAATCAGCTGCCAGTGCTAACGTGCAAAGCAATTCAGACCAGATGCCAGTGACCAGACAGGTTGTGCTGGCAACCAGCATTGACGGTGCTATTACAGAAAGCACAGCTGGTTCTGCTGTGAGGGTTCTCTGAACTTGGTAACTCAATAATGGTGGTTAACTCTATCTTTTAGGCAGTCTTAAGCTGTTGGGATAGCATAAAGCTCCTGAAGGGCAAAAGAAGGATTGGCCTAGTAGCACTTCAGCTTTGTCAATCCAATAGGGTCCATATCTAGGAATATGCAAGAGATGCTTTCTTATATTAAGAGCTAAGCAACACACCTACTCCCTTCCTGAGGACACGGAGAAGGATGATGGACCTTAAGATGTTCGCACTGCTGTAACAAAATGGTGCTGGAAAGGGTTATCTTCTGAGCTGGCATTTTCAAGGAACACCGAATGTGAGGGAGGATGTTGACACTGAGGATAGCTGCCATTGCATTTTTGATCCTCATTGCACCTTGACTTTGATTGCATCCGATGGAATTGAAGTTAATGGTTCACTGGCTCAAACTGTTGCCCTGCCAATACCGAGCTATTAACATTTTGGTTATTAACAATCCATTCGGTTGCATTAACAAAGCCACAGGGTTGCAGGGAGCAGTCTGGACATGGGCTCATATGGATGCTTCTGGAATTGAAATCAACGGCTGCCCACTGCCATCACCACTGCCACCCGATTGTCAGCGGGAGAGGGCTGAATTGAAAAGCTGCTGATAATGTTGCAGCCTGCATGTCTGCTCCCGAATATCAAGGACCCCTTGATAAACCCACTGCAATGCCTGGAGCACTTCATCTGTAGGCGACTTGCTCTCTGCAATATGGAGAGGATTGCCACTAATCCTGGCGCATTACTGTTCACTTGACAGAAGTCGCCTGAAACAACTTGCGTCTGTTCTTGTCCTGATTTGCTGTCGGTATTTATTAAGAGCACTGTGTTTAAAATGGCACACAATGTAGCCTGCAGATAACATCTTAAGCTTCCTGTCTATACCAACAAAAAAACAAACACCCCCTCCTGAGAAAATCTCCTCCAAACGTTGTCACTCCCCACTTTGCTCAGCCATGTCACCACTGTTGCTTCCTCCCCACGAAGTTCCTCTGAGAGCAACGGTGGTAGCAGGAGGCACCTTATCTCTGATTATACAGATATTCCTGAGCTACTGCAAAATAATTTTTAAAACTGAATGAAGTCTAAAGCTACATGCTGATATAAAACTACATATTAGCTACTCACATCAGTTCTATTTTCATGACTTCTGTAGAGAAAGGTGTTGGACTGGCAACATCTGTGGGCTTCTTTTAATCAACAAGACCTGCATATTTCCTCCCCTTTCTGGCATAAATGAAAGGGCATAAAGATATTATAGCTTCTTTGAGCATTTGGTCTTAACCATTCTGTTTATAAGTAATCAAAACTGTTGAAGGCTGAATACGGTAATGGTTATATGGTGTGGATGCTTATTTACCAAGAAAGAATATGGTTTGACTCAATGGCACTGACTCAATTGATTTGGCTTGTCAGATTGACTGGATCTACACAGTTTGAATTCTCACATGAAAAAGACATAAAACATCCCCACTAACTCCTGCTCTGATTCTGATTTGTGTCTGGACACATTTTTAGACATACAGAAAGTCCTCTGAAGAAAAAGCAGCAAACAATGGCTACTAATAAATGACTATGAAATGTGAGTTTTCCAGTTGACAGCAAAAGCCCTGTAGTAGTTCCAGATGGGGTGATTAGAACTGTTTCTCCTAGCTTTTGGCATCTCTTGGTTTCAGTATTATCATAGACCAAAAATCACTATCTGTCTCAGAAACAGGAGAGATCTCTCACACACCAGCAGAGAGAACTTACTTTTACACGTAGCCCACCATAAACCTGTGGTTCTTCTGCCAATTCAACTCAAAATTATCATACAGCAAAATAAGCATGAGAGAAGATGAATAATAAATATTTATTCTAAATAAAGAAGATATTACAGAATCTAAATGAAATCCTGTTATTCTTCCTTTCCTGGCCTTTGAAGATTTTCTCTTGCTAAGCTGAGGTTATATCACTAGTGAAGGACATTTTCAGACCTATTAGGTCCTTAAAGACCTATTTCTTCTACTCTTGGATGGTCAGCATGCTTAACAATTTAGCATCAAACAAGCTTTTCCTTGTTCTTCTTTCACTTACAGTACATTGGCCTCATGAAAAATTTTGTTACTTGTGCATGTGAAGGACATGTGTGTTTGTGTGAGGGTGTACTTCTGCAGCAGTCTGGCATATTGTAAGTCATGTTATGTATATGTATGCATACCAGTATGTATACATACCCAGATAATTGTGGAGAGGATATATATGTGTGAAGAAGGAATGCTATCATGCCTGGTCCAGATGTCAGTGTACTTTAGGCAGTGGGCAGACAGAGAGTGGTGGGAGTTAAAGAACAAGTTTTATGCTGTGAGGAGTCACAGGCAGCACAAAGAGTTAACATAAAGCATAACTCTTTGGATTTCAGTGCAGCACTGGAAGACAAACCAGTGGAATATCTTTCCTGCTGTCTTTAAAACAAAGGACAGGATTGCAAAGCAAGGTCCTGCACATCAACCCAGTCCATGCAGCCTTTGAGTATTTGTGGGACAAGTAAAATTAGGCATGGCAGGCAGTAAATGCACTTCCAAATGAGGGACAGATGGCTGTCCAACACTGACACCGCAGGTGTCGGAGACTTTTAATTCCAGTTTTGTTCGGGGGACCTTTGGCTCCCCAGTCCCTTGCTACTGCTGTCAAACTTTTCCAGAAGCAGGAAAGAATGTGGGGACAATGTGACACAAGTACAGAAGGTGGTGGAGGCATTTGTTAATCTGTCAGGGAAATCAGCCCATCAGACAACGCCTCGCTCCACACTCTTGGGGAGACAGGTGTGTGGGGTGTGCGGGTGTGAAGGGGCGGCAGTGGAAAGCTGTGCATAGGGGCGGGGACAACGATGAGGATGGGCTTATGAGCTTTAGGGTGGGAGGTGGGAAAAATGACAGCCAGATCCCAACAGAATGTAACAGGGCATCCAGAAGAGCAAGACACAATATCTGCCCTGAACCAGCTTCCTACTGGTTTCATGTGAAAACCTCAGCTCAGAGAGGGGTATGAGTCCTCAGGCACCACCAAGCCCCATCTGCCAGCATGCTCACAGGGACGAGGAGCATTTCAAGAGCCCTGTTTCATGTAACCCTCATGGGCTGACTCAGAGCTGGGATGGGACAGGAGCTCAGTAGACTCTGCCTCGCCTGGTCAGCCACAACATTTGCAGACAGAACTTTCTGTAAGCTCTGAAGCCGGTGCAGCCTGGCTTCCTAAAGGTTTGTACTGCAAGCCCCGACACGGCTTGGATTTTCTTGCATCTTCTTAGGGGTGTGCTCTAGCATGTCCCTTCCTCTTTTTCTGAACAAGTGTAGAGCACAGAACTTCACATTACAACATATTCTTCCGTGTCAGCCAGCCCTCAGCAACATCTTCTCTGGGAAACAGGGTAGTTGGGATGAGAGTAAGAACGAGCACATTTTGTGTATCTGCTCACTTTGGGATATTAGCACTGTGGGACATGATTTCCCAGCCCAGGACTGGCAGGGTCAAAATCTGTCATGTTACAGGCTTGGAATCTGCATGAGCTATAGACCTACATCACTATGTGTATCTGCCCTCCCTAAGCAGAGGGAGAGGAAGAGGGAAGGGATCATAAGTGGATACTTGGAAATTTTGATAATTTTAAGGACAAATCTTCAAAAGTATGAAGATTTCATACTTCCAGCTTTCAGACACTGACTTTTTTTCTAGAAATCAGGAAATATGAAAAGGATTTCAAAAGCATCTCACTAAAGATAGGGTTGTTTGGAAAGATACTTTCCATGAAAAAAGAATATTGCAAATGCTCACTTTCGAACATCTTTTGGATTTAGCTCATATTGAATTGCAAGTCCTGCATAGAAAGTACTGCACCTTTGATGGAACGATATGAATAAATAAGCAGTTTTCTTTGCTTTCACTAAGAGCCGCTGTATTTACTTACCCAGGCTGCTGGGGATGCTAAGGGACAGGCAGGGACAGGCAGTGCTGCAGGGCTGTATTCCCACCCATACAACCAAAGTGCAAAGTGTCCCTCAAGCACTGTTCAGGAAAATTGCATGCAGCATTGTGACAAGGCATGTTCTTTGCACTACAGAGGAACTAACTCAACTGTACATCAGCAGTTTCTCCAGGATCTCTGCAATTGCTGTTTTATTTACTGGATGAAAAGTGTCACCGTTAGGTAAAATTTGAAAGTTCAGGTGCTTTCTAGTTTTCTGCATTAGAAGGAAGCCTCCCAGGCCATATCACCTTTGCCTGTCTTTAGCTGAGGTGAACAGCCTGATTCAAATTTTTGTAAATATACTTCAGCTGGTCTCTGAGAGCTGCTCCGCACTGCAGAGGAATGAGTCACATTGTTGCTTTCACTTTTACACTGGGGATATTGCTCCTGCCAGGATCATGCCATTTACTTGGAGAACTAGTCAGCGCTCCTCTCCTGCTCCAGATTGTCATCATTCCCTTCCCTTTCCCCTTCCTCCATCTTCTAGGGCCAGCAGGACAGCATTTTTCTGCTGTCCTACAGAGCTAGACCTCAGGTCTCTGATATGTTGCCCAATCCCTGGAGGAGGAAGGAAAAATAAACCCCAGAAAAACAAAAACTGTTCCCATTCAAACCCCAAAGATGGTCCCTTTGTGCCAGCTGCACCATCATACTACTACGCTTTATCTTGCCATGATTTTTTTGGTGGAATGCTGCCTATGCAATCCGCGAGCACTGTTGGAACAGCCCAATTTTACAAGCATAAAGTATTATGATTGCATTGATTTCCATCATAAATCATATTTTCCATCCTCTGTCTCTCTTTCCTTGCACTGACTGAATTAAGCCTTGGTGTTTTCTTTAGCTGCTGCCAGAGCTGAGGCTTGAGATGATATTAGGGTAATGATGATAAATTTTACCCTCAAGCCAAACCATTTCCACATTACAGATAATGTTTTTTTCCAAATAAGTTCTGTTATTGGAATCCAGGACCAACCACATCTGCAGGCTCAGAAGCTGCCTCAACACAGTCTCTTTGCTGTAATGGGTTTATAGATTTGAGAATTTTCTCTAAACAAATAAATGAGAGAAGAGAGGAAAGAATGAATGAAGGAATGGAAAGAGAACCAACCACAAGGAGGAGAGAAAGAAAAGGAGAAAAGGGAGACAGGAAAAAAAGAAAAAATATGGGGTAAGAAGAAATATGACAATGGGGGAAAAAAAGCAAATAAAGAGGCAAATGAGGTGAATGCATGCAGCAAAGCAACAGCAAGTGTGCTGCTAGCTGCTTGTGTGTCTGGGAAGGAGCAAAACTGGCATGATGGAGAAGCACAAGTGCTGTACAAGCATGCAGACCCACAGCTATGTGCTTCAGATTTCATTCCTCCCTTCTTAAAAGACCATTCCCTGGCATCTCAGTTTGGAAAGGCCCAGGACAGAGCAATGTAATAATCATAGAAAATCTCTGCTGTCCCCACGATGGACTAGGATGAAACTGAGGAAAACCTGACCTGGTCCTGACCCAACTGGGATCCTTGCTATGGCCTCAGTCTCAGGTGATTTCTTACTGGTCAGAGGTTACTCTCATTTTTCTTAAGGTACAGCAAAGCAGGTCATCTGCCAGCCTTTGTCTGGGGGGAATTCAGCTTGTGCCATCAGGCCTGCAGGACAGTGTCCCCTGCTCAGCAGAGCAGCTTCTGGGCTTGGTGACATTCAGGACAAATGCTGAGGGAGGCCAACCCCACAGCTCACTTCTGCAGCCACTCTAAGGCACCAGTTCACCATGTCGTTGCATAACACTGCATCCCTCACTCATGCTCCATCCTTGATTTGGAGCCGATGTCAGTAAACCTGACTTATGTGCGGCTTGTAAGCAACAAGTCCCCTTCTGCTCTGCTCCTCACACTCACCAGACCACACATGTCTGTGTGTTTTTCTGCCTGCTGCTCTGCGTGAAGTCCCCCATGGGGGAGCAGGGACAGAGACATCTGCCACAGCAGCAGGGAGATCTTGGAAACTGGGCTGACCTGGAGCAGCACAGCAGTTCTGAGGAGCTCTGGTTGGAGACATCATCTGCACACACAGACACTCCCTTGGGGGAAAACAAAACCAAACAAACCCCACAAAAACAACAAAACCCCACCTTGATTCCCGTTCAGTTTTTCTCAGTCTCGCCCTACCAGGTGAGGCTTTGTGAGGAAGCAGCTTAGAATCTGCAACCATTTGTACACGCAGAGAGAGAATGGTTTCAGGTCCTTGGTTCATCCTGGGCTGTAGGGCTGCATCTCATTAGCTCACGCTGACAGTGGGACTCATCTGAATGAAAGCAGGTACCTGTGACACAGACCTCTCCATCAGAGAGCCTCCCTTTAGAGACAACAGAGACAAACGGGCAGTCCGAGCTCAGGATTCATCTCATCTTATGGTGGGCATCTGAGTAAGTCAGGTGAATCCCCCCCTAGTTCTAAAGGGGGGACTTGCTTAGATAAAGCAGCCTACATGTGAGATTAGATGAGCTGCATGCAGCTGCACCTGACTTCTTACTGGTCCAGCTACTTACAAAGGGACAAATGGCTCGTGCTGTATTTGTGCGGCTTACATAAGCATCCCCAGTGTGATTTGAGCTGGCAAATAATACTACTGCACAATGAAATAGGTATGCTGCACAGAAGAAGCAAAGAGGTGTCTATCACAGGAAAATTAATTTAATCACAGTGCTGGAATATGAAATGAAGGTGGAGAAAAGGTGAATCCCACGTGGTTTGCTAAAGATATTCCTTGTTGTGCTCTAAAAGGAGGCATGATCTCACAGGCAAAGGCTGACTTAGCATGACAAGTCTCTGGGCTGAATTCCCCTAAAAAGGACAGAGCAGAGCCCATAGTTTTCAGCTCCTGAGAAGTGTGGAGTCAAAGCTCTCTGCAGACCTTGTTGCTCAGTCCTGGACAAGTTGGTGGGTCTTCAACTTTTACCCCAAAAGCTCCTGAGCCTGAAGACTGACAAACATTTCAAACCACTCTCATTAGCTCAGGGGAAGTGTTGGACTCAGAAGATTTGTGCCTGGGCCTTCTGGGTCTGCAGAGAGATGCGAGTAGTGTGGGCTTTACCCTCAAGTAGAAGAGAAGCAGAGCTGGTGATCCTGGCTCTGAGACAAAGCCTCTCCCAAGGTGTTTGCTGTATAATGCCTCAGCTCTAGCACTAAAACAAATAGGTCTGGGCATGCTCTTAGGCACTGCACAGAAAGCACCCAGATGTTTTTATTGTTAGTAAGATCCTTGGTGTGGTTTTAGTTGATGCCAGCTAGTGCTGTCCCAAGCCATGCCTTGATATGGGCATAGCTCAGACTGGGAACGCTTTCAGATGATGTCTGCATAAGGCTGCCCTGTTTTTGGAGGAAGAGAATTTAGCCACCTGAATGGGCTTTGTTTTGTGCCACTTGCCCACGGCCAGATAACACATCCTGGCCTGTTTGACCTCACGGTGTAGCTGCTGCCTTGCTGGTCCTGCCCAGCTGAGGCGTCTGACTCCTGCGAAGGCTTTTCTTCATGCCCCAGGTTCCAGAAGAGCAGGGGAATATCTGATATCCCGATTCACATTTCTTCCTCCTAGCCTTTCCCCCATAAAGGCGGCACTGTGCCGGCTCTGGAGCTTGGAGTTATTGCTCTTCCAAGCCCTAAGCCAAAAGCCCTCCCTGCAACCAGCCCAAGCACTGCTGAAATACAGCCTGATGCAGATGGCTGGGGCCAGCTCTGATTCAGGCCAAAAAATTTACAGCAGAGAGAAGGGAAAAAAGATGGACCTGCAGATAGGTAGGCAGGTGGCAGGCAGTTTATTTCACTGGCAGTACTGGAGTGCCTACTTCACGGGATGCTAAATGCAGTAAGTGGGGAGGAGAACAAATTTAAGAGTGAAGAAGGAGAGCAGTCAGTGCTCTACAGGGTGTAAAGAGAAAATCCTGTGCTTCCAGCGCAGTCTCAAAAAGGGAAACTATTTTTTCCTTTCTGAGGTCCCTCAAAAAAGGGACCTTTTCAAGGTCCATGTGTTTATTGCTTGTACCAGCCCCTAAAGAGGTGGTCTTTGAAGATGTCAGTCACCTGGGAAAGCCAGCAGCCCTACCACATCCTTCATGCAAGCTGGGGCTGGCACAGACAACACATCCTGGGCTAGTCATGCCAGATGATATGCCTTAAAATCAGGCTTAACTGTTTTACTTTCTCACCTGGATGAATCAAACTGGGATCAGTCTGACTCAATCAGACTGTCTGGCATTCCTACTAGCACCCTAAAATAAAAACTACCCTGATATTCTGCTGCTGCAGCCAGAACTATCAGAAATATATGCTGTCCTCCATCATCCCTCAAGGCTAACTGCTCCTGGTACTGCTGACTAACCAAATTAGACCTCCGCTGTGAATCTTTATCCTTAGCACCCTTTCCAGAACTCTGAGAATGCAGTAGGATGCCAACACACAGGACAGGGCTGAGGGATGATTTTCTTCCATCCCTTTCTATCCCACGATTACAAAATCAGCAAAGGCTTCATGCGTCTCCTTTCACCTGCAGACTGCCTCCTTGTTCACCTTGCTCACTGCAGGAGAGAAGAAAACACAACAGAAATGTGGAATTTAAGTGCACACAGCTTTCTGGAGCAGAAGTGCTCCACACGTGGAATGACTGCATGGGAGATCACCAAGGCATGGCTGATGCTGTAACTGTGCAAGCTGAAGCAGCCATGAAAGCAACCAACACTCAGGGCACAAACCTGCAGATACCAGGAACAACCACCCCAAGGAGGTCAACAAGAGCTTGGAGCCAAGTGTCCAGAAGCTCCAGGTACCCAGCAGGGCTCCTGTTCAGTTCTTTTTCCTCTGCCTCCACACGTGGACCAAAAATAAAGGCCCCATTTTTGCACTGTCTGATAACTGCAGCAGCAAAGGCAGGACCAAGATAGCTTTCTCTTGGTCCTCATGGACAAGGTAGCTAAGACGACAAAGTCACCAGCATATTTATTAACAACCGGCATTGCTGCTGGCAGTCACACCACAGGGAGAAGGATTAGATAAAGCACAGAGGACAACCCCATCTTCCACCTCGTAAAGGAACACTTCTAACCCAGTGCAATGGAACATTTCAACTTACTGTGGCTGTACCAGACAGCCTCAGTCTGCTGGGCTGTGATGCTGGGCCTGGTTTGCAATGAAAAGAAATACTGAACTAGATCTGACTATTTCATAGATGGTGTTTATTTTGTTTCATTTGAGTGGTGTTTTGGTTTATCTTGTGTTTAATTTGAAGGATGGAGCGGTTTCCCAATAAATTCCACACCAAGATCTCCATGAGAAATACACTTTAAAAAAACACAACCCAACAACAAGAGCAACAAAACCCTTTCTTCTGCTGCTGCTGATAACAAGGCCTATTACTTCCCAGCCTGTGTTTGGTTTCAACACGGTATAATCTCTCAGCTGCAAACAAGAGACCAAGACAGCTCTGACTAGAGCTACCCTATAAATGATTTTGTCCTTGATGTTTGTTCTCGCTGGAGAGGTGCCAAGCTCCCTGCTGTGTGGTTAGGTACAGGTGGTAAATAGGCTTTTTGGCTGGTTCAGAGGTAATTCACAGGTGGTTCCCTAAGGAAAGCTAGGTTTGTGCCCAATGAGAAAACAGAACTGTTTAAAAAAAAAACTCTTCTCTGAGGTTAATGTCTCAGTGTGAGCTTCATCAGATTTCTTCTCCATTTGGACCTGGTGAATGACCTTCCCCCCGTGGTCTCTTTTACAACAAAACACCAAACCTGGA
The DNA here is from genome assembly GCF_964035555.1 of Netta rufina. NCBI lineage: Eukaryota > Metazoa > Chordata > Aves > Anseriformes > Anatidae > Netta > Netta rufina. Next base: position 4,428,433 of record NC_140126.1, on the reverse strand, counting down.
TTCCCTTTGCTTTGCCTTGGCCTGTGCCTAAAGCTGACAGGGGCTGAGAGAAGCCTTGAGCTTCTTGGCTGCCCCAAATGAATGTCTCACTTTAAACCCATGGGTATGAGTCCACCATGATTAAATTTAGGTTAAATATAAAGAAGAGAAGGAGATGTGGAAAAGCCTTCCAAAGCAGCACAAAGAATGGGAGCGATCTGACCAAATGCAGACGCCTATAACTGAGCCAGGCCCGTTCTACTCAATGGAGATAATTAGGCATCGCTCATGAATCATCTCACCCTAACGAGGTATCCAAAATAGACCAGATGAATCACAGTCCAGAAACACCTATTTTTCTCCCCTCACTGTAAAAGCCCAAGGTAACCATCTGAGACAGAGTCATTTACACTGTGGGCGGTTAAAGTTAGGTGAGATGAACAAAGAAAAAAAAAAGAAACAACACAAAAATCATCAACAAAAGCCTTTCTTGATGGCTTTTAGAAGGAATAGAACACTTGGATGAAGGTTACATAAAAGCGTATGACTGGATTGGGTGATGCAGGGAGTCCACTGCAGGTCAGATGGGACAGCTCTTGCTACAATCAGTTAATGAAAAACTACCTCGATGGAAACTGTTCGCAACCACTGCTATGAAAATCCAGATACTCCCCTTTGAAACTAATGAAGCACTTCTTGGTTTATGTTGGGATAACAAAGCACTGCATCTCCCCTGTTAATTTGAATGTAAGGCCTACAGACTACTGAGTTTCTCTTCCCTCTTTAATTAATCTATTTTCATCCAATATTCCTGTAATTAACACAGATGAACCAAGGGGTTGATCTAAATAAGGAAGAAGCAGAGACTTACTCAGAAGTGAAGGTTTTCCTTATGCTCTTTTCTTCAAATTTGTCTCAAATATCACCTTTCAAGACTCCTTTCCATTGAATAAAGCTAATTTACCACAAAGAATCAGAGAACCACAGAATGGCTAGGGTTGAGAGGGACCTTAAAGACCCTCTAGTAAAAACCCCTGCCATGGGCAGGAACACCTCCCATGAGATCAGGTTGCCCAAAGCCTTGTCCAACCCAACATGGTTATTTATGCAGCCACTGCTGCCTCAAGTCTCATTAAAGAACACTGATTTTGTGAGGCTTCACTTGGTAAAAATAATCAGAAATAGTGGTAGGTGTTGGAGGGCAAAGATAGAGAGGCTTTGGTGTTCTGGGGGCTTTTCTTTAACAAAAGTGTAGTCTGTTTTTAGAAAACCCCGTGTGTATCTTAGGATCCAGGGGTGAATCCCAGCAGAGCATCCCAGCATGCACACAAGCTATCTGAGCCATAAAGGGGAGCCAGCCCACATCGTACCAAAGGCATCCAGGATGAAGTCCTAACTTCCTGCCCTTGCTGTGCGTTAGCTAGGTTAAATCACACTCCTTAAGTTAGTTGGGTTTCTTTAGGGTAAGGAGGCATGCTGTCTTCATGGTGTCCTTTTGTTGAATCTGACAACAAAGGACTCTAGTTCTTGCTTTTATTTTTCGAGTCAAAAGGTGGTTTTCTAATGCAAGACAAAAGTTACCTGGAATTGTTCCGAAGCTCTAACAGCACGAGAAATGTAATTCTGCACCACGCACAGCCCCCCTTGTCCCTGATGTGGGTAGATGCCCACAACACGCTCCTTTCCTTGTTCCTTTCCCTCTCCATCTCTGTCTTCATAGGGCGATCGCCTCATTTGGGGATTAATGCAACAAACAACCGACTTCATGAGTCAAAAAGCCACAAGATGGCATTATAGAGCAATTAAACGGGAAATCTGTGCTGGAATCTGTTTTTTTCTCTCTGGTGGAGGAGGAATCGCAAGCAGCCAAACGATGCTTGCTGTAAGAGGGGACAGGTGTTTTGGAGCAGCTTCCAACACATCCACTGTCCCTTCTGTCGATGGTCTCACCTGGTTAACTCTTATTAACATTTCCAAGATTTCAGATGAAAGCCCTTCAGGAAGCGGAGGACAACACATGCCTCTTCACCCAGCCTTTGTTAGCGCTATTTTCCTCTTCACGCACTGCTCTTTTGGCTTCTCCCTTATTCGCAGGCGTATGGTGCACGAGCCTGCTGGCCCCCAAGCCAACTGCGTCTGCTCATGAAGTAGCCGTGCTGTCAGTGGGAAGATTTTTTGGGGAATGGACAAAAGTATGGTGTGAATCACTCTTGCTGGGCCATGGCAAGCTGCGTGGGTACCAAAGCACAGTGTGAGCACACAGGCATCACACACGGCTTGCAGGCTCAATGGCATGGAGCAATTTGGGGCAGGAGGGGACCAGCAGGAAGGATGTGGGTTATTCTGGCAAACCATGCTCGCATGGCAGCCCCACAGCACACTGTGGGGTTGGCCAGGCAGTAGGAACCATGTGTGCATCACAGTTCCTACATCTGACCCTCCTTGGGACGAGTGGGTGCTGTGGAGGGCACATACCCCTGGTTCGGACACCCACATCTCATTGCAGCAGTTAGAGTGTTAGGGGAGAGCCGGCAGCATGAGCTTGATACTGGAGCACTTGTCAGCCTTAAGGGGGGAAATCAGGGTGAAAAAACATGACCCTGTCTCTGACTTCCCCTACAGTTCAGTGGAGAATGCAGCACGTGCAGGAACAACTGAGCCACTCACCAACACCTGACGCAGCCCAGCTTATTTTTGTAAATAATATAAAGTCCCCTTTATTTCACATTCTGCATTGTTGTGGGCTAGGCCAAGGAAAGCATTAGGGCTGGTTCCTCTGAGCATCCTGCAAATGAGATGAAGCTCAGGCTGAACACGCTTCAGAAATCAGTGATTCAAAATAAGAGCTGGGATCATCAGACCTCTCCAGCATCTCCCTTCTCATCCTAATGGTCAGTGAGGGCAGGTACTTTTCCTGGTGGCTGCTAGTGAACAAAGAGATGCAAAGGTACAAATGTTGCTGTTTTATACGTGGTGCTATTCAAAGGAGTGTGTGAGAAACTATTTCCCTTTTTATTAGAAGTCAGCTTGGTATTGTTATTTTCATTACTCCTACCACTATATTTACAATTATCACTATTACTAAATTATTTCTTACTCAAGTGAGCTAAGGGAATTTTTTTTTTTTTTTTTTTTTTTTTTAAGCTATAAAAGAGCTAATAAGTTGCTGCATTAGGGCTCTGAGGAATTGATGTGAGATTATTCCCTGTTGGATTACTTTCTCAGTGCTTTGTCCAGCTTCATTTTAATATTAGTCATCATCATTTTATGTTTGCATTGTGCTCCAGTCAGTGATGATTTCAGCACTCTATTTCCTTCAACATAAAGCTCCCCAAAACTTAAAGGCAGATTGTTCAGGAAGAGAGTGCTGGGGTAAGGCTTGCTGTGCACCCAGGTGCTGTTTCCCACACCGGTCAGTGCCATGGCATCATTCCCCTGATCTTCTCCTCCTCCTTGCACCCCTGCTTGGCACCATGAGAGGTCGGTGTCCCTGTCCCCACCAACCTGTTCATGGCCCTGTGGCCCTGTCAGCACCAGCTTTGGTGCTTGGCAGGAATGGAGATGGTTCAGCCAGATAGTCCCCTAAAAGGTGATTCCTTTTTTTTTTTTTTTTTTCATCAATTCAGTGAGCTGATTTGGCCCAGAAGAGCAGCAGAGATACTGCCACGAAAGGCCGTGGATCCCCTCAGAGCAGAAAGACCATGGCCATACGCCCCTGAGGGAAAAGCCCTCACATCTCATGCCTAGGGCACTGGAGAGTTGACACAGGATGGGCAAGAGAAGAGGAAATCTCAAACCCAGGGAAAACATACAGCAGGTATGGGTACAGGACCAAACTCCAGTGCACAAAGCCATAGGAAACTACTGCAGATGGGGTGTTTTACTTTGCTCTGACCCCTTGCCTAACACAGGAGGATCCAGGTCCATACATGGGATCCCAGGCCCTGTCCTCCTACTGACGTTGCTGCAGTATTGTTACTGCTGCTGAAAGATGTAGGCCTGAAGTAGAGAAACAGAGCAAAAGGGAGATGTCTGGGGAGCTGAGATCCTAGTAAAATGATTCCTTGGCATAACTAAAAGAGGAAGGCATCTCTAACACTAAGAGCCCAATATCACAGTTATTCATGTGATACGAAGAGACAGCTCTGCACAACGCCTTAGAGAAGAAATCTCCTCCCAGGAACACTCTGAGGTCCTGATTTAGCACAGACTTAAAAATGTATTTGAGTCGCACTACCTCGAGTGATGCTGGCTTCGGTGCGCACACCATGGTTCCCAGCGCTGCATCAGGGCACGTACCAGCTTCCACCCCAAGGCAAAGGAGGCAGAGGCATGGGACAGGGGCTGAGGCTGGGGATTCATGCTCCCTGAGAGCCTCATCCTCACTGGCTATCCCTGTGGGGAGGCCTTTCTGGTAGGGCAGCACCTGACTCATGCCGAAATAGCTGAGATGTTAGGTGGACGAGATGATAGACCTCATATTGGCATTAGGTGAGCTTTGCTGAGTCCCTTTCTTGGCTCAAAGGAACACAAATTCTTCTCTTTGGAAAAGCTCTTTTACACCAGACTACAAGCAGCACTGTCAGAGAGGGGAATAGAGTCACAACTTCTACCTCCCAACATTGTGAAACTGGTCAGAAAAGACAAAAAGAATACCTGGAGCAGGAGAAAGGGGGGCGATGGGTAAACCTCCATGGCTTAGAGATTAGAGAGCATGCCTTGGAGGGGGAAAGTGCATGCCTTTGCCTTTTATCTGATGCTGATTTCATGTAAAACAAATTTATATATATATATATATATATAAAAGTGTGAAAGAAAGGTTGGATTATTCTTCAAGGATATGCACTACTTATATGGTTACAATAATAAGAAAGAAACGCTTTATGCAATTATTATAGAAGACAGTATGATTAGACAGGCAGAGAAAGATAGAAAGAGTCAGACGGACAGAAATATAAAAGAAAAAGTCAGAGAGCTAGCTCGCTGTTAGGAAAGCAGAGTATTATGAGAAATTATTGTGTAAAGCAGTAGTCGTGTAGAACAATAGATTAGGGAGAAAGAACCCTTAGCCTGTCATTGCAAAGGAAAAGTAGAGCAAGTTCAGGATGCAGCGAAGCATCCAAAGGATGGTTGAGTGGGTTAATAATGTCACAGCGACATAATCAAATTAGTAATGCTACCTTGGCAATGTGGCCCCATCTCTCAAGGCATTTACCTGGTTACTCCATGCAGAGCAGCACCGCTGGGGGGGCACAGATCTCCAGATGTGCTCCCCTGCAGCGGCACACATGCTCCCCGGATCCCCCAACCATCGCTGGAGGAGAGAGGAGCTGCCAGGGCAGAAATCACCACCCAGCTCAGCCCCATGGCTGGCCTGATAGCTCCTCCCTTGCTTCTGCACTGGGGAAGAGGTTTTGTGTGAGCGTGGTCCCTGCTAGCACAGGGATACGGGGCCCTCCCCATGGCAGAAGCAGCCTGCAGGCATGGGCAAAGCCCAGGGGAGAGCGACGGGTGTCCCACAAACCCAACCTTGTGAGCACAGCTTGCCACTCCAACTCCATGCTGTCTTGGCTGCAAATCTTTGAAAGCACAAACCCTAAAGCCCTGCTGGCATGGCAAAGACCTACTGGGGGAAGTTTTGATATGTGTCACCTGCTCCTGCCTCATTCCAAGCAGTGCATCCTCACAAGGACTGCGACTCTGGGGCTGCCTCCTGCAGGGCTTCAGCCTGGAGGCGAGGTGTCCTGACAGGAAGGGACCGCAGCTAAGATAAACCTGGCTTGCCAGGGGAATAAGAGAAGAATAATGGGGATAAGGACTGGTCTGAAATGGGGCAATCAGGCTGGGGACACCCAAAAGATGAAGCAGCAGAAAATGCACAGGGATGGATGGGAGGCAGACAGATAGGGGGATGGACTCACTTCACAAGGCTGTTATGTCCAGGCTAGAAATTCATGTAGAGAAGGGGGAAAGGAAGGAAAGAGCTCTTACTGGGATGGTGATGTGTGAGAGGGGCATATGAATACTTTTACTGTTTCAAGTAGGTCATTTGGGTTTCTGTTTTGCAAGAAATTCTCACATCTGTCTTTATCAGACAGAAATTTACACATGTTTATATTTCTATAGTTATCTTTCATAGTTAACTTTCATACATATGCTCCATTTAAATACATAGATATGTATTTAAATGTATGTATGTGCACACATATGTAGCACATAGATACATATACATTAAGGAAAAATAAGATGTCTGGGTGTAAGTGTATTTGCTTTGAATCCCCATGACCCAGGCCACTGCTCCCTGCAGAAGGGTCCATCTGCAGCCCCTTTCCTTCCAAGACAGCACAAATGGCAGCTCCCCAAGTTCTACCTGATGAGGAGCACAGAGCACAGAGCCGTACAGAGGCCCCGTGTCCATCGGCAGGACTTGGAGACAAGCACGGAGCTCTCAGGGAAGGAAATGGAAAATCAAATCAAATGAGGCTTAATCCGAAAAGCAAACGTTTGCAGGGACAAAGCCACCGCAGGGATTGTAATTTCACAAATTGTATTAATCTGGGCAAATAGTGCTTCAGAAACAGTAACCATGGTGTTTATGCTCAGTTCCCCCTCCTGACCTTATCTCGCTTCCCTTGCTCCCCTCAATATGGGCCAAACCCTTATCACTTTGCACCAAAGGTCCCTTCCTAGGCACCACAACCACGAAAACCTGGAGCTCGTGCATGAGTCTGATAAGGATGACTGAAATGTGACTTTGCTCCTTTTATTAAACAAGTGTGGAAGAAATGACAATGCCACTGAGCACCCAGGTCCCCAGGGGGCAGATCCCATACCTTCTCAGGGCCATGCTGCCAGGAGGGCAGTGTGATCACCCTCCACATCTCAGGTAGTAAGTAAGTGTGCAAAGCTGAGCAGGCAGAAGAAGGACTGGAAAATGAAACCACACCTAAGTGCAAAAGGATAAGCAGGAGAGAGCAAGGAAATAATTATAACCAGGCCTGCAACACTTCCTATGCTTCTTTTTGGTCCAGCCAACACACTAGCCAATACTGCGTGCCTTGGGAAATGCTTTGCTGTAGCTGTAGTCCTTCAGTTCAGAAAGGAGAGAAGAGGAGATTTTTTTTCTAATTTTTTTTTTTTTTTTTCAGGTAGTTGTTGAAATCTCTGTCTGCCTATCTTTAGTATTTTTCCTGATCACCTGGCATCTGAACAGCCACAAATCCAGGAGTTTTCTATGTATGACCCTTGTCCTAAGGAAGACGAGAGGATACTGAAATTTCAGCTCTATGGATGGAGCCAGAGCAGGCACAATTCAAGAAGACCAACCTTCTTTTTCCCTAATGAATACTGACTTGAAATGATGCTGGGAAAAGAGCTTTTTGCTTTTTTTATGCTACAAAGTCCACCAAATCTGCTCATGAGCAGGAGAGGTAGAGGCAATTGGTTTTGCTTAATTTCTAAACCACCAAGACATCATGGGTTTGAACACCTCAGCTCAATCTCTAAAGCTATTGAGTTCATGTTCTGATTAAGAGAGGCAACAAACAAAGGAGCAGAGAGTATGGGGGAAGGAGGGAAAAGGGTACAAACTAGCACAGTGAAAAGTGAGGCAGTGAAAAACATATCGAGACTGAAAAAAACAAAGCAATAACACAGAAATGTGGAAAGAAAAAAAAAGATTCCAGAAAAAAAATAAATATATATATATGTATATATATACATCTACTGTACCTACCTAACAGTTCCCCCTAATCTTATCTGCCATGCTAATTACCAGATTGAGGTGTTGGTACGTTATGCAAAGACAAGGGTGTGTGTGTGTGAGCGCATGTGCGTGGCTCCTGACAACTCACACATACAACCCGCTGATTTCCCCCTTTAGCTAGAGGAAAGATTTTTTTTATTTCAATTGAATCACCGTCAGAATGAGCTGAATTACAGGAAAGATGAGGTTAGGCAGCTCATGTAGCTTTTGAGAAATCCAATAAAAAAAAATCCAAAGGATTCCCCAAACCCCAGAACTCCAGGAAATGTGCTAGTTCCTGTGTATTACATTGTTTCCTTCCTAACATATTAATGTCCAATATGCAGCAATATGCAATGGCATGCTCTGCTTTACCTTTTCTTCCCAAGGCTTTCACTCTGCCTGCAGTTCTGCACGATTTTCTGCACCCATCTGAAGTTGCACTGAGTTTTGCAAGTATGTTCATCTCGCCTGCGCCCCCAAAATGTCTGGCTGGGGCTGAGCTGTGCTTTGGGACTGAAACAGGGCTTACACGGGGGCAGGTGGGCAGAGGGCAGTGGCTGTTGGCTTGGTAATGCAACAGCTCAAGTGACAACTCCTCATTAGCAACTAATCCAATCACTCCTGCTAATCCAATCAGCCTGGGGAGCTGGAGCTGATGCTTTTCAGGGTGGGCATTTTGCTCTCCCAAATGTCCCAGGAAGGTACACGAGGAATGAAGGTGAGCAGAGCTGGCCTGGTGGCACTGGGGGGGGTCATCCTCACTGTGGCTTCTATTCCATTGGCCAAAACCATGACAAGCCCAATGTCGGGGCACCCCTTAGCATCCCTCTGCAGCATCACACACAAATGAGTGCCAGGGCTAGAAGCTGGCTGGGAGAAGAGGAGGAGAAGAAGGGCAGGGTTAAGGCCCCCTCTGGCCAGAAAAACTGCAATCCTGAGCTGAGATTCGTCAGCAAACATGTTGGTATCGTGCCACCACACCTTCGTTACCTCCTGGCCTCTAAATAAGGGCCAGTTGGGCTCAGGAAACATTACACAACGCTGTTAGGGCTGAGATAAACCACCGAAGAGGCATTCTGCAGATGAGAGAAACGAGCAAAAACCCTGCAAAATCCTCTCCAGTTGGGTTTAAACGAGGGCTGTAACTTCTCACACATGTCCCGCTCCCAGTGTACAGGAAGAGGCTGATTAATCCTGCGTGTGTTTGGCTGGAATATTGCATTACTGGAAGCAAAGAAACCTCTTAATCATATTGCTGGTTATGCCAGAGATCTGTTTTCTCTCAAGTGCATCACATTAAGAGCCATCCCTGGGCTACAGAACTGTCCCAGGCTATTTTTTTGGGTCGCAACACTATAGTCAGGGTGTTTTCTATTTACTGTTCTGTTTTTGTTTCAGTGGCTGGTGACTGGCTGGGCTGTGTTTAGCCTTCAGATAACCGCAAACACTGTGGATGTTTTTGAGGGGAGAGGGAGATGGGATATTACCACCTCTGGTCTTCAAGAGAAGTTTTGACCTGCAAAAAGCCTCGCTCTTATCCTCCCTCTGCTATCTTCTCCAAAGGCAGGGGAGGGGAAGGGCTGATGCTATCTGCATGATGCAAGTAGTGCTCCCTTTTCCACCCTAAAGGAAGAGAAGAATTTCATAGGGAGGACTGTGGTCTGCACCTTCACCCTGTTTTGAGGGCAGAGCTCAGTCCCAATGAGCTGTGTGTTGGCTGACAGGGCATCCTTCCAGTCTTGTTCCCTTGTTCCTTCCAGCATTACAGGGCTGGTCATTAATGAGAGGAAACCAGAGTCCCTAAATCAATGCTCGCTTGGGAGATGTGGAGCTTTGGGAGTCTGTAATTCCTCCCTAGGGCCATTATGGGAGTGGATAGGGAAGGGAACAAAGCTGTCTTGCTGACACAGTGCCTCGAGAAAGCCCAGGGGAATGGGTGAGGAACACAGATGCCTACTGGAATGACGCACCACGTCCCTATCTCAGTTCCCTCTTCTTATACACCTGCAGAGAAACACTTCCCTGTACTGAGCAATAAAGAAATTCCTTCTGATACCACTGGAAAGTCCTTGTTCTGTGTTTTAGCACAGAGCTCAGGTTCAAAACTGCACCCATGACCAATCTTGTGTAAAAGAAGGAAAATGCCCCCATTCTCTGCTAGGACAATTTGTGAGGTCCGAAAAACAAATAAAACAACCCAACCAGCACGGGAAGTCCTGGCAGCAGCTTCAGCCATTGCAGACACGTAGACAAGACCCATGACAATAAATGATGTCCCACAAAGCATGAAACTAAGCAGAAATGTCCTTAGGGAAGGCTGATTATTGCACTAAACCCTAGGGAGGAGGAGGTGACAGAAGGAAAAGAGCCTCTATTTGTACAAGCCACTTTGAACGTGCCCTCTGAACAGGGCATGGTGGCTCTGAGTCTTATGGCCTTTTTAATAGGAGCATCTGTTCCCATCCCCATCCCAGCTGGATGGTGCCTCTGCGTGTTTGCTGTTAGAGAGATGTGCCATGTGTCATGAGGAGGAGCGTATCCTGGGCACAGACATGCCTTGGAGGCCTTTACACCACAGAAGCAGGTCCATTTGTTTGGCCTGGGCACTTGCTTGAAGGCAGCAGCTGCATTTCTCCAGCTTCTTTGGGATTTCCAAGTGGATAAAGCCCTCCCTGAGGATGGATGTTGCTAGTGCGGTAATGCCTACATGAGTGAGGGTGTGGAGAAAAGGGTTTTCATGGGCACCTTGCACTGTATCTTATTTTATTTTACTTTATTTTTCCTTCCACTGACATCTGGAAATGAGAGTCGTCTCACTGCTGCAGACTTTGAACTCAGGCCATCTGTGGGACCATCTTTTCATCTCCCTCAGTTACAACCTGCCCCGCAGGAGATTGATGGTGATGGAGAAGGGGTGTAGGAAATGTCACAGGGATGCCCACATGGTCAGTAGCAAATCTGCCAAAATGGGATTTCTGTCTAGTTCATGGGTCTGTTATGCAGCTTTTAACAATTGGGTAGGTGTTCACAGGGACGGAAATGCCAAATCAAACCCATTTATTTGCCTTGTGTTCTCCACTTCCATCTATGCCCTTTCCCTTTGGAAACATCCATCAGCAGTTTTTAAAAGGCTCATATTTATAGGGTAAATGGGGCAGATGGAGGAGTTCATGCCATCCTATCTCTTCTAAAGGACTTCAGGGGCCACATGGAAACCTGCAGCAGCCTCTCTCTGCCCATGAGCAGCAAATTTAACTGCCCCATCTGCCACCCCAGCCCTCCAACAGCACATAAAACAGGCCAGCCCTTCCAGCAAAAGGCCAGATCATGTACAAACTACCATATGCAGAGGTTTTTATGGGGTTTTGTCCAAATAACTAGCATGTAAAAGCAGTCCTAACACAACCAATCCTCAAATTTGAAGGAAGAGCCACCAAAGAAATGCGGGAGAAATTCTGTTTTGTAAAGGAAACTTGGCCAGAGAAAGCTTACTATGAGGCTTGTAAGCAGAGAGCCTGCACTGATTTGAGATGGGTGTTAATAATAAAAGCAAAAAGCTACAGCACTGGCTCCCTGCCACCCACCTCGGCGAACCCGGCTGAACCTAGCAGACGCAAATGCAAGTCAAACTCTGTAGGCTGGATGCACAACACGAGCCTGTTGTCCCATCTGTAGCCGTGCACATGCCAGTGGAGATCAGCTTAACGCAAGGCAAGGAGATACACAGGGAAGCGGCTGATTTCCTTCTCCCTTCCCACTTTTTTCTGCTCTGAGCTGGGAAGGGAGCCTGGAAGTTGGTGCCACGTCCGCGTTGCTCCCAGTAGACTGGCTTGGGTATGGCAAGCAGAAGAGGATGCACAGCATATGCTCTGTGCTGTGACACAGAGACACACGATATGGGACTGATGTAAGCTTTACAGAAGATGCTGACACCCCAAAGTGCCCACAGTGCCCTAAGCCACCGATCCACCAGGCTTCTGCCCTAAAACATGAGTGGTACATTTTGCCCTGGAGCCCCCAGCACCCACGCCAGGACCAAAGTCCTGCAGGGGTTGGTGGGCAACTTGCTGGCCGTGACCTGGTTCGTGTCCTCAAGGCCTAATTGGCATCCTGTGCAATCGGTCTGGCTTCAGCTGCCAGGAGAGAGTAAATTGTCTCCTCCTTTCACAGATGGGATGGGGGAAGGGGTGACCACCGCATGTCTGTGTCGGTGTCAGGGGATGGCAACAAAGGATGTCAAGAAAATGGCGCTGCCAAGGCACTTGCATATTTGGCTTCTCACCTGATGAGCGCAAGGCAGGTGGCAGAGTCTATGTCATGCCCTGTGGGGAGTGGGGAGGCGAGGGAAAGAAAGGAGGAAAAAATAAGACTGGTGCAGATGGGAAGTGCCAGCTCTTCTCACTGTAGCAGAGCTGCTTAATGGGGAAACCCAGCCAGAGAAACTTCAGAGAACCAGGAGGGAGAAAGTGGAGTTGGTCAGTGTCAGCAGACATCACCTGAACCTCTCCTGCAGCCACCTTGCATTTCAACAGGAAAATAAGTAAAGTCAGCAGTTAAAAAAAATGGAAAATAATAAAAAAACTCAGAGATTTCAAGTAAGTCTGTGACATGGGCATGTGTGTGCACAAAAAAAAGAGAGGAAGAGAGAGACAGAGAATAAAAAAAAAAAAAAAGCTTCTTGGAACAAAACACACACGAGGCAATGCCAAAAACTTGAGAAGGAGAGTGGTTACACACTAATTTAATTCTCTAATCCCCCTACTCCTGTCACTGTTTACTCACTGATAAATGTGCAGTAGCTTCAGCAAGACAGCCACATTTGCAGAAACTGACAGCCTGACTCAGAGACTATTTACCTAAAGACCATGAATATTAAAACAGGTTTCCAAAAGGGCCCCGTCTTGAAGGAGAAGATTAGCATGGGGCCTCTTGCTGACAGACTCTTCCCTCTCCACCCCTCCTTCCCCCACTCTGTGATGCATCTCTTGAGCAAACACTCGAGAAGTATCACCTAGCTGAAGAACTGAAATGTTGGAGCGATGCCCTGGAGCAGTGCATTCAGCTTTAGCCTGACAGCGAAAACACCCATCCATCCAAGACAGAAGTTGGGGTTAGGGTTTTGTGTTATTTTTTGATTTTTTTTTTTTCCCAATAATTAAAGCCAAAATTCAAACCCAAATCTTTTTATTTTCCCTCCCTCCTTCCCTTCTCTCCCCACTCTAGAAGGTGAACTATGAGTGCAGGGTGCTTTCGCAGATTTAAAAAGGGAATAAAATTATACTCCAAAGGACTGATCCTTAGAGAGTTTGGATCTGTCTCCTAGTATGGCTCATGGAATTGGCCAGAAAGCTGGAGAAAGGTTATGGTAGAACCAGAAAGGACAGAGCAAAGGATAGCTGTAAAGATCAAGAGAGAAGAATAGTTTCCATAATGTGGGAAAGAGGAGATGACAATGAGACAACAGATTGGAAATCAAATCAATGTGCACAAAAATATGAATGGTGTCAAAGGGAATACTGAAGGGACATTAAGTGGTCATTTATGGGGTTAAAACAAACAAACAAACAAACAAACAAACAAAAACCACAAACAACTCTACCTGGTAACAGGTCTGAAAACAAGATATGAGGGTTTTGTTTGTTTGTGCAACATATATTCTACTGGAGGAAATTCTTTGCCAAAGAATCTAGTCATGACCAAAGTTATACATAGATCTAAGAAAAACTTATGACATTTACAAAAGCAGTGTATAAGGTGCTTTCCAGTGCAAAGATGCAGAAGAAAACAATCATATATTGCTAGAAGAAGAGAGACTGCAGCAGAAAAACAACAATACTGTACCTGCCCCATGCCGGCACCCTTCCCCAACCCACTTGCCACTGCCCCGTGAAAGGAAGATGTTCCCCAAGATGGACCTTCAGGCTAGTCACAGGGCTCTCCTAATATCCTTCAGCTGAAAGGAAAGTCTGTAGTATGCAGAAAGTAGTGATGCACTCACGTTCAGAGATCATTTTTAATCTGTTTGTATCCCAGACCCAAGCACCTGGAGGACTGTTTTTTGTAAACATGCTGAATTTCCTCTTCCATGAATGAGCTATGCTATGCTCGACATACCACAGCTGGAAGAGTTTGAAAACACTCAGAAAAACATCATAGACCTTCAGTATACAGTAGGTCTGTCACCATCCTTTTGCTTGTTTGATTTGGACTGGAAAATATTTCAGAATCAGTGAGAGACCCTGTCCTGGAGTGATTTGGCAATGGAGTTAGAAGCATAATTTATTTTGGGCCTGTGTTTCTTTCTCTCCGTATTCCCCTGCTCTCTACAGGGTAAAGGGTATACTCCTTTTCTAGAAAGAAAAGATTTCGAGAAGCCTCAACACGCATGGAAGCAGGGCCATGCATATGTATCCCATGTAAGCATTGAGTACAATCCCAATCATATAGCCTGGGACAGCAATACATAGGCTACTGCTTCATCTACCCAGGTTAATGGAATAAGATTGATGTCTCTTACAGAGGACGACACCAGTGTGATACATTTGTCCTGATACAGACTGCGCTACTTATCCTTGGAAATGGGTAAATATCCTGACTCTGAAAACAATGACATTCAGCCTCCCTCTTAGGTCAGTGAACTGTTTAGACAGAATTAGAGTTCGTGATTTTCCAGCCTCTCGAACGACCCAAAGATGACTTGACGTAGATGTTCGTTTGGGATAAAACGGCTCAGCTCTGTTGAAGTCAGTGGAGTTGTCCTGCTGTTTGCTTTTGTCGCCAGCTGAGGATCAGGTGCTTTGAATGCAAGCCTTCGGGAGCATTACTGCCAACTACATGATGGACAAGGCTAACACAAGGACAAGCGAATTTGGCTTTCAGGGAAAAGGGCTAATAGTTGTCCTACTTGCACTCCCCCGGCATCCCTGGACATCTTCCCAACTGCAAATAGGCAGGCCATGCCTAGAAGACTACTGTCAGTAAAGCAGCCCCACAGCAGAAAAATGAGGTTCAGAAGAGGGCTTAAAGGGTTTAGCGAGGGTTAAAGCACATCACCACCCGGCACACAGCTCTTCTATGGTGAACATCAGGATCCTGCCTCAACACTCAGCAGAAACAACCCCAGCCCCTTCCCTCTTCATAGTTCCCAGATGCTATGAGGCTAAAAGTACACCTAACTAGAGGAAGATGAAGTCTCCCCACAAACACACCGAAAGATACTGAAAGACAGCTGTTGTCCTCTGGGGATGGAAAGGGACAGGACTCAAAGTGAATGGAAATGTCACCTAATACAGACAGACATCCTTGATGAACATTTCTTGCAGGTTGGATTTGATATCTTGTTAAAGGAAGGGTTTAATTATAACCAAGACTATCATAATGAACAAGAAAAGATGGAATATTAGGAAATCCTGGAAATAGAAAGGCACTGTGTGCAGAGGAAGTGAAAGTCCCTCCAGCCTCAGCATACAGCCCCAGGCAGAACAGCTTCCTCTGGCTTCACTTCAGAGTGCCTTCCTCTGCAAAACCTCCTTCTAGCACCTGGATGCCCTTCACTTTCTTTGCACACCTTAGGCCTTTAGCAGAAGCTGAGGAGTTCTGTCATGACCCTAAGTATACAATTACATGGACCAATCAAACCTGTTTCAGGTCCAATTCTAAATGCAGGCTTTAGTGCAAGCTCTAAAGTTAAAGAATAAATGTCATGAATGTTAAAAGGTGTAAGCAGTGTTTCCTGATGATCTCACTTCATCCATTTAGCTTTCTGGGACACTTTAGATGGAAAAGGTTTTCGGAAGCTCATTGGCTAAGTGACTGCCAATGAATGGATTTGCCAGTGAATGGATTTGGAGTGGGTTAATGCCGGCAATAGTCATTCCACGCAACATTTGTTTGTTACATTCTTCTTCTAGCCATTTCTTTTTAGATTTTTGAACAGATGGGGCTTGGGTCTGTCTTTCCCAAGGAGGCTTAGCAGGTATGTTTTCTGTATTGACTGATGTCTCATTGTGGACTTAATTATTTGAGAAGTTTCAATTTTTATGTTGTTTTCTCTCTGGTAGATACACATACATGCAGAATTACAGCATCCCAGCCACATAAGCAATACCCCCTTGATTTATGAGGGTCCTGTAGTCTGCATGAAGAGGAGCAATGCCCAGCCAAACAGGTGTGTTCTCTATCACTGCCCCAGTGACCCAACCGCATGCCTTGCAGTAGGTACTCTCCCAGTGTGCCCAGCTTTATGCTTGAACACTGCAGGGCTGTGAGCCCTTTTCTGCTTTGTGTGCCCATGTGTGCTGTGACAGACTGACCTAACATGGACCCTGGGGTGCACATGTCTCTGTATGACGTGCTGCACCACCATAGCTAGGTGGTGTGCCTCCTAGCCTAAACCCTTGCTTGGACGAGCTCTTTTGATGTGTACACTGTCCAGTAATGATGCTGTGCACAGGTATTGCTCACCTTGTGCCTTTAGCAGAGCAATCACACATTCCCCTGTGCATTTGTGTGCACCGGTGGCCCATGGCTGGACCCCAAGTATAGAGCTTAATGCACTGGGATTGGAGAAACTAGAGTGATCTGCAAAGGCATTAAGGTATTTAACTCCCATTTAGTTGCCTTATGCCCAATAGCATGGGAGATTAGGGTCCTAAATAAGAGTTTAAACGCATAAACATTTTCATGGGTGTAGGAGTCTGTCAAGGAACATACCTCCAAGACTCTGAGGAAATAGTTTCTACTTTAACACCCCCAACCACGCATTCATCACCCAGCAGACATGCAGACAGTCCTCCTCTTCCCTCTCCCTTCCTCTAACTACAGCAAAACCACACTAGTCAAACTCTTCCACTATCAGCATGAGAAGCTGCCATTTACACATTTGCAGAGCAGTAGACACAACACCAGTTTAATGATATAAGGAGGGAAAGAAATAAGGAGTGATCTGTATATAACGCACACACATATATTTTAAAGACTCAGCAGGAGACACTCCGCTGTCATCTTAGTTTATTGAGAAACAGATAAATATTAAAGAGAGATGGGGCTGATGGAATGGGGTGGCAGGTTATCTCTCTGGTCCCTTTCACAAGTATCCTGTGGAGACTTGATGTGCTGCTGGCACCTTGTGAAGGCTGCAAGGGCTCACAGTGAGACATGGGCCCGATCAGGCCTGTGACAGGGAGACACCTCACAGTGTCTTGCGTGTGGCCCATTGCCCACAAAGCCCGGTCCCGTGTGCCTCCCGAGCTCTCCATGTGCAGGCACTGCTCCCTCATTTCGTAACAGCTCCAGATGGGAGTGCATTAACAGCCCATGGGCCCTACACACCTTCTGTGGGAAGCAGTTTTCAGCAAATTTTCCCAAATTACCTTTATTTTTTAGGTTGGTGGAGGGAAAATGGGTAACCCAAGACATGCAACAGGCCCAAAGGGGAAAAACAAAACAAAACAAAACAAAACAAAACAAAACAAAAAACACATACCAAAAACAACAACAGGAACAGAAGCCAGGTTTCCTGTTTCTTAGATTTATCCTCGCTTTCTAGGCTATACTGTGTCCTTTAAAAATCAGTCACAATACAGGGTTGAGAAAAGAACTGGGAGGCTTTTAGAGATTATTATTATTATTATTATTTTTTTTTTTTTTTTTTAACAGATGCTATTGCCAAATTGGTTGTGAGTAGCTACTCTCTCTCTCTCTCTCTCTCTCTCTGTCTCATTCTGTATTTATTTATTTATTTATTTATTTTAAGAGTTATTCAAGAAGATGCATGGATAAACCACTTATTACTCCACAGATGGATTGCAGCTACTCATAGCAAGGCAAGACCCTTAGCACCCAGTTGTAGGACCAGGTTTTGATCAGACAAGGATTTTGGCTGGAAGAATGGAGACAGTTTTAGACTCGAGTTCAATTCCCAGCTCAGCCAAATTGTCCATCCTGCATCTAATTGCAAACATCTAGGCCACTGAGTTAGTATTTTACAGCATCTCCAAAGTTCTTGAGGCAGTAAGTCAAGTAATGAGCAAGAGGCACTCCGCAGCCTGACACGGGGAGTACAAGCACCTAGGCAGGCAGATAAATTGTTTCTGTTCTCTGCCTGGAAGAGCATAACTTTGCAGTTGTGTGTTTCCAGTAGGAGCATTCATAATTATGAATTCAGCAAGTCACCGCGCTGTGCATATTCCACAGCTGCTCATGGAGAAATCATTGTCTGTGAGAAAAGCTCCTGCTTAACGTGTTTGATGCAACAGGCGTAAAAATTGAGCGCAAACTGGCCATGAACAGGCAGAACAAATTCAGTTTGGGAGTCATAGGGCTATTGTGTCCTACACAATGGTCTGCTGTCACAGAGCTCTGTATAGGATCCAGGGACAGACATAGGAAACATAGACTCAATTTTCAAATTATTTTTTAATTTGGTTTCCTAAAGAAATGAGGTATTCTGCGATCATTCGTAATGTCTTAATGTCTATTTACATCTTCCTCACTTTTTTCCTCTCTCCTCAGTAACTCTGAACCAATTGGCACAAGAGGTTTCATCTGCGGCTTGATAGATAGGAGAGAAAGTAGTCGTAAGATGAAATGCTATGGAGGAAACTGGCTCTGTTTTTTCACTAGGGAGTGCTTATTTTTGAAAAAAAACTTTCTTGGGGGAGTAGATGTGTTTTGGAATATTGTCCTCTCTCACCATTAAAAATGTATTAATAAAGCTGAAATCCATAGTTGAAATTATTTCTAAGTTGAGACAGCTGCTATCCATGATTTACCTTGTTTACACAGCGCAGAGCAGAGGTGATCCAGCTCTTGGCTGACCTGAAGACCCAAGCATCGAGCAAGAGATGTCTCTAGTGCTTAGTCTTTACAGGTAACTCCTTTAAACCACCACTGCTAAGGCTGATGTAGAGGGGTCTGAAAGGCAACTGACTGAGCTCAGGCTTAGGAACTGCTGGCCTAAATTCCTCTGAAAGTCACCCATCAGGCGGTCATGTCTACTGCAATTCGGTCAAAAAATCAGTCTGGCTCCAGAAATCCATTCTGTGATTTAGGGCCAGTTTTGCAGCCACCCTCGTAACTTCCCTGTATCTTGTAATTTCCTAAGTATAATATAAATAACGGTAGCCTTCATGCTGTTCTGACTTTTATGGGGGAACCGATTCAGCCAATGCCCAGTATAAAGGATCCATGCAGCCCACCTCCTCCCTGTCTGCACAATCGTTGCTGACAGGTCAAGCCTGACACTGCAGCACAAAGTGCTGGTGGGTGAAGACCCAGCATGGGACTGAGCTGCAGGCAAGTCCTGCAGCTGTTTTCAACTGCAAGCTTATTTATTTCCAAAGCTGCCTAAATAATAACCAAGATCTGGACTGCCATACATCTGTTTCTTGGTTTGTCTCCTACCAGATAGTAAAAAAAATGGCACCGTTTTGCCCCACAGAAGCATGGTGAAGATGGCTTTCAGCTATGAATGGCTGTCCTGTGGTGCCTAGGCACTACTGAAATGCCATCAGTACTTAGTATTGGTAACACTCACGTACACCCTTGCAGATGCTCTCTTTGTCCATAGGATAAAATTCACCAAGGACAAATCATACTGGGCTCGAACCTTTGCTCAAGTAAATTGTGGTGGTCCCAAAGAACCAGCCAAAATGCCACGTCCCTGGCTCTAAAGTAACATGATGAGCTGTGTAAGCTGGGAGCTCCTCCACATTCCTAGCAAAACTAGTCAAGCAAGAATTCAGATTATGAGGAGTGTGCACAAATGTTTTCTTAATAATAATTAATACATGATTAATAGGAACAAATTTTGAAAATAAATGATTATAAGACGTCTCTATAGCATGCCACCAGGATGATGGGAATAAATGATGCCGAGGCACCTGAAAGTTGAGAGCCCATTACTAAGCATTTATAAACGGGAATGCATAAAAATATTTATCCATGTCTTTCTGAAACATGCTCTAATGTGTCTTCAAGCAATTTATCAGCTAAAAAGTAATTTTCATTAATCACTTATTAATTATTAATAAAGTGTTTGTAAGTGTCACCTTAATTTAGAGTGCTTCTGACTCAAGGTGCACTTCCAGACTTTCATTCTTTGAAGGAGATCTTGACTCCCAGACCTGAGTCCTTCAGACTCAAGCGACCTTGGGATACCCTCCTTCACCCAACCCACCCTAGGTCTCCACACCTGTTATGCTTGCAAATGGGACTAAGTCATGTTTCTGGAAATCACAGTTTGTCATTTCAGAAGGAAACTTGATCAGATCCTCTCTCCCTGCTCACAAAGCTGGATGCCCAGACCTGGGAACGCAGCATTCAAATGTTTCAATTTATCATTACAGTGGAACCCTGAAGAGATCACATCTGCTAGGACCATAAATTGGACAAGATCCCACTTCAGAAGGAGCAGGCTCAGCTCGATATTCCTATTCTTGAACAAGGGACCAATTAGGCAGGTTTATTTACCTGCCATAAAATGAGATGTTAGCCAGTGGGGGAAGTCACTTAAGGACAAAAACAACAAAAAGTCTTTCTGATCTCTCTGTCAGAAATGGCCAGCTTAAGAAACAGCATCTCTTCATGATCTCACTTTCACCTGTATGTCTTCTTTCTGTTCCTCCTGCTTCTTCACGCCTCCTTTCAAGTCAGTTTCCTGCCCCTCTCTGCATTTTCCCCTTCATCTTACACATTTTATCTTCTTCCCTGTCCCTCTATTTTTTCCCTCTTCACTGTTCTTTTTCTTAATTGTTTCTCCTCCTCTTTTGAGATGCATATAAATATATATATATATATTTACACACACACATATTCAGCTAAGATAGCTTTGAGCTTTGCTACTGAACAAGTAATCAAAAAGGTCTTACATCTCAAAATAGAACCTGGGCTACAAAATGAACAAATTGCTCACACCACCTTCCCTTCATAAGGTTTTGCACTGAGGAACAGATCTTCCACTTGCCAAAAACTGGATTCAGGACACCCAAGAGACGATAAGGGGAAAATCTGCAGGCTCAAAAGTGGTATTATCTGCTTCTCCTCATAGCCTTACTTCAGCTTCTCAACTAGATGGATAATGGTGTGAGAGCATCCAGAGTGGAAGCAGAGAGAAGCAGGCACACACCTGTCAGGGATGGTCTGTGTACATTTATCCTGCCTCCGTGCTGGGGGATGGACAAGATGACCTCTCGAGGTCCCTTCCAGATGTACTCATTTATGAGTCCATGATTAATTGCCTTCATGGTCTGCAGTTTATCTATCCAAAGAAATAAGCCTCAAAATCTTCTGCAAATACATACCCTGTGGACAGCCTGGGCAGATCGTCCCTCCTTCCCTGGAGTACTGCACCCTAATTTAGACTGCACAGAGGGGATGTGTCCCTGCTGATCCATGCAGAAATATAGCACATTTCACATCCTCTAATAGCAAAGGAATTAAAGAATAAAGCTGATTTATCTTAATAGAGAAAAGAAGGGAAATACAGCCTCTAAATGAGAAAGAAAATTCCTGTGCTCAGCTTCCTTTGAAGACAGAGACAGGGAACTGAAGCTCAGTGAGAGCTGCTGATGGCACATTGTGATTTCCCTGTTCTCCCTTTCCTCCAGCAGGAGCAACTTGTGGCTGCCTTGCACAAGTAACAAGATGTGGGGTAGCCTTGCTGTCCATGCTGGAAGGAGGCCGCATGGGAGGAGCCTCCTTTTTTCAGTCAGAGGTGGTCTTTTGCTCACACTGAAGCAAGGATTTTTTGGCTGGGGATGAACATAATCAAGGCCAGACAAGTTACCAAAATGTGCCAAAAGGAGGAGAAGATATAATAGATAAAATTAAAGGAAAGATGACAATGAATAAAGGGGGAGGGGGGACAAAAATCTGACAGGAATATCTTATGAAAGAGAGATGTGACGAATGGGAACCTCTTAGCCATGTGAACTACAATCATGAGCATTTTCTGAACTACACTGGCCATCTCCAGCTGAGTTATTCCCAGTATTTATTTAAAAGTGAGACAGATTTAACCTTAAAGTCATCTTTTTCTCTTCACAGACTACTATGGATTAGCTAAAATGGAGATCTCTACAGTACTAAAATTTGGTCAGATACAATCGACCCAAGGAGAATTCAAACTGAGCCTTCACTATAGCACTATATCAGATCCTCCTGGAAACTCTGCTAAGGCACATGGAAAATACGGAAAAGATTGGTGAGAGCCAGCATGGCTTCACTAAGGGCAGATAATGCCAGACCAATCTGATGGCCTTCTACAATGGAGTTACAGTGTTGGTGGATAGGGGAAGAGCAACAGATGTCATCTACCTGGACTTGTGCAAAGAGTTTAAGCATTTGACACTATTTTGCATGATATCCTTGTCTGTAAATTAGAGATATGGGCTTGACGGATTGACCACTCAGTGGGTAAGGAATTGGCTGGGTGGTCGCACTCATAGAGTTGTGGTCAATGGCTCAGTGTCCAGGTGGAGATCAATAATGAGTGGTGTTCCTCAGGGGTCAGTACTGGGACCAGCACTGTTTAACGTCTTTGTTGGTGACATGGATAGTGAAATTGAGTGCACCCTCAGCAGGGTTGCTGATGATACCAAGATGTGTGGTGTGGTCACCATGCTGGAGGGAAGGGATGCCATCCAGAGGGACCTGGACAGGCCTGAGTGGTGGGCCTGTGCAAACCTCAGGAGGCTCAACAAGGGCTGCCCCATCCCTGGAAGTGCTCAAGACCAGGCTGGATGGTGCTTTGGACAACCTGGTCTGGTGGGAGGTGTCCCTGTCCATGGCAGGGAGGTTGGAATCAGATGGTCTTTAAGGTCCCTTCCAACACAAACCATTCTGTGGTTCTGTGATTCTATGAAAGTCTTGTAAACAGAAGAGCAGGTCTTTCTGGAGAAGCTGGTCATGCAACACAGATTTACTGAAAAGGTGTCTGGTTAATGAACATAATGCATAATAAAGATATTAAGGACTTAATCTTGCATATTCAGGCTGGCCAGATCTAGGCTGAGGAATTTATATTAGCCTACCCTTTCAATAGTCATGACAAAAATAATAGAGGAAATTAGTTTGGTATCACACTTTCTGTCTCTTCTGAATCATCAGAATTCAAACTGAGTTAAAAATTAATAGGGGTGAGATGCAACTCACTAAATATAGATACCTACAGTAGCTGTATACATCTGAGCTAGTCACCCTCAATTTCCTTGTTAATTGAAAGAGAGAATTAGACACTTCCATGCACTTCAACAACTCATTTATGCTTAGGGTACATATCTAAACCAGAGTTCAGAGGATTGTATCAAAAAAAACCTTAGGTCTGTCTACTGACCACAAAGGAAACTTATGGTAGCCAGTTTAGATGTAGATTTCTAAAGGTAGAGAAGATTCCTAATTTTTAAACTCCAAATAATTATATATATATATATATATATGGATAATATTGTCCCTTTCTACTGAGTTTAGCAGGAAAATAGTATCACCTCTATGGTTTCCTCTCTTTCAGAACTATAGAGCTATAATTCTGAAATAGACTATAAAGATTTTCTAGTGAATATTTCCTGATAACAGGAAAAAATGTAAATTTAACATTTTTTTTTTTTTTCCTAAATTAAGCTGTCCTGACCAATTTTACATTACTTTTCTTATTTCTTTAGTTTTCTCTGTCTCTTTCTAACAACCTCACCACTTGTTTCTTTACTTCCTTTTCATCTTGAATACAAAGAGCAGGTTGATCCCAGCTCTGGCCCTGGAAATGTCAGGCTGAAAATGTTACTCTTGGAGTGATTTGCATGCATTACAAAGTGACAGGTGACAGGAGCACACAACCTCGGCTAATAGATGATTAATGATGTGATGTTGGCCAGCACTGTTGACTCGTTTTCCTGCTCTTCGGGAAACTTCAAAGGCAGCTGGCATTTCTGTTGCCTTATGACAGGCTCATAGGTGAGTGTAATTGTTTAGTCCATATGTGCCTAGCACAGAAGTAGCCATGAATGTGTTCATGGAGCACACTTATTTCTATGTGTGTGTGTGAGGCAATGTGCAGAATTGTATGCATGAGCTCCTAGGTGTTCTTTGTGCATACAAGCTCCTCATATACAAACCACGCGGTTTCAGTGGGTTGCTGAGAGCATCATTATCCAGCTACTATATTCTGAATAAAATACCATGGCCCATTTGGGGTTACAGTCTAAAGGAATGAAAGAAACTCACTGGAATTTTAATCTGGATGGAGAAAAATCAGCCCTAAAGTAAACAGTACATTTGGAAGGGAGCCCAGTAACTAGCAACCAGAACAGGATTAGAAATAGGTCAGGGCTGTAAACTTGGATCTTTCTTTTTTTTTTTTTTTTTTTTTTTTCTTTTTTCCTCAGCAAAATTTGGGAGAGTTTAGGTCATTATAGAGATTAAGGACAGTGCTAAAATCTGAGTTTATGTTTCAACCACACCAAAAATTGAAGACACAGGCTCAGTTCTGATGGATGCATTATCAGTCTGGAGTCCACTTGAAGAAGTACTTGGAGTTTTCTAGGAGAATATTCTTAGCCAGGATCCTCCCAACACACACAGATGACAATCTCTTCTGTGTTCTCTGGATTTAAAGCCCTTGTGTTTGGTAAAGGTGAGGCAAATCTCATTTCCTACTCCACACATGAACACCTCTCCCTCCTGCCCTGGGTTTCCCATCCCCCAACACTCTATTCAGGAATTGCTTTCAAAGTTGCTCAGCATTAGTGGAAAAGCAAACAAACAGAAATTGCAGATAGGGTCTGAGGTTATGAACAAGGATCAGACAAATTGGTCTTTTCTAATAGAAACATACAGATTGCTGAATCAAAATTCTGCACCAAAAGTTTTGTTATTTCACTTCCCTGCAGAAAGAACAAAAAGAACAAAATTTGGTCTCTCTAAGACACCTAGTTCCTAAAGAGCCAATACTGCATGAAGATGATGTAGCATAAAGGAAGCTTATCTTTACAGAGAGCTTAAAAAAGTTATGTTTCGTCACTGTTCTTCCAATAGCTATCACATGGAAAAGCAAAAAGCAGATGTCAGAAGCTGAAAATATATGTTCCTAAAACCAGAGACAAATGGCCAGAGGAGGCCTTGAAAGATTTGTATCTTCTGTTGATTAAAAGCAGAACATGCGAGAGTTACTGACCACTGGCTGAGATAAATCTCCTGCACAGTCACGTAAAATTGGATTTGAAAGGTCCTAGAGAAAACAGCTGGGTCCTGGGTAAGAAGCCTGTCCTAAAGAACCAAAGCCCATGCCTGAGTGCTGCGGGTGGCCCCAGCACAGGACAGTTTCTTGTCTGTTTGGCTCAGATACAGATGGAGAGGAAACAGCTAGCTACTCACAGCCTAAGGCAGAGGCTCTGGTGCTTCTGAAGCTCTCACAGTTTTGTTTTTCCTTGCCTCACAGACTGTTCAGTTTGTTAACTCAATCTAAAGACTTGTCCACTTCACCTTTCCCAGGCCTCACTAACCCTTCAATTTAGAGGACATCACCCAGTCCAACTCTGAAGCTGCTTCAGACAGGACAAGACAGTAAGTACCAGGACACCAGGAGGGCAAGAGAAAGGAAGAGCTGGGAGTGTTCACATCTATTTCAGACCTGTCGGATTAAGCAGTTCCGGAGGTTCAGGCGATGGTACCATGCCTCATGCCTGCTTAAACTGAATTGCCTTAAAAAGCTGAGTGTTCTCCACCGCTGATGGAATGAATGGAGGTGGGTGAGGCCAGCTTTTCTGAATCCCTCTCCCTGCTCCATGTATTGGTGGCACCTGCAAGTCATACAAAGGAGTTCCTCAGCCCAGCCTCAGCAGGACGACTGGTCTGCTTTGACCTAGATAGCAGAAGAAAGCAGGCATCTCCTACACACATTGGCTAAAGAAGCCTCAGTACTTCGGGCTTGAGACAATATCCATCTTCTATCTGTGACGTTTGTGACATTCATGTCACAGACTTTCAGGTTAACCTGGGTAGATACTACAAATGGCGAGTGTTGTTTTGAGTGCTTTTGGAAATTAAGCCCATTCCAAGCTATTGGAATCTACAGCCTTGATTCCAAGTCTACTGCATAACCCGTGTGTGAATGTGTCAAAGGGGGACAGAAATAAACGTAAAAGTCAACCCTTAAAACTAAATATCTGAACTTTTTAATATTGTTATATTAAATGGAAATAGAAGTATTGTTATGGTAATGACAGGAGCATATACACATATAAACTGAGGAACAGAGAGATAAAGGGAAGTGGCCACTGACCAGTGGTGCTGACATTTTTAAGTGACACAAGAACTGGCACCTTTCTTGTTTCTTAGCACTTCAAAAAGACGTTTTGAGCATTTTTCCCCAGATTATTGACAAGCACTAACATCAAGTATCAGTACCACACTGCTATCTTTAAAAGCTTGAAAAATTGAAATTACAAAAATCAATTTTCTACCATATGACCTTTGTGAAGATTTGTTATAAAAAAAAAAAATAGAGAAAGCCTAAAGTTTCTTTCTGGTTCACCCTTTCTTTTGTAGAAATTAGTACCTAATTTCCTAGTACATGAAACTATGGAAATTAATTTCTTCAGGATAGTCAAGAATTTGGCTTTCTATTTTAAGCAAAATTTGGATGACAACATCTAAGAACAGAAGCTGGTTTGTTCATTTTGTCTTCTTCCCTAAGCTTGTACTGAACAAATGAGGCAGGTTTGGTTCCACACAATCTTTCTGGATGACACTAAGAATGGAAATTTGCAATAAAAGGGAAATTGTCTTGAGGAAGCTTTCAGCAAGCATAAAAGGGAGAGTTTTGGAAGGAAGTGGGTAACTGGTGATTGCTACTGACACTTGTTACAGTACCGGAGTCATTGCTCACCTACTGCCAAATCATACCACCTCAGGGTGGAACAGTACCTGCTGGAAGTCCCAGTCCTGTCATTGAAGACAACAGGAGTTTCGGCATGTCCTCGGTGGAATCAAGATTAGTTACCTATACTATACCGAGAAGCTGAGTACAGGAGAAAGAGATGATTTTTGTTTTATTTTATTTTATTTTTAGGTATTTCTAAGTCTTACACTAACTGAAAAGCAGAAGAAAGATACACTTGAAAATGTAGACTTGTATTGCTTCATGCTTCAACATAGAAAACCTAATTAACAGCAAACCCCATAATGTCATAGCAAATGTGGCTCACCTAAGTTAAGGTCATAGTTCCATCCAGCCCAAGTGTTTTTAATTGATCTGTTTATAAGTGATCAGTTTTTAACTGATCTGAAGCAAACCATCCATCCTGGACTATCCTGGACCATCCCCCAGGTGGGATGACAATTTCTGCACCTGACCCTTGGTGGAACACAAGTGATCCACTTCACATGGCTCCGTTGTGTACTGGGTCTGGCTGGAATGTTAACTTTCCCGGCAGCAGCCCATACAGTGCCGTACTCTGTACTTGTAGCTGGAACAGCAGTGTTATCACACCAGTGTTGTGTCTGCTGCTGAGCAGTGCTGGCACAGCATTGGGCCTTTCTCTCCTAGGGGGTGGGCAAAAAGTGAGGAGAGAAACATCACTAGGGCAGCTGACCTAAACCAATCAAAGGGATATTCCATACCATGTAATGTCACACTCAGCAATAAAAGGTGGAAACAGGAAGAAGAGGGGAGCGGTGGGCTCTCATTGGGAAACATCGATCCTCCTCTTGAACACTGGCTGCCTGCATTGAGGCCTTGCTTCAAGGACGTGGTCAATCATCGCTCATTTGTGGGAAGTAGAGAGTAATTTCTTTCCTCTGCACTTCCATATAGCCTTCATTTATTTTGTTTGTTTGTTTTCCTCCCTTCTTTTTATTTTTCCCTTTTCCCCTCCCTTTTCCCCTTTCCCTTTTTATTTCCCCTTAGTTAAATTGTTTGGTTCATGGTAGTCTTTATTTAATTATTATAATTATTTCCCTTTAATTAAATTATCCTTATCTCAACCCGTTAGTTGTTCTTTGCTTTACTTCTCCCCCTCCTCATCTAAAGGAGGGGGATTGAGAGAGCAGTTGTGGGGTTTAGCTGCCCAGCACGGTAAAACCACCTCACGTTGCTAAAGGCCTGCTATGTAAAAATGCTAGAGGTAAATAAGAAGCAGAAAGTTCACAGTGTGCTCTAAGGCTGAAAGGTTTCCACTCTAAAAAGCCTTTTGCTGCTGTGTTGGACACTCCCAAGACTAAGCGCCCTTCCCCCGGCCGGCACAATGTCAAGGATGAAAGTGGCATCTCTGTGAAATAGTGCAAGTATTCACACACTCTTGCAGCTATGAGGAAAGGAGAGATGCAGCATCCTGAAGTTTTCTTTCTCTGTGATCTCAGTCAGAACTTCTGACCGATACATCTTCTACAACCCAGCTCCAAAGGGCTTGCCAAAATGCTGCTCATGCCTTCTAGACACTGAGAGAGCGTGTGCATCCAATCAATCCACTTGATTTGTGGGTTAAAAATACGTCCTACAATCAGAACCAGTGATCTCATTGCTGCCAGAGTGAATGCAAAATACCTTCAGTGAAAACAGGGGGATTGATCTAAAAGGACACAGGTAATTTAGAGCAAAAGTTGGGCTTTTGTGTATTAATTAAAAAGTTTCCTGTAACCTATGGGACACATCATCTCTCTTACAAAGGTTGTCATCTCTGCGCAGCCAGCCATTTGTTTTGCTTTCTTCCTCCTGAAACTTGATTTCCATAATGGGCTATGCCTTTTGCTACTATACCCTCTGGGAGAGGGGTCTGGTCAGATGATTAGCATTATCTTCTCTCTTAAATATTACATTATTAAAATTGGGCAGGGGTTTTTATGGCAGCTGACTAATTAGCCCCACGTCTCATCTCAGCTGTCAAAAATCTCTATTCATTGACAGTTTACCTTAAGTGGCTCAATTAGCATAACAAATGACTCACCAAAAGTTATGTAGGCATCCTGTTGATTAATGTCATTTATCTTGCAAACCAGCAGTAGATGGCTGAGTTGTTCCTAACAATTATTATATACATTTATATACATTATGCATCACTCTCAGAGAAGCAACACATCTTAAGAGTTATTTGCAGACATTTAAGAGCGATAAAGAGCTTGCATCAGCTGTAACAATACAGATGACTTCCCAAGCAAGAAGCAGGTAGAGGATGAGGCCAAGTTTCCTTGCATATCAACTCACACACATCCAAGTAATATCATGAGCAGACATTTCTAGGAATGTGTGGTGGGACTGAGGAATAAAGAGGCTGATCAGAAGTCCTAGAATCTGACTTTTGCCTACTGCCTCCATCTGCTTTTAGCACATTGACCCGGGATATAGTATATTTGCTTATGCTTTACTTGCTGTATGGAAAATATATGGAATAAAAAGTGGCTGGGTTCTTCAGTTTCAACTTCAAAGACTTGCCTTGGGATTTATGCTCCTAAAACGCTTATGTGATTTTGGAAGTCCAGTGTCCTAAGCCCCTGAGGCCAGAACTGATAGCAGATCAAGGGGCATGGTAGAGCAGCAGCACAGCTCATTTCCTATTAAAACAGGACCCTTGATGAGCGACAGTGCAGCAGCACTGGACAAGAAGTGGAGAGACAAGGGTATTTTATTTTTTTCCCTCAGCTCCACCACTTGCCTTTGGCATGGCCTTACTTAACCTCCTCTCTACATATTTTTTTTCCCTCCACTCTGAATTTATCAGCTCTGCTCATATGGTCTAGGAGATCTTTGCCACAAGGACAGTTCCTCCCTGAATGTTTGCAGACTTTTACCCTGCCTAAGGTCAGGGCCTAAGAAACCCCCATTATATAAAAACATAAAGTTTCTCCACAGAGCAAACTCCAGCTGTTTACCACTGCAAGAAAGACAGGCTCATTATCAGCTCCAATCAGGGAGCACCTCTGATAAGATGCCAATCTTCTGAAATTTCTCCAAACAGGTTTTCTGCCAATGAAATCAGAGATGGCCATATCTTAGGCTGAAGGCATTAGTATGGGTGGCTCTGTAATCATTATGAAAAACTATGTGTGGGTTTCAGTTGTTTCAAAGTAATTCTCCTAGAGGAAGAAGCTTTTATCATTGAACTCTTTAATAAGGGCTCTTCCCCCCAGCCCCAGGAGGGACCATGCAAGCTTTAAAGAAAGTACAGCAAGTGCTCTCACCACTGAAGCCACTAGGAGTATATTTTATAAAGCAATATTAAAGAAATACTGAGAGCAGAATAATTTAATCAGATTCATGAAATCAAATACCCCCAAGGCAGCGATGAAGATGCAACTCAACAAGTGCTGGCATTTCATTCCATAAGAAGAGGAAAATTCATCAGCTCCTTTTTTTTTTTTTTTTTTTTCCTTTTCCCTTCATAGATATAAAACTTGACACTAAATAAAACTAAAGTCAAATAACCTCAGGACACAAGGATTAGTCCAAAGGCACCTTGGACCCTCAGTCCCACTCTGCCCTGCCTTTCCTTGTCTGGGAGCTAGGATCTATTTACTAGCAGGGCGTTGGAGGGCAGGCTGTCAGGTGTTTTTTTAAGCAACTTTTTTTTTTCTTCTTTTTTTTTTTTCCTCTTTTTTTTTTTTTTTTTCTGTTCACACCTTCAGTCACTGGCAAAACATTTCAACACCTTTTCTCTCTCTCTCTTTACATCATGTCTGTCATGACTGTATTCATGTCATTCATGACTTCTGGTGAAGGGCAGCATTGTAGACTGATCCCTACCTGGAGTCTCCTCATGCTGTAGAGAGATGTAATGATATTATATGAAAACTGGATTGAAAAATCAGCAGTAGGAGAAGAAAGGACTCTTCCTGAGTCTTTCATGTTCAAAATCTTGAACACTAAGGTGCCCAGGGGTCCTAAGTATCAACAGTCTCTTGCAAGCAAAGAGCCTACAATTTTTATTCTTCTGTGCTGTTTATGTTGCTACCTGTGCATTCAGCTTCTAGTGTCTGCTGGCCTTCCTGGAGTTGAGGTAGGAGTAGTGTTTTTGTACCTAATCAGTGTAAGCTATGAAAACAAGGAGTAAACTGACTGATGGCAGCTTGTACTGCTAACCAGGAGGCCTAGGAAACAGCTCATGGAGGAAAAAGAGGGTATTGTTCCTGAGCATCTACTATGGTCCCATTTAAATACCATCTGAGCAACAACTTTGGGTGCACCTATCCTTGAAATACTTCTGGAGAAATCCGCTTATTTTCAGTGGCCACACACATAACTGAAGCTGAGAGAAAAATTCATCTTGAAATTAAATTTAACTATCCAAAAGCTGTACATTGGGGTCATTCCAGACATCTACACCTGCTGCATCATCAACAGGGAGTCAGGCACCTAATGCAGTGAATCATTCTATGCTGTGAGATGTGGCATCCACAGCCTTACAAAGGTGCCTGTCTCTCCCTGTTGAGTACAGAGAGCTGGGAACAGTAGCTTTGACTGTGTAGCTTTCTTTTCACAGAACTAAAATTAGCTGAGAAAATTCCCACCTAGCTCTCTTTCCCAAAGTTACACAAGAGAAAGTAGACAGCAGAACAAATTTTGTCTCCCCATCCCTAGGCACATGCTGAGAATCACCTTTCCATTTGAGGTCCAGTCTCTGCAGTGAGGGGTCAAAACATCAAATCAATGCACCCAAGTTCCTGGTGAATGCAGTCCACAAGCACTAAGGCAATCTGTACAAGCGAATACAGCACAACAAAACATTTAGGTGGCACATGGTCCTGACAAGCAGCAACAATATCCCTGAGACAGACTTTTGAAAAGTACGGGGAGAGGAGCCTTCAGTTTATGATGCATATTTAATAGCTAAAATATAGCAGCAGTACTGTTCTGTCCTGCCTGATGGCTTCTCTCTCCGACAAGGCCATCATAAATTCTGCCTTGAGTAAAGCAGAACTGATTGGACTCAATTTATTCTTCCTTAAAACACATGCACACACACACACTCACAAACATCCACTGGGGAAGGATATAGAAGTTCCAGGAAAAAGCTGTAACTCAATTGCCATTATAGAAGAGAAAGATAATTAAGTAAATGTTGGCAGGGAATAACATTGAATAACTTTAGCAGAATGAGTTCTTCTCTGCTTTGCCCTTTGCAGACACTATACTGCATTCTCCAGAGACCCCACCCTAAATTGCTTTGGATAGCTTCCTTTTCCCTGAAGGAAATCAGAGAAAACAGGGCTTGAAGGGAACTCCAAAGGTCAGATTCCCCCTCTATAAGACAGGATCAACTCAATCTAAGCTGTTAAAGATGCACATCTTCAATGCTTGTGGGCAGGAGATCGGCCTGTGTGCTGTACAGGTACACAGTTAACTCTTCTCATATCAGCTACCTGGAGACTGGGAGAACTCGGGTAACATCTGCATCTGGATCTACAGTTTGGAGCAGAGAGAAGCTTTTAGAAAAGCATAATATGTTAGGCCTATGTGGACACCCAATAATGTAACTGGCTTCTGAGCATGCCTGAGTATCCAGAGTATGAGGAAACCACGAGTTGCAGTTACTAATTATTTCCAAGGACAGATAAATAGCAGTTCTCCTTTTTATTTATCCTATGTGGTGATTCACTGGGTTTGTAAACTTCAGCACATTTTGTGTCTCAAATTTTTCATGAGTATACAGCCAGCCAATAAGTTAACAGAAGAAGAAGAAACAAACAAACAAAAAAAAAAAAGAAAACATCACTGCAAATCTTCTAAGTCTGTACTGGTTTTGACTAGAATATGAGAGAGAAAGATCACATGGAAGAAGAGAAGAAAGAAAACAGAACAGCAAAATGTTAAATTGACAAGTCTGAATTCATGCCCATTGAAGCAGGCAGATTTCAAGTGTGATGGTTTCTTTGAAATTTCAGTGGGCTTTGGACAATATGTTTCCTGCGCTTCCCTCCAAGTTCACTGAAATAAAAGAGAAATGATATGCATCTGGATATACATGCAGTCACCTTTAAAGTGCAATTATTTTAAATAAAAATTTTAGAAAATATCTACCTGTCTATCACGGAAGGTTATTCAAGCTGCTTGATAAAGAATCTTTCTCTAAAACATATTCTGCCATCTTTGCATAATCATGTCATTTGATTTCCTAGACCTTCAAGAATCACCACATAATGTGTGAAATGAAGAAAACAGCAGATATCCTTACATTGA
Organism: Netta rufina; assembly: GCF_964035555.1. Taxonomy (NCBI): domain Eukaryota; kingdom Metazoa; phylum Chordata; class Aves; order Anseriformes; family Anatidae; genus Netta; species Netta rufina. The sequence continues at coordinate 4,395,545 of NC_140126.1, read as the reverse complement.
CTTTGGTACAGGAGTGCTAATTTTTGAGCCTTCAGAAAGATCAATGAAACCTTAAAGTTTCAAACACACCAGGAAAGTATCCTTGAAGGAGAAACAGATATATGTAAGTGGATCTTTTTCACTTAATAGGAGAGTTAGAAGAGAAATTCTGGGCTATCACCAGAGCTGAAGTGTATGGTAGGCTCAGGATGAGAAGAAATGTCTCATGGCTGCACAGTCACTGCAGTTCCACCCTTCCCTGACATCTTTACTGCCACATTTTTTGTCTAAGGGTCTGTTAAGACAAAGTGTTCGAAAAGACTCATTTAAAAATATTTCCAACAATAGTGTTGTTTATATACAAAAGGGAAGAGGATCAATAAGAAGAATGCATCCTACTGAATCAGCAAAAATAATTTTCTAAGAAAAAAGAAAGTGGCAGTATTGTGCTTATTCAGGGCACTGGCTGGATACACAGTAAGAAGTGTATGTGTTTAGCATATCAATATTTTCACCTCAGTCAACCCTAACTTTAACAGGATAGCATCTGGTTTGGCTTAATCATTCTGGCTCCTTCCATGGTTAAATAACAAGAAATGAATACTTCTAAAGAGAGATTTCTTTTGTTCTTAGGCGTATCTTGAGGATGTAGTAGATAAACTTATTTTTGTGATGCTCCTCTTTCTCCACTGACTACAGGAAGGTTCTCAATAGCCAGACAAACCCCAGCACCTGACTTTCAGATATCTAGAGGCTGTGCTTGTTGAATGCAACCATTGCTGACATCTCTTACTTCAGCCTGAAGTGCCTAAGATAACAGTGGTTGAAAAGCAGATGGAAGAGCATATATGTTTTTGTTTAAATGCATGAGTGAAGGAAGTAGATAGCCTGATTGTAATTTCTGGTTTGTGTTTTGCTCCTAACAGGAAGCGTAAGCTGCATGAAGTCTTACAGTGTAAGCAGATATGGCAGATAGGAAAGCATGGAAAGTTACAGAAATTCTAGTTCAGAGATTAAGTGACTTCCTTAAGGTCAAAACATCTATCTTGTCTATGAAGAAGATAGAAATAGGAGCTGGATTGCTGGAAACTCAGCCCAGGGGCCTAACTGCAAAACCCCTCTTCCATCTTGAAACTGAGCTGAACTATTTAACATAGAACAATTCCCCACGTATGAGCTGCGAACCAGCATGGCCTCAAAACATGGCCTCAAAGCATGATTGTGAACCTACCAAAAATCTGTCTCTGGCTGAGATACACGGCGAACCGATGAGCCTGAAAGTGAAAACACCAGAAGAAGCTCCTTACGTGGGAAGAGCATCCGCTCCTAAGTCAGGAACATCTGTTCCTTCAGATGAGCAGTTTTTCTACCTTAGTACTGCAAAGGGATGGATAGAAATAATATAGCAATGGGTAGCTGGAGAGGAAATGGAGAACACTGGATGCAGACTCCCACTCCCCTAAGGATTTGAATTTTGTCCCAGTTTTCATTAGGCAACACACCTAAATTACTTGCATCAGGTTCCCTCTGCAGTCATCTTAAAAAATAATGGCACCTTCTGAGAATGATTCCAATTGTCAGGGGACTGAATTTCCCCCTGGAGTGCCCTTTCTATGCAGCAGCTCTAAGTAAATCTAGTATTCACCCCACTTAGAAATACTTAAGTTTGATGGGAAGCAAGTACCTGTGGAGATCAGATGAATGGAAGAACAACCATACAATGTGGATATGGATAATTTTTGAATTATCTCGTGGATGAGCAGGGTTTGACACTGAGCATAAAGTGCTGTCACAGCTTTGCCACTGATTTCAGCACTGCCTGGGTTTTGCAGAAGCACTGGTGAGGAGCGTATTGCAGAAGCACTGGTGAGGAGCTCGGTTTACAGATAGGACTGCCACAGGTTGTCTGAGCTTGGGACAGGCATCCAAAGGATGAATAGGACATCTACAGGTGGTCTGGGCTTCAAATAATCCTCCAGGAGATGATTACCAGTAGCAGATCTCTGTATCCGAGGCTCATCTGTCATAATTTCTTAGTAAAGAAGAAATGAGGGAAAAGATCTGCCAAAAATATATGTGATGGATCAGCCAAATTGTTTCTAAATGGTACCTTAGTCAGAGATCTCCACAGGGGACCAGCAGCCAGCTGCACTACACTATAGACTAAATGCTACTGCTTTGGAAAAGAATCAGTGGCAAGTGATTTGCATTAAATGTTTTTTTTTTTTTCTTTTTTTTCTTTTTTTTTCCCCTTTTTGTTGTTGTTATTTTTGTTGCTATTTTTGGCTAACACACAACTGCATCAGCATGTGAAATTCAGAGGGAAAGTGCCCAGTTGCTGATTTCCAGTATATTTTTTGTCCCCTTGTTTAGTGATTTTACTGCCAAAAAGGGGTGGGAAATAGGGAGGGGGGATAGTAGCAGGGCGGAGGTGGTGATGGGGAATCCAAAAAAAACAAGCAACCAGAGAGAACATCCACAGCCAGAAACAGCTTTTGTTTTCCAACATTTTCTTTCAAGCTCATGAATAAACAGAAATCTGTGAATTCAGAACACCTGCGGTTAGCTAGCCTTGGAGAGGAGAACATAAGAGGGAGAACTAGACCTGTGCTGAAAGCCACAAGCTCATGCATATGAACAGGGGGCATGGGAGTAAACGAAGCCCCAGGATTCACAGATCTCATCATGGGCTAGAGATTCTTTCAGCATATGGCTGGAATGCAGCAGGCTCTGGCCATTATCCTGCTGTTGAGGCTGCTTTAGGGACTGCTGCTCTTCTACAGTTTGTCCTGGAGGATTGTTCTTGCTGATATGACATGGTGAAATACAATGTGTGAAAAGAGCTTAGATACAAACACTCACAGGTATATGATGGGATGGCTCTAGCCATAAGCCTGGTCACTTGTCCAGAGCAGCACATTGCTGGGGGTAGCAAAATGGCTCTGCCCCTCTGCTTATAGCTCTCGTCAAGACAAATGTTGGGAGTGTCACAGAGATGCTGCTCCAATCCTGCAGCAACCACTCTCCTCCTGCTGACTTCTAAGGTGAAGATCAGACTCCCAGCTCCACTCCATCCCTCCCATGACAGAAGGAGCTTGGCCAAATCCAGTCCCTCATCTTAGAAGTGGAAAAATTCCCTGTATGTATAGATGCCTCCAGGTGTTACCTCTGCATATATTTTTCATACACCCAGATATGCATGGACTTACGTGTATATACAAACACATAAACACCTTTAATGATTGCTGTAAGGATAAATATACAGGTAGCTGTGTACATTAACATCATCTACACAAACACACATATATGGATTACAGACGAGTAAATACATTGAAAATTAAAAAAAATAAAGCCAGAAAAGACCACTGGAGCCATCCAGATCTTCTGCCTTGCATTAACCAGTCTTTCCTACATATAGCAAGCTTTGTTAGGCTACAGAACATGCTGAAATCGTACTGTGTGATGGGAACAACAACAAGAACAAACAATGAAATATTTAATATTCTCTAGTGGCATTGACTATGTCGTTAAGCACAAGGTACTGCATTAACATTGTTCATCATGCCTCTTAACTCAAGTGGCTAGAGCTTGACTATGGGAGACAAAAAGATGAGAACAATTTTTGCAATGTTTTTGCACTGAGAACCTCAGCTGAGCCCACTTTTGGGCAATGTACTTGAAGAAATATGTGTATTGATCAATGAAATCAGAGAAAAATGATGGAAGGATTAGAGGCTGAGAAAACAACAGCCATGAGAAACAGTCAAAAGAATTATGCCTGCTTACTATGCAGACAAAGCAAATGAAATTTGTCTTAGGATATGTAAAAGATTTTACTCAGAGAAAAGTTACGAAGGGATTTTGTTTAAAGTATGAGATGCTTTTCCCAGGAAAAGTCAATTATCTCAGTGTAAGATGGTCCCTGTCTTCCTGAAGTGCCACTTTCTCTCCTCTAGCTGTGGAGCAAGCCTAGCCAACTTCCCTAATTATTGTGTGATAATAAGAATCCTTTCCAGGTGTGATAGCACTAGCATAGATACAGATGTTTCATGAACATCAGGGCCTTTGCTGGCAGGCTATGCTTTCTTTTGGATACCTTTTCCCTGAGTATGTGTCACTTGCCACAGTTGGAGACAGGACACTGGTCTATGTAAATCTTTAATCTGACTCAACAGGAAACATGTATGTTCTTACATAAAATACAAACCAAAACAAAACCACCAAAAAAAAAGCAAACACAGAATACCACTGAATTTACTTTGGGTTGATGTGCATAGCATGAATGTGACAGCTATACCTTGTTTGAGAACCCTCACCCCACAAAGAGTATGTAAGTGTGGAACTCATATTCAGTGATCAGCAGTCATGTTTTAAATACCCTGAGAGTTCTTGTGAGCCCTGTACTCTTTTGACCAAATTCATAAAAAGTTTGACTTGTGTAAAGCAACAGTACCCTGATCTGAAATTAAGCTATTTCCTACTTTTGAAAATGTTCCATGGATCATTCATGGGCTTTGGTGCCTTACAGAGCAAGCTCTGCTAGAAGCATTTGGTTGATTTTAAGGTGTTTTGTTTGTTTTGAACGAAAGTTCCAAAACACCCTCTCTGCTCAGGGTGTTATAAAAAAACATATATTTCTTTTTTTTCCTCACTGGATGACAAACACATTTTCAAGTCACTAAATCCAACCAAAGTTCTGGAAAAGAACTGGTTTTCTTGGCCTGCCTGAAACACATTGTTTGCATGCAAGGAATATGGTGCACAGAGACTATCAGATCTGCTGTTCAACCAGACCGTTTCTATCTCAGTGTTCCAGTCCTGGATGACAGCAGTTTGTTTTTAGCTCCACCTTAGGCAGACAGCGTTTGCTGTCTGTTTGTGTCAGAAGGGCACAGCGTTTGCTGTAGAGGAATCCAGCTGCAAGCACACAAATTCATAGCTGCCTAAAGACTCTTCCCACCCCGTGCTTGTGCCTGACCACAGGGCCACACCTCTGAGGTGCACACCTTGAAGGTCTGCGGGAGCTCCCAGGCACTCAGAGCAGATCTAGTAAATGAGTGCCAGGACTCAGACTGCAGGTGAGCAAATTCGGTGCCTTTAGCTGCAGCCAGACCCTCGCTTCCTTGGTAAGAGAAGGATGAATTATGCAAAGTACAATCACAGTACAAGCAGCAAGGAATGACAAAGCCACTGAGAGAGAGGGAAGGAAAAATAGAGCCTGTGAATCAGGGGAGAGCAAATACAACTGTACTGGGAGTGTTGGGAGGGAACCCTTGTCTGGGTCAGTATCTGGCTGGCAAACTGGATATGAGAAAAAGATTTCACCATCCTTGGCCCTCACTTCCCCCTGTCGAGCTGCAATGATGGACAAGCTGAAGCAAGGACTCTCCCTTATACGCTTGTTCTTTGCAATGGTCCCTTACTACAGTTACTGCTAATGTAACCTTTCATTAAAAATTAAGTTAAGAAACTTCACAATAAATTATGTACAACTCCAGAACCCAGAGAGAAAAGCTTTTACCTCTCATATCCCAAGCAGACTCTCCAAAAGGGAGGCTTTTCCTTGACACCATGTTGCAAAGCCTGGCTTTGGCTGCCCTTTGAAGCACAGTATCAATGCGAGCTCTTCTCTGGGATTGTGTTTGTTGTCTTTCCAGAAACAAATACAGTGGGGAAGAAAGCAACTTCATGAAATATCCTACAACCACATGAGCAGGACAAAGTATTCAAGGTGTGGGCAGGAAAAAAATGTTTTTCCTTAGACACCAGAGCCCTCTCAATCCTGGCCCCGGCAGGACTGTCAACGTGGTGACCAACATCCTGGCACTCTTCTGCAGAGGGATACCCTGCCAGGCGCAGGGCTGGACTCACATTAATTTTCTCCTGGCCAACAAAGACTGACCAGATTGCAAAAACTGTGAACTCATGACCTTGATTTGTTTCCCCTTCAACAGCTGCCTGGATGCTTGGTTTCTCAGCCTCCTCTCTGCCTCCTCCTGTTTGTCTAGGAGCTATAGCAGGGCTGATACAGCCCCAGAAACACATCCCTGTGCCGAGCCCACCCTGCTGAGGTGCCGGGGCAGCGCTGGATGCTGACATGGCCAGAGTTCATCACTCATCCCCCCCGCACAGGTAGGACTGGGTGGAAGGACAGCACATCAAAGACAGACTACATTTAGCTGGATACATTCCCTCAATCACTGCATTAGCTTGTCCTGATCCTATAGTTAAAAACAGCTATTTATTCTATCACTACATGCTGGCAAAGATATATTGCATCGAGTCAGCACCTACAATTATTATAGTACAGAAAACCTTTGCTGTAGCACGTTTAGTGCTGCTATTTATCAGACACAAGGCTATTACATCCTGGCTCCCAACAAGGCTATACAATTCTGGCACCCAGGAAGACAGCAGGTGCTCTGAATTAAACCAGAACCCAAAGACTTTCTCTTCACCTTCATCTGGCTTCCCTTAATGGTCCAACAAGTACTGGGGGGCTATCAGGAAAAACAGGGGTTGCAGGAAAGCTCACTGCTTATCTGACACTATGTCTCAGCATCATGAAATACCTGGGAGAAGGGGGAAGATCTTGTTCAGTTGTGAAGGATGTGATGAGATCTGAAGTAATTAGAGAAATCAGAAACCAACTAGGTCATTCACTTTCTTCATGTGCCAAAACCACAGTATTTAATTATAGTAGAGATTTCTTTGTGAGGTGCCTATCCCTCACAACCTGATACCCAGGAATATTAAACACCCCAGCCCACCTGCTTATCCAGCCATCACAAAGTGTACTGCCATCACTGCTGCTCCACACAAATACCAACTCAGGACTCTGGATATCTTTTTGGTGTCTCTGCTCTATCACAAAAACTTCATTCTATTGTTCCCAGCAAAACAATCTTGTCAATGACATGCACTTCAGATTAATTTGTTTTCATGTACTCTAATAGAACAAGGGGTGTTTCTTAAAGAATCCTCTCCAGTTTGCTAACTTCAGGGTAGTTAGTAAACTGAAAATTTGGTTCACAAAGTATTACAAATTTGTTGTAATGGCTAAAAAGAAAGAGGGAAGGAAATGCTAAAGAAAAGCTGGCTGATAACTGAAAGGGATATTTTTGGGGGGTAGAGGGAAGGGAGGGGGATGTGTTACTGAAAGCCTGTTATTGTCGAGTTCTCTCTTTCCCCCTGTCACTAATTTTCAAAAGAAACTCAAGCTCAAATCTAAGAAACTTCCCTGATGATTTATTTCTGAAAAATAATGCTTTTTTTTTTCTTTTTTTCTTTTTTTTTTTTTTTCCAAACTTCATGTTTCAATAGAAAAACATCATCAAAATTACTTTGATCAGCCCTTGCCAACATCTTTGCAGCCTGGTTGCCAGCAGCTATGCTGGGTAATCTGGGTGCGGTCTCGGTGGAGCTGTAGGAAGCAGCGATTACACACTTCCTAAGTGCCAAAAGGCACTCATCTCTGTCAAGTTCAAGTGTTTATAGGGACAAAAGGAAATCTGGAGAATTTCTAAGATCTATAAGGGGGGCCCAAAGTCAGAGAAGAATATATAGGAACAGCTGAGTGGGGATCAATAACCAGCCAGGAACAAAGGACTAAGTGATAATTTTCACTGTGAGACTGATGTTGGAGGATTTGGGTCACTACTGTCAAGGATATTTTCCTTCAGAATTTCTTGGTGCACTTTGAGGCAGACAGATTTCGGTTTATTCTCACCAGCTTTCCACCAAAGGCATCTTTTCAAAGGTGCTCCTGAAGGCCCTAGGCTCCCAGGTCTCCTCTTAGCGGGAAGCATGTTGTCACCTGAAACACATTGCCTTGTCATACCATGGAGACACTACAGACCATGACTGCCTGACTGCTCTGCAACACAACACAGGTGGCTCACGGGATCTTCTGTGATATCTTTATTTAGGTTTGATGCTCCCAGACAACGTCATCTTGGTAAAAGAAACAAGCAGATCAGAAACGAACAGATCAGATTGTGTGACAGAGAAAAGCAGAGAAGAGGAGATGAAAATATTCTTTATCATAGTCATAACATTAATAACTAATGAAAAAGGAAGATTTTGCTTCATTGCTGATGCACAAGACACACACACAGTGAGCAGATCTATTGACCTGACCTTCCTGCTTACTGTGCAAGTGTTACTAACGTTAGGGTGACTATTTAAGAGACAGCAGCCTGTTAAGAGGTATTTGCTGATGGAGCTGCAGACACCACCAAAGATTCATGCTACTAACTAGGGGAAGCACCCAGACAGTGGAAATAATTTGCTTAAAAGCATGTTGATTTGGACATCACTAATCTGGGCATTGATCTCTGCCGGCATTAACTTTGCTGTTAATGCAAATAACCGAACATAAGGATGCCATTAATTGTATTGATATAATGGAAGGCATTGCCCTCAACTTCAAGGCCCCCTCCTTGATTTAGTGCTTGCCAACAGCTCAACATTTTTGTCTTCTCTCCCCCTTTCTGCTTGTCCAAAATGATGTTTCATTACTTTTTGTGTCCATGCTATGCTTGGAACATCCTGTTTCCACATTCTGCTCTTTCAAATGCTCCTTTCCTCCGGAAGGTCCTACATTCACCTTCCTTCCCTCCCCAAAGGGCAATCTCACAATGATTACAAGGCAAGAAAGACCACACATCCAGAACATAACAGCAGCAACACACCCAAAGAATTCAAGTCATCATTCCACCATAGCAAATTCCATCTGTGACTCCTTGGACCAAGAGGATGGCAGGTTGCCGGAGTGAAGGCTTTATGAGAAAAAAGCAAAGAATGTGATTTATCCATACATCATTACTAAGGGTGTCTTTTTGTTTGTTTGTTTGTTTTTCTCGGTGTCCTGTTTCCAAACTGAATACTAACAAAAAGTAAAAGATCTAGAAGTTACAAAAATGACTTGGGGATTTGAAACCCTCATTTTCAGGATGGATTTAGGGATTCTACATACATAGCTTCTCCAAAGGAAGGTTAAGAAAAGTCTGTTGCCCTTTATTAATACCTGTTAGAAGAAAAAAAAATCTGATGGCAGAGTGGAATTTTAGTTTAGGAGATAGTTTTAGTTTAGTTTAGGAGGCAAAGACACCACAAAACATCACACTAGAAAACTAAGTCTAAAATTACAGTAGTTTATTTTAACCAAGTCAACTTTCTAAGTCTTAAAATTTTTAAATCAACTTTAGTTTTCTGTAAGGCATATTTAATATATGAAGTATATGCATATGTATGCACACAATAAGGGAAAAGCTCTTCTTGTTGCAAAGGAACCTTTCATTTATAGCAGAGACTTACCAAATACATAAGAGAATCACTTTCTCTAACCCCAAAATATTGCAGTGAGGATAATAAGAGGGATGTCAGAGGAAGAATGCTATTGCAGATCTATCATGAACAAATACAGATCTCATTGAATAATAAAACAAGCATCAATTAACTTCATATTTTTCTCAGCCATTATTAATTGTTTGATTTCCCGAGGGCACTGTCATGGTAGAAACTGGTATTGAGTGGATCTGAAGAAGTGAGGGTATGGAGAAGATGTCATATATGTAAGTGGCTTCCTGGATCAGGAGGCCTTCAGGCTGTCTTTTTCAACCAATCACCACAGCTTAGTTTAAAAAAGGGTTGCTGACTGTTTGAAATGCTGTCAACTTTGAGATAATCAGAGGCATTGCCTCTGGAAACCAGCACATTGTGGGACTACGAAACGAAGCCCCTGCAGGGGAGAGTAGGAATAGTGTATGTAGCAGCATTAAATTGGCATCTATTTGTCAAAAACATCCTTTGCCACCTCTTTTCTCTAGGAAAAAAAAATAAAATAGAATTCATTGCAAAAAAAACACCCTTATCCTCCAGTTCCTCAATTAACATCGGAATTGTAATCAACCTCTTTACAGTTCAGGGATCCTTGAAGAGACAGGAAAATGAATGTTGTTTTTCAGGCTCAACATAAAAATGCAGTAATGATAGTGGGATTATATTGGAAATACTTGGCCAATAGGAAACTTGGAGGGGCTTGATCCTTTCCAAATCCAAATCCCTTTAGGTCCCTTAATCCATAAAGCTTACTAAAGTGTGCTATTGCTACACAGTTGCATTTAGGATTTGCAGCTGGATTTTCATGCACAGTTGTCTATCATAATGTATCTGTAAATGCATCTTCAATAATTACTTTGCACTCACAGAGGGCTTTTCTCTTTGCAAAGCAGTGGTGCAAATGTTAATTTTGAATAGCAGTTTTGTAAGTGGGAGATATTTGCTAGTTCTATTGTACAGATTGGAAAACTAAGGGTTAATTGAACCTAATTGAAAAAAAAAAAAAAAAGAAAAAAAGAAGAAGAAGAAAAAAAAAGAATGATTTGTATCAGTAGAACACATAGTACTCCAAACAACCCCTACCCTTCCCCCAAAACAAACAAACAAACAAAAAGTAAAAGTTACTTTGTTTTTTCCTTTCTTTTTACTGTGTGGTACCTACGTGGTTCTTAGCCTTTCCTGATTTAGTGAAAAGCTGTTGGTGGACATGATTTGTTTTGTATATTTTGGTGGAAATATCTTGAAAAACTCAATCCTTCCAGTACCAAAAGGGGGTCTACAAGAAAGCTAAATTGGAACTTTTTATAAGGATATGCAGTGATAGGACAAGGCGCAATGACTTTAAACCAAATGAGGGTAGGTTTAGATTACATATTTGGAAAAAAATCTTCACTCAGAGGGTGGTGAGGCACTGGCACAGGCTGCTCAGAGAAGCTGTGGATGTCCTGTCCCTGGCAGTGCTCAAGGCCAGGCTGGATGCGGCTTTGGGCAGCCTGGGCTGGTGGGAGTTGTCCCTGCATATGGCAGGGGGTTGGAGTTAGATGGTCTTTAAGGTCCCTTCCAACCCAAACCTTTCTGTGACTGTATAAAGAAACAGGGACATGACCCCAGATTAGCCTTGATTCATCACTTCAACGTGGCTAATACCATCAGGACTGCTACAAACTGTCCTTCATTAGAGTAAGAATAAGGAGTGTAGTCTAAGAAGGTCATGCTCAGCAAAACAGCAGGATTATGATAGCATCTACCTGTTCATTAGGACACAAAATATAACATGATCTTTCTGTCCTATGGACTACCAAGCAAGCCAAGTCAAAAAGCCAAACTTCATGCTGATTTACTTCCAGTCTCTTAAAAATCCAGGGCCTAACTGGAGACCCCAAACATGATACAGATCAGTCAAATTTCAGTGAGAAGGAGGAACAGATGGACAGAAACACAAAGAGGCCGATTGCATAATTCCTGTTTCTTAAGAAACTAGACTAAAATTAGGTGTTTTAAAATCCAGATTGGGGGTTAATTTTGTTTGAAAGTAGGTGCCTGAATACTAACACATATGGCTAGGACAGTAGCTGTGTGTGATACTGTTGTCAAAATCAGGTTCTGATACACCAAAATCAGGTCAGTTATATCACTGCAGACTATTATGTCATAAAATGAGCTCTAGACCCACATATATCTAGGCAGGTAGGTAAATAAGTCTTATAGTCATTTCCACTTCAGCCATGCAACCTCCTAACAATAACTTCTGGTTTCAGTCAATTACTTTATAATTATGTTCTAAAATGTCATGTCTGATTTGAGCCAAACCTTTGGCTTTTAGTCTTGCCAACAGAAAGAAAGAGCATGGCATGAAATTGCAATATTAAAAGCAAAAGCCACGCCATCCATAGAGGTACTCACAATTTAAGGCTGTATTTCCAAGCGTAACTTGGGGTGTGGTTCCAAAACAGAAATCCTTCAGTCACAAAATCCTCAGAAAAGGTTTCAACTTAACCACTCATGAAATCATCCATTCACAGAACAACACAAGAACAACAGCCAATAGGAATGTCACCAACAATGGATTTTTTTTTAAATTCATCTGAATAAGGAACTGAGCTCAGAAGGTATACATGAGAAGGGTAGTAATCTCTTGTACAACAGTGGTGGGAACAGGTGACAGATTAGAGATGTATAATGTGTATAATATCTTCCTAAGAGGCCAACAAATGACTGGCAATCCTAACACAAGCCCTTTCTCTCATGATGGCACAGAGACTCCACCTTGGCTTTCTTTCTTTCTGACCAGAGGAAAGGTTTTGCTCTGTGATGAATTTGCACAGAGCAGTAGAGAAAGTGAACCTCTTCAGTGCTATCCTGGACTACGCACGGAATCATATATGCATATACCATGCAACAGGGGCAAAGCCTGATGCAAATCCTGATCCAGCTGGAGAAGAGGAGGCTCAGGAGAGACCTTATGGATCTCTACAACAACCTGAAGGGAAAATGGGGGGAACTGGAGGTCAGCCTCTTCCCACAAATAACTAGTGATAGGACAAGAGGGAATGGCCTCGAATAGCACCAGGGGAGGTTCAGGTTGGAAATGAGGAGACATTTATTCTCAGAAAGAGTGGTCAGGCAGTGGGACGGGTTGCCCAGGGAGGTGGTGGAGTCACCGTCCCTGGGGGTGTTTAAGGAAAGGTAGGATGTGGTGCTTAGGGACAGGGTTTAGTGGGTGACAGTGGTGGCAGGAGGATGGTTGGACCAGATATCTTGGAGGTCTTTTCCTACCTTACTGATTCTATGATTCTATGATTCCAGGGCTTCCACAAAATCTTCCTCCCATCACGTTCCCCAACATTCCCCACCACATGCCCTGTTATGAGTTATCCTTCATCATACGGAAGGAGGACACTGGAATTATCAGGCAGTACCTAAACGCACTGGTTTAAGGACCACAGCTGTAATCTGGTAACTGCTCTTCCTTTGCAAAAGGCCAAAATGCCCCAAACTGTGTAATCCACTAGGGCCGCCACTAGCTGTTATGTGTGGCACTCAGATACAGCTCCAATCTCCATTGTGGTTGTGAAAGTGCTACTCCCAGTGTCATTCAGATGCAGTTGTTTGTCTCCTCCTGAACTTATAATGATAATAATGATAATAATGATAGTAATAATGACTGACATTTATATAGTACCTTTCATCCAGAAGGATCCCAAAGTGCTCTGCAAACTGATTTGCAAATGACTGCATACCCATATTAAACAACCAAACCCTATGTTAATGCCATATTAATGTTGCAAATATGAGACGGCAAAAAGACGGGAAATGCAAAGGTTACACCTCCAGGAACGACACGCCACGCATCCTAGGAAGCTCTACCATTCACCACATCCTCTGGCAAATGCTGTGCAGCATGTAATACTTCCCAAACTGGAGGAAAAGTGTACCTTGTGCATCTGGGCATTAAGTTAATTGGGTGAGTGAGGTGGAAATTTCTTACAGACCCCTTTCTCAGGTGCTGGTGTGGAAAGCTGAGCTCTCTAATCCTCTATTTTTATTTGCTACAATTGAGAGGGCAATACTAGACATAGATGCCCAACAGTTAGAAGTAATATGGCTAATGATGCTGCAATTGGGCAAGGGAGGGAATGGGAAGAATCCTGCTGACTTCAGTGAATGCAGGATCAAAGAGTCATTGAATGGTCTGAACAGCAAAACGCCACTCTCTCCCTTTCTTGTACTTATTTTTATTATGAGTTCCTCTATCTTTTCAGATAGCGTTTTCTTTTTCACCCCTTCACTCTTTGAACTACAGGGAGGACGACCTATTTTGGATCCAGCTCTCACATGGCAAGCTGTGTCTGAAAGGCGTTTTACATCCATTGAGTGATGCTCCTCTGTTGGTAGAACAGATGAACCCAATGTTAATGGTGCAAACGGTGCTGTTTTCAATGCACAATTAACCAGGTCAACACCGTGATGAATAAAAAATAAAGCTGGCATCAGGGAGGACCCAATGAAAGTTCAGATCAATTGTCATCTAGGTGCTTGTGACTCTCAAAACACCTTTATGTAGGGTGACAGACAGATATAAGGAACAATTATTATTATTTTTTTAATTTTATTTTTTTCTTATGTAAGATCAAATCGCCTGCATCAAATGACTGACCTGGTGGAGTTTGAAGGAAAAGAATCTATGTTTGAGTGTGAATGGTTTAATGAAAGCAACAACCCAAACCCTTTTGACTCCAACCAGCTGGGAGTTGCTTTTGGACCATCTGGACATGGAGATTTTTTTTTTTTTCCTTTTTTTTTTTTTCTCTGTTGCAAAGTGGCCTGGTGAACAGGGTGAAAGTGCATATGCAAACACAACGTAAACTGCACAGGGCACATGCCCACATCTCATTGCTATAGCTTCTTAAAAGCAATTATTAAAGCAAAGTTATCTGTAAGGGCAGTCATTTCTCACAAAATTACATGTAAATTCTGACTGTGCAAGTCACTGAGTTGCTCTGGCAGGAGTTTGGCATTACTTTGGACTTGTCTTTCTGAGTTCCTGCCATACCTTTCATTGCAGACTAAACCTCCCAGCAGAGTAAATTGGGGAAAAATAAGAAAAATTTTATCCATTGAGTTCCTCACAGCTTTGCTTGCTCTGTTTTGAGAGAATATTTCCTGCCAGCTCTGTGCATCTTCATACAGTGATGGCACCCAGAGGAAAAAAAAAAAAAGAAAGAAAAAAAATGAAGCAGCAATATACAGAATATAAATGATTTACTTTGAGAAGGACCTTAGCCTATGTTTGCCTCAACTTCCATAACAGCTCACAAAGGTTAAAATCCACTCTTCATATAACTGCAGCTATCAAGGCAGGTGGTAGAGCAGCTTCCCAATTCTCCTGCCGTTATCCCAGAGGTCATTTCTGCCCTGCAGAAACTTTCCTCCCTCCTTTGGCAAGGTTCTGTACTGGATGGCTTTGTTCAGCTCTGGGAGAAGAGTGGTTAATAGTGTCATTTTGGAATTTCTTATTAACAGGCCAGCAAAACTGCAAGGCTGACAGCACTATTAAATATGACAAAGTCTTTTTTAAAACACTGACTGTTTGACTGTTGGGAGAGAAAAAAAAATAAAAATGGCGTGATTTATACCCAGCTGTACGAGTCACAGAATCTCCTCTATATCTTGTGTCCAAGGAATGATCACTCATCTACAGCCTGCAGTGTCCTCAAACAACTCATCACAGAAGATGGCTCATCTTGACTTTTTAACATTGAAACATGCTCGTGTATCTCACTACACCTTTTCTGGACAAAAATCCCACCCACTCCTTTGTCATCCCCCCCATAGTAGGGTTTCTTCCCAGACTGAAGAGCCTGTACTTGCTCCCTACAGTGGACAGCCAGCTTTTCTGAATGGGAACATCATGCTCCTAATGGATGTCAGCACTGTTTAGGGTGAGGATTTCACAGCAGGGCTGATGAAGCGGGAGTGTGTCTCAGATTGGAAGGCCACTTCCAAATGGGATTGAGGAGCTTATTTCACAAGATTTTGTGTATCTACTTGGGAGTTTTGAGAGACACAAGAAAAATGCATTAAAATTAGATTAGATGAGATGACATTGGATTAGCCCAGCACAGACATAGTAGACCAGATCAACACTCAGTGTAGCTCGATAGCCTGTCTCTGAAAGCCGTCTATACCAAGAGCTTCTCTGCAACAGGCAGGGCACCCTTCAGTGGATAGCTATGGGGATAACACAGTCATAAGGACAATGTCTTCCTAAACCCCATTAATTAGAAGTTGGTTTAGGCACTGAAGCAGGGAAGCTTATATCCACTCTGAAGCTTTGGGCTTTTTTTTTTTTTTTTTTTTTTTTTTTTTTTTTTTTAATCCCCACAATTGTAAATCTGGATGTTCTTGCTACCTAATAGAAGTCTAATCCCATTCTCCCTCTTCCCCTCCTCCTCCTAAGCTGTCAGAATTTTGGTTTCATAGACTAAGAACAACATTGTTTTTTCAAACCTGAATTGTAGCTTGTGCTTGGGCAGGACTCAGAAACCTACATAACGGCTGGCAGCAGCTCTGCCTAGCCTTGAAGAAACAAGGGAGAAGAATGACTTCAGTCACTGAAATCAGAGACGACCAACATTGTGTTACCTGCCTGTAATCATTAAAGCAGCCTGAAAAATGTCCTTCCACATATTTTTACTTCTCACATTTAGCACTCATTTCCATTCTGAAACATGTCTAGTAGCTAAACCACCTTGGAAGGGATCCAGGGGACATGGTTAGCATCCTGTATTTTAGCTATCTTAAGTGCATGTCTCTTGGCTGGGCCAGTGGCTTTACACCCCATTTGAATAATACAAGGTTTTACTGAGAGGAAGAGGAAGGCGTATTATCCAAGAGAATAAAGAGAGATATCAGCTCTGCCTCATTTCC
Source organism: Netta rufina (assembly GCF_964035555.1). NCBI lineage: Eukaryota > Metazoa > Chordata > Aves > Anseriformes > Anatidae > Netta > Netta rufina. The sequence continues at coordinate 4,379,294 of NC_140126.1, read as the reverse complement.
AATGCCAGCCTGGTGTCTCTTTTTACTGGATGAGTTGTGTAAGGTCAAGAATACATCTACAGGGCTCAGGGAGTGGAGGATACTGTTAATATTTTCCTGTATGAAGCTTTGAAAAGGTTTAAAGATAGAAAATATTTTTAGGCAATATATTATAACTGCCGGACAGCTGAGGCTTTTTTGGTTTGTCTGATATTGCCTGTTTGCATTTCACCAAGTCTGTGAAGTGCATGTGGAGGTTTGGTAAATGGGACATGGCACCCTAAAAATTTGTATGAAGTACTATGTGTTTGATTGGTACACACCGCTATTGTGTTACATCCTTTAACTTGTCCAGTCATTAATTTGCCCTTCCATAAAATCTTACAAACAATTTGCCTCCTAAGGAAAATGCTAACTTGTTTTTACACCTCGGAGTTTTTACAGAAGTACCTAAACATTGCCGTAAAGGTCTGTCCCCATATGGCCCCATGAGCCAGTGGGCTACCACCAGCAGTCTCCATTTCGCTTTGTGGATAATGATCCCAAGACTGACTTCATGTCTGCTGATGAAGACAGAGTTGAGCCTACAGAGGAAAATGAGAGTATGAGTCATTCCAACACCCAAGAAGTGTTGCTCTGACATTCTTTAATAAAAAAATGCAGTTTTCAGATGAAATAACTTACTTTAAAATGTAATTGTAAATGAAATGCCGTAATGCATTCCCCAGGTGAAGGGGGAACATATTTTGAGCAGATGCTTTGTTCATATTCACCTTCTGGGTCCTAACTTTGGAAGGCAGGGCTTTCTGCTCTGCCATCCAACCATGAGGAGGTGGAAAGGATTTAACAATGCAATGCAAGGTGTTTTAGAGGTTCTGGGAGACAGCTGAAAAATCTATACCCAATAAGTGTCTGAAGAACATGTCTCTGCTTGTCTATGCTTGCATGCATATGTGGTATTTTTGTTTTGTTTTATTTTATAACAAGATCTATTGACTAACTGGGAGCATTTTATTAAAGAGAAAAGTCTGGGTAAAGCCAGCAAACTATTCACTGCCAAAATTTACCCAGAAGTACCTGTGTAATTGAATTTGGCCGGCTCTAGCAAGATATTTGATTTTCTATAATTGGATTGGCTAATGGGGGGAAGAGGGTGGGGAGAAAAAGGAACTGGAAAGTTATCTGTCTCCCTTAACAAAATGATCCAGTGACTTGGGAAATTTCTCTGCCCTCAGGGAAAGAAGGGCCAGTTAAAACATGAAAACAAAGCAAGTGATGGACTGAAGCAAGAGTAAGGGCTAGAAAGCAGGGGTTAGTTCATGGCTCTGCTAGAGACTCCTGGGATGCATGTGGGCAAGTCACTTAATCTTCCTATGCTTAAATTCTCTGCACTATGCCTCTCTTATTTCAGAGTGCTTTGGGGTGCAGGTATGTTGTGTGTTAAAATGCAGTTGGATAAGAACTCGACCTTTCTGCATCACGTAGTGAAAATGTACTCTCTCATCAAATAAGCAAAAGCCAGTAAGTAAATGAGGATGTAGATAAGGGTTTTTGAAAGGCTATCACATCTCCAGCTTGCTTTTGTTCCTACTTATTATTGTAGACACATGAGATTAGAGGACTTGGACCATCTGCTGGTGATTTGGGTGCATTCAGCAATCCTGGACACACCCACTGCACACAGCTCCACTGCATGGGCATATTCAGCATAAAGCATCCTGAGATTTTCCTTCAGATTGTTTCTTAGGGTGATGGATGTCATTCTCCTATCACAGCAGAATCATGACATTAAATGGTATTAGACATTTTAGGGAATCAGATCAACCCTGCTAGATCAGAGAAAAGGTCCTTTCATCAGCCCTCCCCTACAGGAGGTACTTAGGGCAAATGCAGGTAGCAGAGGCTGTTTTTCTCCTGAATGCCTTCCTAAACTCCAGTCATTTTGTATTCAGGTTGTTTCTGAGATGACATATCTACATAGCCGGTAATGTTCACTGTATTTCTTCATCCACTTTGCACCTGGACAAGTGAAAAACATGGAAAGAAAGCAAGCCCCACCTTGTGCGATAGCTATGTTATAATCAAAAATCTCATTTTAAGTAATATGGAGCCTACATTTGTCACTTCAGCAAGATCAGATAAGATGGAAGCAAGAATTTGAGGAGGATGAAGACAATCATAGAATCATAAAGGCTGGAAAAGACCTCAAAGATCATCTGGTCCAAACATCCCTCTACCACCACTGTCACCCACTACACCCTGCACCACGTCCAACCTTTCCTTGAACACCCCCAGGAACAGTGACACCATCACCTCCCTGGGCAACCCATTCCAAATTCTGACCACTTTTTCTGAGAAGAAGATAAGAGATTGACAGATTACTTTATCCCTCTCTACCAAGAATACAAGTAATACTTTAAAAGTGGTGATATAAATGGAAATGTTTGGTGGTATTGTGACATTATTTGATAGCAGTATCAAGAAATATTTTAGTGTTATTCTTCTTCTTCATTAAAAATGACACACTGTTATTTTAAAGGATTTTTACAAGTTTAATCAGCCTTCCCCAAAACATGAGACTGGCCTAAAGTTAAGTTGGAATAACTTCAGTTGTTGAACACAATTGTAGTTTGAAATGAGTGCTACAGTCTTTCTTTTAGAGACTAAAATTTGTTTTTCTGAAGAAACAAAGCTGATGCGATCGAGTTATATGTGTGTGTTGGTCTATCACTCTCTCCTGATTAAATTATTGCATGCTTCACCTGAACATACAGCAAAATAGAAATAATAATAATTAAAAAAAAAAACAAAAACAACAAACAAACAAACAAACAAAAAACACAACACACGCCCCAAAATCAAAACATTACTACTGTCACTGATGCGAAGGGTTATGTTAATAGCTCACTCTTATTAGACATCAGATAATCCACAACAATGAGCATCATCATGAATATCTTAGCCACAAGTGAAGATTCGGCCACTGCATGCACCTTTTTCAGATGTCTCAAAATCCAACCATCAGACACAAAGTCAGAGGAAATTCATGTTCACGCATGCATGGCTTACAGAATACACTCTATTTTATTTTGCAGATAGATGAGCTATTACACTGAGGATTGTAAAACTTTTTGGAATTAAAATAGATAGAGGAGGAAGAAAGAAAAAGAACACATACCTAAATCTTTCCTTAAGATTTAATGACAGTCTACTTCCAAGAACAACCTGTTGCGAGGGCTGGTTTTATAGCCACACAAACCAGCAGTGTGGGTTACCCAGGGTATATACTGTTCCTCACCTGCCTGCTCTTTGTAGGGAAATATACTCTTCACTATCAATATACATGAAGTCAACTTCCTTAATCAGTTTAAAAGCCTTTTGAAAATGTATTTTGTGGGTGTCTCACTAGCTGAATCTTTTATTTATGGGCTTGTACTGGGATGGTCATTTGAATTTTTGTTGTGAGTCCATGTTTTATTATGCATTTTATTTGTTTTTTATTGAAAGCTTTCTGAAGCACTAAGAAAGATGCTGGGCAAGTGATTGAATAAAAGCACACTCATTTAAAAACTCCTCCCTAATCCTTCTGCCTCTGCCTGCTGCAGATATGCACACACCAAGACTTCTGCCCTCTATTTCTAAGCACACACCACTACTTTCTTTTATTTTCATCTTCCATGATAACATAAACAATTTGTGTTGTTACTGAAAACAGCCAACATCAGAATGCTAATAGATGTGACAGAAGTTGCGGTAAGTTTATGTATTTTGAAGTAAACATTCGGATTCAGATATTTACTTTCCCTTTCCTGTATTTTTTATTTATTATTATTATTATTATTTTTAACCAATCAGGTGTCTCTTTTTGCAATGGATTTGTAAAACATGAAGTTCAGTATCACCTAATGATTTTCTGGAAACTTTTCAATTTTCAAGAAGATAATTTTGATTTAACTCTTTTTTCCTCATTTTATAAAAAGGAATCCTTGATGTTATTACCAAACTATTGTGAGAAAAAAAAAAAAAAGAAAAAAAAAAGATACATTTTTTCTTGAAAAGAAAAAGAAGGAACGGTATGTGCTATTTTCTGATTTGCTTTGTGCTTGCCTGTGCTGTTCCCCATATACTGGCAAACCTTCAAAATGGGATGTTCCACAGACAGATGAAGTTGCAGCATCCAAGTCCATAAAGATACTTTCCATTCAGACTTCTGGCCTACTCTCACTTTCCTTTGGAAACTGATAAAAGATAAAATCTTAAAGGAAGCCAGTGATCTGTTCAAGAGCTTTTTACTATTGGCTGGCTATGTTGTAGGAGGAAAAAGCTGCCATGCTCCAAACTGCCATCACTTTTGTACAGAACATCTGCTGGTAGGGCTATATACAAATAGAGAAAATATTAAATAAATAAAAAATAGATAAATACTGAATAGAATTTAATTAAATGAAAAGTATATTAGGTTGTAACCACTATGGGGAATAAACAAAGCTCTTTTGCTTGGAATCTTGAATTTGGAATCTCAATCAGACAGATCCAGGAGAAACACATAACAGAAAACAATTGGCAAAGCTGTTACCTACATCATTTAACCTGTCCCTCCTCAGCTCTTTTTTCAAGAATGTTGACACTGCTGATTTCTCCTGAATGTGCTGCCTTCAGCCATACTATTGAACATTTCCTTATAAAGAGCCTCTACACACAAGCGCACACATACACAGACGTCTTTACTCCAGATCATCCTGCTTAGAGACAAAGGAATCCCTTTTTGTATAAATTTTACTAAACAGGTTAAGTCAACATCCCTTGGCATGATAAGCTATATATGTATATCCACCTTATCCAAACAAATGTTATAGGAACACCGTCTTTAGGTTTCTGAGCTGCTGCTAACTTTTAGGAGGTCTTTAACACCAACGGCATGCATGTTTGTCAATAGATTTACAGCAGTGATCTTATAAATTACACAACCACATGATGAAGAGCAGAACGGGTGATTAACTGCATTAACCACCCACCTTTGACCAGGTCATCTGCACTCTGTCCACTGATTTATCACCTCTGTGTGAGAAAACCAAACCTAGGACTGCAAGAAAACAGTAGAACTGCTGACAGGTCAACCCCTGAAGTGCTCAGACTACTATTTTCTTCAGCACTTGCAACCAAGAGTCAGATGCTGAAGTGAGGCAGATAAACTCTTACTGCACTTCACCATTGCATGGTCCAGCTGGACACAGATCGACACATGTACAGTTCTTGCTATTTATGTTATATGTTTTAACATGATTAAAAACCAGAGACAACTTGAAAAACCATCTAGTCTGCCTGAGCACCTATAAAACTGTGATGATTGCTGTGTAGAAAACAAGACGTTTCAGTCCCTAGTTTCTGTCAGCTTGAAATCTTAAAAGAACATATTTCCCCTAAGTATTTTGCATAACTGTGGTTCTGAAGGAGCTTTTCATCATGCTAATAATATAAGGTATGAAGAAGATAATTGAAGATCAAGTATTTGTTGAAACAAGTATCCTTGACTTAGCTGGGGAGGGGGATCTTGACCCTCAAAATGATGATCACAGGGTCACCACACAGTCTGATTTATATCTTTCCAAAAGGGTGGCATACTCAAATAAAACCTCTTCTTCCCCCTTTTAGTAAAGCTGAAGCCAGAGAAGTACCTAGTTTTTTCATATCCAGGTACGACTGCACCTTCACTGATCTCTGAGTACATAGAAACCTGTAACACCATGGACATCACAGTGTTGCAGTCAGCTAAGGAGTCCTGCAGATGAGTAGGAGATAACTGTTCTGGTTTGTTGCCTCTAGGATATTTCTCCTCCAGAAGGCCAGAGTGAGCCTGAGTTTATCCACCCAGTTGTGGTCACTGAACATAGATAACTCCATCTGAGCTAGTCACTTCTGATTTTCTCTATAATCAGCAAAGAAAAATAGATGCTTTGGGAACAAAATTCATTTGACTGATTTTAGATTTCAACATTAGGATGAAAGGAAATCACATCAGAAAAGAGTGTACTTCTCTCTACTGACTGCAGCAGAAGCCCACACTGATTAGCTCAAATGTATATAACCAAAAATCTCTACAGCTACAGATGATGTGTCATGTCTGTACATACAGACTGTAATGGGAGTTCTAGCAAAGGGGATGGGACAAGGGAGTAATTAAAAAAAATCTCATCCTTTCTTATGCAAAATTTAAATATAGAATGCGTTAAAGTGGCTGAACAACAATTAACTGACAGAGTTAATGAGATGGGGGGAAAAACACTCCAAACAGACTGAGTGCCAGATTTGGTGTGTCTGGATTCCTGTGTGTATCTTGCAAATTTACAATGTCAAATTGACATAATTTGAAGGAGATGGTGAGCATTATCACGGACAAAAATGAGAAACCAGCCCATTTATAATCTGCATATGCATATTTATTTATTCAAGACAGCAGCAAATTCTGCTGTTCTCTGAGCAGCACCTTTGCAACTTACAAATTTCTCCCCGTTTGCACAATTAGTGCTGGCAGATACATGTGCTGGCTGGTGAAGCATTCCTTTCCATCCTCTCCCCTGCCAAGCACATAGGCCCTCAGATATTTTGTTGAAACCCAGAGCAAGAATGTGTTACTGATAGGCTAACCTGCAAACTTTGGATCCTAATCCAGCATGAAAACAGCTTTTAACTGTGGGTCATGAAGAGCTGGAGGGCCTCGAACATGTACTCACCAATAGTGTGGACATGGGTTATAAGTTGTATGCACTATGAAAAGATGTGTGAGATCCCCAAAACAGTATTTGGGGTGAGCTGAATTTGTGGTATAGATAGGGATCAGGGCTGAAAAGTTCTACGACATCAACTGCTCAGTAATCCAAAAATCAGAATTTCTGAGTTCTGTATCCAGCTTTCACTTGTTCTCTTCATTTTCTTGAAAGGGCTGAACTTCTCAATAGCTCCATTTGTTCATCTGTACAGCAGCTGTGTACAGCACTACAGGCTGCAAAACCTAATGGTCATAAAATACACCTTAGTCCTCATTCCCAGAAGAAGCTCATCTAAGACAAGCTATTTAGAATCATAGAATCATAGAATCATAGAATATCCTGAGTTGGAAGGGACCCTTAAGGATCATCAAGTCCAACTCTTGACACCGCACAGGTCTACCCAAAAGTTCAGACCATGTGACTAAGTGCACAGTCCAATCTCTTCTTAAATTCAGACAGGCTCGGTGCAGTGACCACTTCCCTGGGGAGCCTGTTCCAGTGTGCAACCACCCTCTCTGTGAAGAACCCCCTCCTGATGTCAAGCCTAAATTTCCCCTGCCTCAGCTTAACCCCGTTCCTGCGGGTCCTGTCACTGGTGTTAATGGAGAAAAGGTCTCCTGCCTCTCGACACACCCTTACGAGGAAGTTGTAGACTGTGATGAGGTCTCCCCTCAGCCTCCTCTTCTCCAGGCTGAACAGGCCCAGTGACCTCAGCCGTTCTTCGTATGTCTTCCCCTCCAGGCCTTTCACCATCTTCGTAGCCCTCCTCTGGACACTTTCCAACAGTTTCATGTCCTTTTTATACTGTGGTGCCCAGAACTTCAAACAGTACTCGAGGTGAGGCCGCACCAGCGCAGAGTAGAGCGGGACAATCACCTCCCTTGACCTACTAGCGATGCCGTGCTTGATGCACCCCAGGACACGGTTGGCCCTCCTGGCTGCCAGGGCACACTGCTGGCTCATATTCAACTTGCTGTCTACCACGACCCCCAGATCCCTCTCTTCTTGGCTGCTCTCCAGCGTCTCATCGCCCAGTCTGTACGTGCAGCCAGGGTTTCCCCGTCCCAGGTGCAGGACCCGGCACTTGCTCTTATTGAACTTCATGCGGTTGGTGATCGCCCAGCTCTCCAACCTATCCAGATCCCTCTGCAAGGCCTTTCCACCCTCATTCGAGTCCACAACTCCTCCAAGTTTGGTGTCATCAGCAAACTTGCTCAAAATACCTTCTATTCCTACATCCAGATTGTTTATAAAAATATTGAAAAGTACCGGCCCTAAAATGGAGCCTTGAGGGACCCCACTGGTGACCGCCTGCCAGCCTGACGCAGCCCCATTTACCATAACCCTTTGGGCCCTGCCCGTTAGCCAATTGCTCACCCATCATATGATGTTTTTATTTAGCTGTATGGTGGACATTTTGTCCAGTAGGATCCTATGGGAAACCGTGTCAAAAGCCTTGCTGAAGTCCAAAAAAATCACATCAGCTGGTTTCCCTTGGTCCACCATATGGGTGATCTTATCATAAAAGGAAATCAGGTTAGTTAGGAAGGACCTACCCTTCACAAACCCATGCTGGCTGGGACCAATGACTGCTTTGTCCCCCAGGTGCGCCTCAATAAGTTCGAGAACCATCTTCTCCATGATTTTACCAGGCACTGACGTGAGACTGACAGGCCTGTAATTGCTAGGGTCTTCTTTCTGACCCTTCTTGAAAATGGGCACGACATTTGCCAGCTTCCAGTCTACCGGGACCTCTCCAAATTCCCAGGATCGTTGAAAAATAATTGAGAGAGGTTCCGCGATGACGTCTGCCAGCTCTTTCAGCACCCGGGGATGAATCCCATCCGGACCCGTGGACTTGTAGGGATCCAGGTGGAGTAGCAAATCCCGCACACATTCAGGGTCGGTTGGGCGTTTGTCATCCCCACCGTCCCGGTCCTCCAGCTCAGGGCACCCTGGGTCCCGAAGCCCATCATCGGCATTGAAGACAGAGGCAAAGAAGGCGTTAAGTGTCTCTGCTTTGCCTATGTCATTGTCTGTGAGGAGACCTTCCCTATCAAGGAGCGGCCCTATGTATTCTTTAGTTCTCCTTTTTCCATTCACATATCTAAAAAAACCCTTTTTATTTTCTCTCACAGACACAGCCAGCATTTCCTCATATTTCCTCATCTAAGGAAAGTTTTCCACTATGTTTCTCTCTTTACCCCACTGAAGAGTATGCCCAGAAACACAAATAAAGGAAAAGTAGGTTAACTGGGACATCACCTGTAGGGTCCAAGAAGTACCCCTTGGCAACCTTCCCTAGGCCACAAAGACCTCTCCGGAAGGGATTTTCAATTAGGCGTCAAATTAATAAGACACTTCAGATGCTCCATTCCTGCAGGAAGACATTAGTAATTTGTTTGTTCCAAAGGCGCCACTCATATTCACACAAAATGGCATTTAAATGTTAATCGAGTCAGGGGATGGGGAGTGCTTGCCAATCACTACGCAACTTAAGGTCAAGGTTTTTGTCTTAAAGGAGGACTCAATGTTAATTTTAAATTTAAAATTCTTGACAGATAGCAGGTTTTCAAATGCCTGCTACAATCTGGCTTGTTTGATTCATTTTAATGAGTAAGTAACTCCTGGCAAAATGAAGGTTTCCCCATGTCTTCAAGGAAATGGAAGGGCAAAGAGGCACAGTGGACTAATCCTGAATCCACTACAGGGAACAGGAAGCAAAACCAATTTAGACTACCATTCATCTTCTTGCTCCCCATATAGAGACCAAAAAGAGTAATTTACATTCCTACAAACACTAGGCAATTATTGGAGGTTTCAGTTTAAAGGAAAAAAAAAAAGTTCTCAATATTGAATTCAGCTTTGACTCTGTGCTGGAGGAACATTTTGTGTGCATGCCTGTGCACATGTTTGCTTTTGTTGTTTCTTTGCTTTACATTCTGATTTATTTATTTATTTATTTATTTATTAGCCTTCAGAGGAGTGTGACTTATAAATAGGATATGGAACCTGTGATCTCTTTGTGCTTTTTTTTCCAGATATATGAACCAAACAGGAGGAAGATTTGTCTGTATCAGAAAAAGATGCTCAGGCTGAATCAGTGACATACAAATAATGAGATGTCCCTGTGGATGGAAGACACCATCAGGTCTTTGGAGAGCTGCAGGGATGGGTCTCAGGGTTGTGGATGTGCCCAGACATTTTTGTTCTCTTTTCGTCTGTGCCCTAACAGACTTATCCTGCACTGTTGACAGTTCCTAAGTCAGCCCCCAAAAACAACCAGAGGGGTTTGCTGTATTTACTCTGGCTCATTGCAAGCTGTGCCTGGGGCTGACGTACCTCTCACACAGTTCTTGCCACCGCTGCGCAGGTACATGACAGACTGTCATACTTCCCAGGCAGCCCCGCAGGGGGTGATGGATTCAGATTGTCACTAACTCGAACTTGTGGCCTGACCCAGGTAAGAAGAAACAAGGACTGTTTCTGCTTTCCTCGCTGAGAGAAGCAAGGTGGGGAGGGAATGATAAGGGCTGTGAGCGATCAGGGCAATCAGTGAGGTACCAGCAGTTTTACAGATGCTTTAGAAGAATGGGGTGAAGTTAAGCTCTGTTGCTCTCAGGAGAAAAACAGGATACATGTTGAGGTAGATGAAAGAGGACACACAAATCTCATAAATGAAAAAAGCCATATGAATGTCACTCGGCATAGCTTATTTCTCTCTGCTGATGATGAGGGAGGTCTTTGCATAACTAATTCAGGCACAGAGACCTGCCAAGTTAGCAGCTGAAATCAACTCCATGCTAGCTGTTGATAGGAGTAAATGTAAAGAATCTATTTTGATCTCTCTTTAGATAAATGAAACTAACTTCTGCCCTTTCCTGTGGTCATACTGAGGACTCATGGCTACCTTTCTGGAACGGGCACTGCAGCTGTATGCATGCGTGCAGGCACAGCTCATGGGCCTGTATACTCAGCACCCTCAGGGCCTCTGTGGGCCATCTTTAGCCCACCTCACTGTCTGGCCACTCTTACACAGACAAACAACATTTATTGATGGGGAGATGCTCAGATTCTACAATCACACTATTGTTTTAGATAGACAGTATTTGAAGAGTGAAGGGTTTGGGTTGGATTTACCCTACCTAATTTAAGAGGACCAGTCTCCACATTTGACTATACTGAGTGGAGAGAGATGGGAGTTAGGCCTCTCCAGAAAGCTGTTCAGACCCTCTGGGATCTGAACTGAACCCCGAGATAGTTGAGATTCCTCTGTTTGGTGGAATGAACTTGGACATTAAACGATTTTATGGTGCTGGAACTGCCTATTATATACATATACAGCCCTCAACAAAGAGGCCTCTGAACTGTAATATTGACCTCTAAAAGTTTCAATAACTGTTCACAAGCCCATCACACACCTATGTGGCTCACTCATATGCTATCACCACAGACTCATGGCATTGTTGTGATTACCCTAGAAAACAAACTTCCATTGACATGAGTCTAAAGTCTGCAGGACAGGAGAATGGTAAAGCCCCATAACACTAAATGAGATCAAGCACATGGAGTCAGTAGTAACCTCAAAAAAAAGAAACAGATCCTCCCTAGGAAGCTGGGCAGTCTGATCTTTGGCTAATGCAGTACTGTTGCCAAAAAATGTACTGCTTAATTTGCTGCTATTTTAAAGCAACCAAATCACTTTGAGTTTCATCTCTGACAGTTTCCGGCCTGTGCTCAGGAACAACTTTCTATTGATATATAGTCTCAGAATGCAGTATTTTTATTTTTTTATTACTATTTGTTTTATTTTTCCTTACTATGTAACTTATTCTGAATTCTTGGTGCAGTTTCTCCTCCTGACACCATCACTTTTCTTTATGAAGTTACCTAAATGTTTATAGTTAATCAGTAAATAGATTGATGAAATGAGTTTTCTTTGTGTTTGTTCATGGAATGAGTAAGTTCAAACACACAGAAATAAATTCCTTACTGGTCCCAAACACTTTCATTTATATGTGACAGGTCACTTACTTTTCCTGCAGAGTAAATACTAGTATGATAGTACGACACAGAAATATGGCACAAGTAAGTGTCACCATTGCTATCTCTGTTTGATTTCTCATTTAAGGAGACTAAAAGAATATCCCAGGAAGCTAAGCTGCCAAATAATAATATAAAACTCATTGTTTAAGACAGTAGTAGAATAACTGCTTTGAATAAAATGAGATCAATCTATGATTTTCCATTCCAAGGAAAAGGAAATCTATAGGCTGAATCAGATTTGGTTAGTTACAGAAGCAGATATGTCATGTCAAGCTATTCATGTAATCTGCAACCTAACTGCTGTGATTTTTCTACAAGAATTTCCAATTGGCACCTTCCCCAGGTAAGTGTTCACAGCATTATCATGTCTTTGAAAAAGTCTATGTCAAGGCTAGAAATAGACTTAGAACTAGAGTGGAAAACAGGAGAAATAAGTTCCTATCCAGTTTGTCAATAAGCAGCTACAATCTTAGGAAACTCATTTAGTCTCTCCCAGTTTCTGCTTTCACTCCCTCTCTTAATCCCTGTCAATTTTACTTGGAATTGGACAATATTTGCTGTGGGGACTGTACTTGAATGTGCGTATGCACTGCACTTGGGACAGTTAGATCCAGATCTTGGTGGTGACCACTGGGTGCTACTGAAATACAGATGACTGTAACAGCCTAGGCAATTCTCCTCCCTCCCTCATCTCACTTTCATCTCCACCAGGAAAAAAAAAAAAATATCCCAAACCAGCCTAATAACTATGTAAGTAAAGTAGTCCACTCCTAGTTCAGATTATACCAATAAAAATTTCAAAAAAATGTTATAGGATCACTTCAGACACAAATGTTGGAAAGCAGAAAATTCAAAGAGAAGCAAAAATTATCAAATTGTCCTGAATGAAGAATTTCAGTATCCTGACGGTTTCAGCTCTTCTCTGGACCTCACTTTCCTGGCTTCTTTCAGATGCCCATTTCATAAACATAGAGATTGCTTTATGTGGCCAAAAACTGTTTTTTTTTTTTTTTTTTTTTTTTTTTTTTTTTTTTGAGAATCCTAATTTATGTAGTGTCATGTAGTTTTGAATATGTTTACTTCTTGGGGAAAGCAGAATCTAGGGCATTTCAGTAAGCATGGAAAAAATTACTTTTGCTTTGTCTGGAGAAGCAAGGGAAGGAGTTAAAGCTAAGATGAACCAAACACATGAATGCACTGTGCCCGCTGGGGTCTGGCTGTATATTCATTATACAAGGTCAGGGTCTCACTTCCATTCCTCCTAGTGTAATTTAGGTAAAGCCACCACACAATGCCTGACCTTTCCATGGGACAAGCTCCCTGCCTCCCTCCTGACATGCTGCAGTAAATTTGTGTGTAATTAAACATAGTGTTCTGACACGCCAGGTCTCTGTGGCAACCTGGTCTCCCCTCTCCAGCTGACCTTTCAGATTGAATCCTGCACAGACCACCAAGGCTAGGAAGTGGCTAGTATCGAAGTGAGGCATGATAAAGCAGTGCATGTATGTGCAGATTAAAACATGCTGCTCCTTAACTTTCCTCCCACTTGGGCCCGCACTGCACTGCACGCTCCATGCTGAAAGAGGGACAGGAGATGTGGCAGAAGCATGTGAACACAGCTTTGCTCCTTCAGCCACCCCTTGGGCATGAGATACCTCCAGAGCCCTAGCTGTAATGAGAACTCAATGGGCAAAACAGTGAGTAAGCATGCAGGAAGACCAGGGCCTGCTATAAGGAGCTTCTGATGTAAATAACAGTCTTGGGAAGAATGGAGACTCTTCACAGAAGTTGGTTGAATATGTGGTGGTTGGTCTGGTTTGATCTAGTCATTGCCTAAAACCTGACTCATTGCCTAAAACCTCAGCTGGGACTTCTACTTATAGGAAGCTGTAGGAAAACATAATGATATTGCACCAAAAGTGAGATGTTTCTGCTTCAGAGAAAAAATGCAGCGCAACAATATTGGGCATTTGAAGGTGTTCTTTGGAGGCTGCAGATACTTTCATGGAAGGACTGTAAGAGTTAGCAGCTGTTGCACAGGACTTGGTGATGAAGCTGAGAGTCAACTCACCTATTTTCATTCACCTATATCTGTGTTTGAACTAGTCTTCTACTTTTATTTTATAGCCAAAAGAGAGAAACTAAATATTCAACCCATCCAGCCACCCTGAACAGCTAAAGTGGGTATAAGTTTCACCAGTCTAGATTTATACAGATTGGTTAGAGAAATCCCATGCTGACTTCATTTACCCACTGACCAGTGAGCACCATTCCAGAGATAAAAGGGGATCTCAAAGATCCTTTAGGTCCCTGAAAGTCAGACCGTCTGTTCCCAGCTATATGAACCACAGTATATTCAAGTAAAATGACTTATTTTTGCCTCATTTTTTTTCTATTGGGGCAAAAAAAATTAACAATAATATGAAAAAATGTGTTCCTCTAAACTACACTAGTATATTGCCACCAGCTATGACTAGCATTGTATAGAATAATAGAAAGTGTGAGAAGCCTGAGAATGAACAATGTTAAATAATGTTCCTTCAAGCAAATGGTTCTGCAAATTTGGATACCTCCCCTAGAAACCTTTCTTAGCTATCAAAGGCATATAGGAGTACAATTAACTTCCTGGTAGTCAGAAACATCCTCATCTTGCTGTTTCTTTTCTATATCAGGAATGAAGGCACCACAAAGAGAAAGGGTGCTGCAATATACTTTCAGGCAAGTTTCCATCATTAGAAACTCTTGTTTGTCATCGCTTTCCTTCACAGTTTGTCCTAACACGGAAGTGGCAGTATCGTAGGCATCGGAAGAAACTTTTGAATTCAAGATTTTCAGGTGCACCACATCAAACTGATCATGAAAATCTTATCACACAACCTTTCCTCTGCTTTCCCGTTGCTCTCTGATGTTAATAATTCTCAACCCCATCTTGCTCACGGCTCACGATCCCTTTGTCCTCTAGAAGTTTCATGATATTTTCTCCGCCTTTATATTCCATTATTTTAATGGGGAGAGAAGTTAGATTTATAGTATGGTAATTGCCAGCACCAGAAGTAAGAAACAGAAAAAAAGACCTATTTTTGTAGGTCATCCAGCCATTCCCCTTGCCAGTGTCTGAATGTTCCTTCCTGCATATGTTCCCCCGTTTTGTTCAATGTGCCTGTGACTCTCCTCAGCAATGGATTTTCCACCCTTTCCTTTGGGAGACCATAGTTTGATATACCTCACTGCCAGGAAGTGTTTTATTCCTGATATTTATTGTGAGTTTTTCTTTGCTTAATTGTATCCCATTACTCTTAGTTATATCCCTGTGGAACCATCTTAAATAATTCCTTCCGTCATTGGCATCTTTCCCCTTCAAGTTTGTGTATTTATTTCTTGTCCTGTTAATCACCCTTTAAGAAAACCACAATCCTTCAGCACCTTCATCCTTGAGATATAGAGGAGAAGTCTCCACATAGTTAAGGTCATTTTTCCTATTCTGAAAATTATAGAGATACACAGGCAATTTCCTTTGCATATAAATGCAAAAGATAGTAAAGAGACACTGGTTAAGCTTTACCATCCACTGAAAGAATAAGTGTTAGAAGAAGCAGCTGAAAGAAAGAGATTTACAATAAAGTTACAAAATCTACGTAGTAGTCTAAAAACTAACTCTCAGAATTCTCTGGTACTGATTTTTGTGGGATCTTGTGAAAAGTGACCCACATTGAACTGTCCTCCATAGAAAAAAAGGGGTTTTAACCTTTATTTTATCCTCCATGGTGAATGGTATACTGCAAGACTCATCTGAAAGATATAATGAAACAAAAGACTTGAAAGACCTAGGAGTATCAAAGCAAAACACACAGACTGAACCAAGTAGGTTGGTTCTTTCTGTTCTCACCCCAACATATTATCAGTTTGCAAACTGCTCTACATAGGCTTAGAAAAATGCAAAGTTCTTGCTGGACAAAAAATCTGTTCCCTGCCCAATTTCAGTTTTAAGTCTGCATTTTGCAATTTCTAAGGATCTAAAATATAGGATTTCAATTCAGTTATAGGGTGTAGATTTGTTTGCAAAATACCTGTTAGTACTAGCCTTCAGGATCGATACTTCTTCCTGTATCACCAGGGTACGATGAGGATTACCTAGTTAATGCTTGTAAAGGGCTGAGAAGTGCTGTTTAAATGTTATTCTTATGAGCTCTTTGGTTCTTGGGGCTGGTTTCATTTCTGTTGAAACTGCTGCTAATACTTCCTTGACCTTTTGATTCAGCTGCAGCACCTTTGGCAAGAGACCTCCCCTTTGAGGCTGCTGGTATTTCATCCATTTGATTCACACTTGAGCCTGAAGCACACTTATTTACAATCAGAATTAAAGCATAGGACAAGGGTTGTTGAGTTAGTTCTTAAGCCCTGGCCAAAAAACCTGCAAAGCAAAAATTATCAGAAGAGGAGATGGAAAACAAAGACAGAGTGTGTCTGTATGGAGTCTCTCTTGCCAACATCCTCCTTTTGCAGCATTTGGAGTGGGAGGAAAAGATGTAAATCAAATCCAAAGAAGTGTTAGATAGAGTAGAACTGACATTTGAAGCTGTAATACCTTAAAGTCAATATCATTATCTTTGATATTTACTGTAGCATACAATGCTTGGATGAAATGGTAAAGTTCACCTATTCTTCCCATACACACTATATTGTCGTATGTGCTGTTAAATACACACACACACTTATATATAGAAATTAGAAATGGCTTTGCCTAAATGCCCAGTGTGAACTTCCATCTAAGGCCATCTGCTGCTCAGACTTTTTGGAAGCACTGTGTTGGTGGGTGAGACATCTTATAATATGACATATGTTACGTTATACACACATATACATATATATACATATATGTTATCTCGCTCAAATATTTTTTTCCATTTGACTGGGAGTTATTTGAGATGGGTAGCTGGGAGGGAAGGCTAAAATGACCAAAGAGATATATTATCTGAATAAGAGACTGGCAAGATTTGGGACTTCTCAGGAAAGTGCAAGGTAGCAAAAATCCCACCTGTACTTAGACATCTTAGTTGCTCAGTCAGGACTGTTTTTGTAGACAAAAAGTGTTGGGGTGAGAAGCAAGCACCCTTGTAAGCACACACATTCTGAGTTATGTGAGATGTGTATCTCATAGTGTGATGAATCATTCTCAGGAGAGGACTATTTCTGACCATAAAGGGAATTTAACATAACTAGTCTTTTGGCCTTCAACGTTAGGACAGATAGATGTCACCCCAGGTTCCACTTTTTAATGTAGAATGGAAAGATTATACATCTTTAATAGAGGGGAAAATGTTGAGCATGGAAACAAGAACTTCTGCAATCTCTTCCTAGCTCTCAAATGAAGGTCTGAAGTGGTCTCCTGTAAAACTTATCAGATCAGTGTGGGACCTCAATCACTTAACTTAGGCTCTGATAACACACAGTTACTTCTAAATACATCCATCAATTTCCTGCTTCATCAATGGGTGCTACAGAATGCTTCCAGAGAAAAGCTTGGGTAATGTAACTACTGTCTCACTTTTGCTCAGGTCACAATACTAGTAATGGAGGATTTGGACATGATATAATTGTTCCTAATGCAAGGATATCCTTTACACTATTAACTGGATTCTGGTTTATATTTGTTGAACTCTATTTCCTGGTCTGACATGCACTCCTTAAGGAAAGCTAGAAAAGAGACATCCATGTTTTAAGCAAACTCTATGTTTGAGTCCCCTTTTCATGTGAAAGAATATGTCTCTCCATTTATTTTACATGTCTTTAAACACCATACCATGTTCTGTTGTCTCTTAAAGCAAATCTCACCTTAACACCACTTGTGGTAAGCTGAGCTGTCCTACACTGAGCACAAACCTTCCTCCTCCAGCCATGCAGAGCACAGACCAAACTTTTGGTAAGTCTCTGGGGTCCTGGTCACTCACATGCCACACTATTGCCACAACACTGTCTCAGGAAAGGTGTGCTGGAGAAGAAACTGCTGGTGATTACAGCATGAGACAAAAATGTATTTGAGTGGATAGAGACTATACATGTAAGACACCAAGAGACACCACTGTTTCTAGATGCCAGAATATTCCATACTGTAAGTGACTTAGGCTCTTTCTCTGAAGAAATGATGAAACACACAAAAACACAGAAGCACCCCCTGCCAGTTCTAAGTTTCATTATTAATAAGCCCAGAGTTACCTCTCTGAGAAATGACCACTAAGATGACGTCAAGGGCCTCGACTTCAAAAGGAATCCTGCTCATTTTCATGCCTTTGTAATTTTACATGAATTAAACACTTTAATGTGATCAAGAGATGCATTCATCATGTATGGCATTATCTTGGGAGACGAAGGTGTTCCTTTTTTTCTGTTTTCTTGATGGAAATATTATTTCCACTACTTTGCCATTACTTGATGGTTTGGTCTTCAAGAATAATCATCCCTCTAGCTACAGCACTAGCCGAAGTGGAAATAGCAACACACACACAGAAGCAGAGAAGACAATGCTGGTATGAATGAAACACCCTGCAAAGCATCTTCAGTTTTTTAGAGGGGATTTGAAAAGCTGTCAGTTTTCTGCTGAAGCTGACTAGTTCTCTGTACCTCTACACACAATAATGGATAATAATTAAGCTTTCCACTTCTTACTTCTTTACCTGAGCTTCTCTTAGTCTTTGCAACTAAGTCTGAACTTGGCAGCCTGGCAACTGGGAGAGCAAGGTAAGCTTTGCTATGAATTCTTTCTCGGCTGCTCTCAGGATTTGTTATTCCAAGGC
The DNA here is from genome assembly GCF_964035555.1 of Netta rufina. Classification (NCBI taxonomy): domain Eukaryota; kingdom Metazoa; phylum Chordata; class Aves; order Anseriformes; family Anatidae; genus Netta; species Netta rufina. Next base: position 4,360,711 of record NC_140126.1, on the reverse strand, counting down.
ATGCACTTGGATGTCAGGATCTGACTTGCTGTAGGACAGAGGACCCCTGTTGGAGTAAATTTGTTTTCCATGACAGGGTGCATCACAAACTCTATTGGGTAATGACATTTCCTGCCATGGACACACCAGTTCCAATGAAATGAACAAAGGTGGCACCTTCTTTCCTTTTTGGTGGTATGTGTGCTTACCGAGATGTTCTTTCTCCACAGTTCCCAGATCTCAACTCTCCACTTTCCTTGGTTTAAGTATGTGACAAGGTCTGGGCCCCAGCCTGCTCCTTTTTTTTTTTTTTTTTTTTTTTTTTTTTTTTTTTTTCCTGCTTGTCTATTTATCAAACACTAACTAGTTTTCACTACTGGCAAGGGAGCCTTTCTCACTTTGGCTCTTGTTCTCTGAACTGCAGAGTTTCTCTTACTTTCTGCCTCATGGATTCCCTCCAAATCTCACTTGAATTTTCTTTTTCTTTACAATAGTGGGACTAAACTCGGAGGTCCTGAGACTCAATTTATGCTCAATCTGTTAAGGATGCTTCACTTTCTCACTGCCCCCATCCTGAAGAAGCTGATATTTCATTCACCTGAAGTGTGACAATTTTTAGCTATTCTGGGAAACTCACTGCTTGGAAGCTGTTCTGCAAAGTGTTTTGTATTTTAAAGTGCAGATTATTGTTTCCCTTGTAGAAGCATCAGACACCTTAAATGAGCTCATTCTACTCATAAGAACTGCAGTCTCATTTTTCTGCAGTAAGTCCATTGGGTCCAACCTCCGCTGATCCTATTGATCCACTCTGGCAGCCTGAAATAACTTTACGATGGGTGGAAATCCCTTCTGGATAAATTCCTCATCTCTCTGATAGGAGGAGGAACGTAGTGTGTCCATGCAGCTCTTCCAGTTGCTCCTGACAGAGGCATGGGAAGCAGAACCCAAACTACAGACAGCGGGAGGTTGTTGTAGACTAGTTCAGACATGATCCACCCTTGTCTTAAGAAGCTAGGCAAACAAACATAAGTAGTTTTAATCCTATCCTCCCCTTCTCTATGATCTCCCTTCTTAACATGACAATAGGAACAAACAAACAATGAACTAGGGGCTTCATATTTGGCTGAGACTAAAGCAAATGCATAATACCAGGCCTTTGGAGATTGCTGTTCCAAAAGCTTCAACTTGCCTTTTCTCAAGATTCTCCCACACCCTTGTAGTCCTTATCAGAAAGGAGAATGAATAGGTTAATGCTCCAAAACACTCTCTTAGGTCATCCCGTACATGTATTAGGCTGAGCTAAGAGTTTTGGATAACTCTTCCCATCCCTTTTTATTGGATAGAATGTTCCAGATTGCCAAACAAGAATAAGACCCAAAACCAGAAAGCAACTGGATGGCTCACCGCTTTCTGCTGCCAGGGAAGAGCTGAACAGAAGACACCTCTAATCTACCTGCTCCCATCTGTAGCCAGGAGAGGGAAAGGAGAACTAAGAGACTCACCAGTGAATCAAGATTTAGTTCACCAGGAGATCTCATTTAGTTAATTGCATTCTAGGTCACCTTTTCATTTTCTGCCTCAGCTGCCCTATCTGAAAAGATCAAAGCAAAGAAAAACTGAGATGGTTTTTGTGGCTTCAAGAAAAAATAATATTGACTTCCTTTGGAGCCCCCAGATTGGAACTTGCTTACTGGACAATATAACTGCCTCAAAGCAGATCCTAGTCTTGAGGTGTGTATCATCAGTTCAACAGCTCCCAGTACTGTGAGACCTTGACCTCAATTAAACCCATATCCTATGGAATTTAGTGGGAATAACATGGGTGTACCTCATATGGAATTCAATCAGGTTTATAGTTTAATAAACAAATCCATGTGAAAAGGTGCTAATAAATAAGAGAATTACTGAAAGAACAAGCTGCCTTTCACAGCCAGAAAAGGGCCCTAAAACAATCCAGGATTTTAGTTATGGTAGCTACAAAAAGGAGATTTTTAAGTAAAAGACAAAAATACACCTTTGGCAGCATTTTATTTACCCATTTAATTGATATTCACTCTCTGAGCTGACGCATTTCAGTATCAGAGTGGGATGATCTATTACTTAGTAAACAGAATGATCTAAAGGAGAGGTGGAAGAGATCTACCGGGACAGATTTTCAAGCAATTTACATGCTCCCTTATATATACAAAATATGAGCACCATTGCACACATAACTATACATGCAAATCTTCATCAATGCATATGCAAATCAGGCTATTGTGCAGGGTATTATGCCCATTCAGCGATTCAATTGGTGCAATTAACCAATTTCTACGCCGAACTCCTGTAACTGGGCATGCAAATTAATGCAACTGCATGCAAAGCTTACACCAGCATTTACGTACTTAAATGTTCTGTGTATCTAGCCCATTAAATAAGGGTCTGTTTTAATTAGACTGTGTAATTCAAGCCAGACCAGATCACAATGTACTTGGAAGTCCAGTACATAAAAACAAAAACATATTTTCTGATATGCTATGTTGTTCAAAACTATCAAGAGCTCGCCATTGCTTCCCTTGGATTATGAAACTGCAATCACAGCCTATCAGACCTTAACACAGGAAAGACGTTTCTCCTGATGCTCAGTCAAATTTTTTCCTTGCTTAACTTTATCTTATTTCCCCTAATCATCCTCCCACTCTAAACACCATCTCCCACAGAATCATAAAGTGGCTGCTGTGTTTGCTTAACTCAGTTGTAATATTTATAGGAAATGAATTGCATTTGTAAGAAGAAAACAGGAGATCAATTTATATAGAAAGGGGAACCTGTTCTAGGGGTCTTGTTGGTGACAAGAGCCCTGTTTTGGTAAGTCTAGACATAAACAGGTCCTAGTAAAAGTAAACCTCAAGCAGAATCTTTCCTGGTACTCACTAGATCTTGTATAATAATGCACAATACTTTTCCTCAGTACATCTCAAAGCCAGGCTCACAAAGGCCCTATTTTACAGATGGAGAAGGTAAGGGAGAGAAAAGGAGGCATCTTTCACAGGCTGTCACAATAAATCAGTAACCAAGCAAAGATAAAGTCTAGATCTCCTGAGACCAAGGCCAAAAATGAAACAGCAAGTGGAGGAACTTTCCATAAAATCACATCCAAAACCACATCCTGGTTCTTCAGCTGGACATGCCCTGGTAGCTCACTGCAAGCTTAGGATGTGCTCAGGCACAGTGGACTGGTCTCTGAATTCAATGTAGAAGTCCTTAAAGTAGTACAATTCAGTCCTCAGCATTGCCAAAGTCATGGAGGCACTAAGACTGGGGGGCATCTGGTGCAGGCTCTTTCTAAAACAACACCAGCTTAGATCGTGTTCCCTTCCTTAATACACATATATTTCTGTAATATAAAGATGATTTTATATAGTTTCAGTTCTTTGATAAATATATTCTTTTTATAAGTACAGAATGTTTATTTTCATAATGCAATCATCATGTGAAAAGAGGAAGAAATAAAGCCTTTAAAGGTCAAAATTTGTTTGGCTTCAAAGATGAGGGTTATCTACAGCTTTCTTTATATGGGTGATGGTGCTAAACCATATAACCTCATGGTACTTTACTGAGTTAAACCCCCCTGGTTACAAAATCTGCTTTGGCGAATGGCTTATAAACATTCTGCTTTATCAGACTTACGTAATACTATGTTTTGCAGATCACATATCTTAGAGCTATACTAGAAGCACTTACTCTGTGCTCAAGGTCCCCTTTCCTATATATCAAACAACAAAATAATGAAGAATTATACTGAGTTGCTAAAATATTAGAGAGAGAGGAGGAGGGAGAAACACATTTTTGCAATATTTTGAACCTAGTGTCACTGGGATTTTTTTAATGCATAAGAGGCAGAGTAATTTTGCTCTAGTTCCACATTAATTCCTGCACAATATGCATTGGGGATATTATTTTTTTACAAGACGTTTTAAAACCAGGCCTGAAAACAAGCAAAATCCATTACTGACTTACAGTAAATTCCTAAAGGATTCTACGTACTTCTGTTCCTACTTCAAAATGGCTATACACGCATACACACAAACAGATTCAGCAAACATGGCAGTATATTTTAAGATTCACTATCCTGAAGAAAATAAGACAAGAAACTGTAGACCCTATTCAGCAAATTTATTGTACTCCCTTAATTTCCAAACCTCAAAAGCACAATGGGCGCTTACAGCACATGATCATTTTTAATTCCTAGAAAGTGATTTAAGATGGGAACATTCCTAACGACGACTTCCAACAACCTTTTCCAACATGGCCCTGTTCCTAGATTTAAACACTCCGGTAAGGCTTGTAGCCTTATTGATGCTTCATATTTAATATGAAGTAGAATTAAACTTTTAAAACTATTCTATGCCGTTAAGTCAGGAAAAGTTAGTAGCTGAACTGTAAATTTGAGACCATATATATGCGTGTGTATGCATATATATGTACACAGGCTGTATAATACTGCAATAATGGAAAAGACAAGTGATGAATCTGGTTTCCCTTAATTAGAAAGGGATGGAGAAAATGAAGGAAAAGACACAGTGTTATACTGAATATTATACAGATAGGGAAGAAAACCAGGAGATCTTACTCAGATGTCTAGACAGAATATATAAACAGGGCTATTGAAGCTGCTACTTAGAATTAAAGGGTTTTGACTATACCCTAAGCATACTTCTGGTTGTGAAACTGGAAAACAAGTTGGAAGACCGATGAATGAACCTCAAATCTTCAAAAGACTGAGAGTGAGTAGTTAACTTTATATACTGAAAGCCCTCAATGAGATACAAAAAGTAAAAATACCACAGAAGTTTTCATTATCTAGCAGTCATTTTCCAAGCCCATGACACTTTGTAGTGCTGTTACATCTGGAAAGACACATGTAGGTGAGCACAAAATGGCACAGACATTGGATGTCAGCACTGTCTAGCTCTTTCCCTACGTGATTTGGCTCAGACTGAGGATCAGACAGGTAACTGAACTTGCATCACAATGCCACAGCTCCTCCTCTGCTGTCAGCAGCCAGGGCAGTGAGCAGCACAATTTGCCAGCACTGCCACATAAAAAAAAAGGCATGGTGGACAAGTGAGCTTCAGAATCCTTCTTTGGAGAATGCAGATGGACAAATAAGGCCAGGAGAGTTATTTTTAGAGGTTTTGAAAAGAGACTGTTGATTTGGATGTCTAATTTGAGCCTTCTAAGGTAAAACCAGTGCTTGTCCTGACTTCTCTTTGAACTCAGATTCCTGTTGTTTCCCAAAATCTCATGTTGTCTTCGCTCTGTGGTAGTTTATGTTATGTTCCTTTCACCTCAAGCATCTCACTACAAAGCACGCAGAATCAGAGCCCACCTTGCTCAAAGTCTTGAATCTGCAATAAACTCAGGAAAGAAGCTGCAGGGCTGGGATTTGAATTAGGAAGCTGACAACTTTTGTTGCTTTATTCTCCACAGCTGCCTATATGTGACAGATGTGGCAGCGTCGAGCCCCAACAGAAGGATAGGATCTCCTGAGTCCTGTGCCACACCACATTACCCACAGTGAATGCAAGGGATTGGGAGACATAACACATACCCTTTATGTATGCACATATATATAACCTTCCTCATGTTTCAACTTCTACAGTAAGCCAAAGTTTTGGAGATTAGAAGAAGCAGCAGTGAATTTGAGTGGAAATGGCAGAAGAGAAAGGCATTTTGTTGTCACAGGCAAGATTTTTGGTCTCTCTCCCACTACTTCCCTGTAATGTTTTATTAATGTATAAGTGAAATCTAAACAGCCACTGAGATTTCCCCATCAAATGCAGGGGAGGAGGAAGACTTCATCACATTTCTATTTTTAAAACAAGAAAAGGGGAAAAAAGTGATTTTATATTTAGACTTTCAGACAAAGATAGGAAAGATGGAGCTAGTAGAATGGTACCTTCAGAGTATGTTTGCGTTAATGGGATGCTGATAAAGCAAGCCCTCAGCCTTACAAAAATAAAAGACCCCTGGCTTCTTCTATAAATTGCTGTGTCGTTTACATATAAATGACTCCCCTCCTCTTTCTTTCCTTTGGACTTTGTATCATCTCCATCTATTCTGCCAGACAGTAAAACAGCTGAACTCATCACCAGAATTTATAGGCCAAGGATTTGCTCTGGTCACCAGCCTAGGGCGATGCAACACAAAGAGGTTCAGTCAGGTCTAAAGAGAAGGAAGTAGTGTGTGTGCATGTCTGTGTGACAGGGAAGAAACCAAAGAGAATTATTTCCAATGAAAATTCTTCCAGAATGGCTACGAGAGACGTGTAACTGTCAATGTGTATGGGTTACATATATACTGCTGAACTTTGGGATGTTGAGTATGAGATTGTTTGATGTTCTATACTCAACTTGCTTGTGAAATAGTAAGCCTGAGTATAAAAATTTGGTTTGGGCATATCAACTGCATACCACAGCACCATACCTGCTCCTGCGAAAGGTGTCCTGCCGTGCTGCCTTCTCCAGCAGGTGTACAAGGTTTTCTTCTGGTGTCTGAGGAAATTATGGACACATGCAGCAGCTACACATATGATAGCATGTTCTGGCTTGCTGAAAAGCCCACGAGTGCTGCCTGGGACTAAGATGGCTCTGCTTGTCAGAACATCTGTATGATCGTTAGTGTGCAGATCTGTGTGCTCAGGCACGTATTGACACCCACTGCCTGGTACACGGTTATGTCACGTTGTGTGAGTGTGTTTTGCCTTGTTTGAAAGTCTCGGTACGAGTGTGTATATCTGCCTTTAAAAATTGCATTGCCGCAGCATATAAATATTTATATATGTAACTGTCATAAATCTGTCAGCTTGGCAAACGTATGAGTCGCCAAGGTAACTTTGGGAGATTTTTATTGAAGAACTCATAAGCTGGAGTTGAGGAATAGCTGAAAGAAATGAGAATTAATGGCTACTCAACATCACTATCATAAAGTTAGTTATCCCAAGTTTCAGAAAATGAAACAGACAGCACATCTGTGACCACAGACACAGTTTAAGTACACCAGATTTGCTAGAAGCTCAATGCTCCAACTAAAACTAACTCGGGTACTGGGTCAGTGCTGCTGGAGAACCCGGGGCAGTCACACTTTGGAAACAAAAGGCTGTTGACCTTCTGCACTGCACCATGATTGCTTTTGGAGGAGCCTTCAGGATTTTCAGCTGGCGTTTGTATGCGTGTCAGCTTACTACAAAGTCCTTCACAGAAAAATGCTTTCATAATGGAAACCTCACTTGAGTATATGGCAAGTAAGCCTTTGTTGCTGTTACTCTGAGGCAACTGGTTGCACTGTCAGCTTTGCTGTGTTTTAGCTGACAGGAGAAGTGCAGTCATTTGGTATTGCAGAGACTGAAAACATCTTTTCCTCATGGCTTGTCTACAGAGGGAAGAGTTTTCAGAGTAAGCTACGCAGTGTGTTGCTTCACCTGTGGCTCACTGGCCTTTGCTGACTCTCCTAAAAAGCCTTTCATAAAGTAACACCATTCTTTTCTGAATATATCAGCATCCCCTAATGTTCCCAATTCTGCATCTGCTGCCCTGGTTCCCCAGTGCAGACAAATCCTTTTGCCTGATCCATACGGGCTTGGTGCTGGAGGCTCACCATACAGGGCTGGCATATGCGTCTGCTGTGGGATTTCATTGAAGGGGTGCTGCCTCCAAGCCACTTGGGTTGTCTCTGGCAGTACTTCAAAAGAATGGAGTTACAGGATACAGGGTTTGTTACTGAAGGGAACACAGGAGTTTCTTACAATCACAGAATGTCCTGAGTTGGATGGGACCTGAATCTGGGACTGCTCCTAAGTCTTTGTCTTCCACTAATAACTGCCTTACTACATAATAATAACAAAAAATCCTTGAGCATCTTGTAGGGGGAAATAAGACAGACGATTAAAAAAAAGAAAAAAGATGTGGTCACACTTTCTGTGTGCTGTCCCTGGTAGCACACCCCAAAAACCTGCCAACACATCAGTGATGGGTGGTTTTACAGCACTTGGTTCAACGGCAAGTGCACAGAACCACACACTCTCCTTGGACAGGAGAGGGGATGGTGAAAATCCAGAGCAAAGCTTCAAAGAAATTGGGCCAGGGGTGTGTGAAGCTGGGGCTGAGGCACAGTGCAGGGGCTCACCACTGCACGAACACGTCTGCATCCTGGGGAGACCTCTGCAATGTTGTAGTTACAGCTGTCATAAAACTTAAATATAACAGGCATCCTTTCATTTCTAGCTAGCTAATTGATTTCCCTTCTATTATTATTATTGCTTTTATTAGGAATTCACCAGGACTCCTGTTTCATGTCTCAGCTTATGGCCAAGTACCGCAACATCTCACAGGGACATCTCCCACTCATTCTTTCAAGAGCTACATCAATTTATCTAAGTACATATTCTTCTTAAAGTTTTGGTCTTCAGGTAGCAAAAGTGAAATGACTAAAATATGTCACATCCCTCAATATATTTATACATATATGTATGTACAAATGTATGGAGCTGTAACTGTGTGTATGTATACAGATAAACATCACTATTAGTTCACCCATATACGTTCACACCCACACACAGAAAGAAGCACATTTCTATAACCTTAAATCCAAGGAAAAGCTTTTGGTGGGCTGGAGAGCTGTGTGTAGCAAGTGAGAACCTTTCTGGTGGTAGGGAACAGGTTAAAAAAAGACCAAAAGTTCCTGAGCTGTGGGCAGCTCTGCAGCCCAGCACCACAGGGTGCTGTTTCTCCATTGCCCTTTGACACGAAGCAAGAGCAAATTTCACCTCTTTACTCCAGGCTGCCTCTTGGTGTAGCAGGCAGTGCGTCTGCCCAGGGTATCCACCTAACCCTATGGGTAGGAGGACTCCAGCAGTCTCTGGGACCCCAAACGCCCAGGGGCAGGCACCCCACCTCCCCCCTTGTGGAGCTCCTGCCCTCCTGGCCCTGCCTCACTACATCTCATGCAGGGCTGGCTGGCCGCACTCGGCAGTGCCAGCTAATAACTTCCGAAGCTGAAAGCAGCTTTCGTCTCCATTTTCATGTAAGTCAGTCTTGCTTACTATTCATCAGACCCCTATCCCCTGCCCTCCTTCCTCGGGCATAATTGGCCTCTCATTATTTGTACATTATGGAGATATCTCACTTATTCGGGAGTGTTTCAGAGTCAGGCGAAGCAAAGAGCGCGCGCTCCCTGCCTGCGCTCTCGCTGCCTCACACACAAATTGCTCCTCTTTCTTTATTGTGGAAAACAAATACAAAACCCCAAGCCCCAAACAAACAAAAGCCGAGGATGCAAGTTTCAGACAGCAAGCGAGCAGCACAGCACTATATCAAGGTGGATTTATGACATCCCAGAGTGTAGGACAATTCCTTAAAATGCACTCACAGTCAGGAAAGTGACTCTGTATAAAATGCCATCTGGGGTTTCCATATTTTATTCTCTCTCTCTGGTAGCATTTCCAGGTTGAGTTTGTTAAGTCAGAAAGATTTTTTGTTTTATTTTATTTTTTATTTTATTTTATTTTATTTTATTTTATTTTATTTTATTTTATTTTATTTTATTTTATTTTATTTTATTTTATTTTATTTTATTTTATTTTATTTTATTTTATTTTATTTTATTTTTTATTTATTTATTTTCCCTTCCAAGCCTCAACTCTGCCACACTCCCCTAAAGACGGGCCATGTATTATCTATCTCTCATATCAGTTTAGAGGAGAAAGATTCTGCCAAAAAACACAGTCTAAACATTTTCACCCTTATACCTTGTGTTTGTCACCTTAAAAACCATTGAATTTCTTTCAGAATGCAATGTGGGGCTAAATACACTGATATTCATTTGCACCTACTTCACTTGGGGAAAATTATTTTAAGCAAAGAGGTAGAGAAGTGGACTGATTTTGCAGATGTTTTACAGCTGAATCACATAAACCTGTCATTTTATTTATTTATTTATTTTCATTACAAGAAACTCTCTAACACAGTATCTAAAAATATTTAAATCTGAAAACTGTAAAGATATATTACAATCAAACTGAAATATTTATTTTATTGTGCTGAAGAAACATACTGCTGTTGTGCCAGCAGGGTTAGACCGTTTAATTTGGTTCAACATTTAAAAACATTTTTGTTTAGTCAGAAAGAATAAAACCATGAAAAATTAATTGTTCTCTGCTAACTACAATGCTCAAGTTTGGAAACGTGAGCAATGAGAAGGAATCAACAATGGAGCCTGATGCAGCACAATGGAGAAAAAAATGTAATTTCTTAATTAAAAATTATGAATGTAACTTTTGTTGTGTAGAATTCCCTATAGAATAGCTCAGATCTTCCTCACAGTTACTTCCAATAGCTACTTAGAAAGCTGGCCCCGACATCAGTACAATTATGATCTTGCTGGCTAGCTAAAGTGAAACGAGAGGCGTCTCTTTGTGCATTGAGCCTTTAATTAAGCAATAATAAATGAGATCTACCCATAGTTCTGTGTGTCAGGCTTTGGCTTAGGAAATATAAAGACTGAAGAGCTGTGATTCATGTTCAAATATAATGCATGGTTAGGTAACATCCAAACTGATCAGAGAGGGGAGCCAAGGTCCTGATATAACCCAAACATTCATCACTTATCAGCTCTAACCTCTTGACAAACAGGGCCCCCCTTCCTCCTTTGGTAATACGTTAATTAATTACCAATTTAGAAGTAATCTTACAAATCAGCTGTTGCCCTTGATAAGAATTAATTGCAGATACTTTTTGGGGAGGAACACATTAAATGGACCTTTCTTTAAAATATCATCAGAAGGCAGATGAGGAGCAAGGCTCCTTGAGTAGTTCCAGAGATAGGAGAATTGTCTGAATCCTCTTCAGTGGGGCTGTGGATGACAATGAAACTCATTAATTTTATTTATTGAGGAATTACCAAGACTGTGATAAAACCATTGTAAGCTCATTTGCAAGCCTCCTAGCCCACCCATGTTCAGTTCACTCGGAAGCAGAAGCCTTCTCCACTCCTCCTTCTGGTGGGGGATTTAAATGCAACCTAGTTAACTTTACACTGAAATAACCCAGTCTTCTATTATCGTGGGCAGGATTCCTGCCACTTAAGCTTGTGTAACTTTAAAGCAGATGCCTAGGCTCCTCCTGGAACCAATGGAGGTCTCTTCAGTCTATTCACTTGATGAACTGCGTGTCCACTTTAGAATGAGACGAATGGTGACCTAAGCATCAGTAATTGTCCTGCCTACCTCCCCACTGGATCTAAAGGCAGCCTTGAGACACTTGCTCAAATGAGGACGCACATATTTTAGGCAGACCCCTCTTTTTGAGTGGCATTCAACTTGACTGTTTTACCGTATGACAATCACCTCAGAAACGCCTACTCCTCTCCACTGACCACAGAGCCCATTTGGAGATATAGGTGCTTATACCATGGCACGGTATATTTGGCTATATTTGCTTGGGTGAATCCCAGCCTAGATAGCCTACCAACCATCTGCCCACTGCCACAGGTTGTTTAACAGAACAGAGCTGACTTCCAATGTGATTGAAAAGTACTTCCACTAGATCATTTCACTATGTTAAGACCAAGCTCTCATCATGATTGACCAACTTAGTACAACATATGATATATAAGGTAATCACGAAAATAGCTGATGTCAAACTGCAAAACTGAGTCCCAGAGCCAGACCTTAGAATTGCATGCTTCTTTCTTTCAGTCTTTGAAATCTGAGACCATGAGAAAATGCAGGTACCAGCTATAAAGAACTCAGAGAATCTAGATCTAAACGCCTCCAGAGTAGGTAGGCCTTTTCACAAGCAGAGTCGAATCTTCTCTAATAAGAATTCAAACTTGCCAGACCTCCTGATGTTTATCCATTACTAGAAAAATATATGCTTCATTTCCCATTCCCATTAACATGGATAGCTGTGGCAAAGGTGCATGAGAACCAGCAGGTTTATAGATCTGTAGCCATATGAATTATCAGCAAGATGCTCCAAATCCACTGGGGTCTAATGTTTACATCTCCTGCACAGAGCCATCACGAGGTCTATGCATCACTTGAGGCCTACCTAAGCACTCAGCTGGGCTCTGCTCTCTCATATTCTGTGCTGCAATGAGATCAACCCAAACTGTTCTAACCATCAGTGATATCTGGCTCAAATTTTCAGGACAAAATTTAAGATTGATTCTTATTTTGTAGGGAAGAGGTTGCTTGCTTCTTATAATAACTAAGAAATTAAAGAATGGTGTATAAACGGTCTTATACTTCATCATGTTATCCCACTGGGTAAATATTAGACTGATGATCTGATTCTTTTCCTCCTTAAAACCTAAGCTTTTTGGGCTTTAGTCGGTCAGAAAGAACTGATTTTCTGTACTGAAAATATTTACCGTATGATGTTAGATGAGAAAATCTCAATATCTGTGCAGAGAAAATTGGAAGGAAAAATAAATAAATAAATAAAAACATGCTACTATAATTACAAAATGAAAATGACTCAACAGATTCAAGACAGGAAGTATTGGGGAAATGTCAGTATAAAATTACTTTTTGTTTTGAAATTGAAGTTCATACCTAAAGGACTAATAAGCAAAGTAAGATAAAAATCAAATTAAACAGTTTAAGATCATGATCTTGAAATATGTCTACCTGACCTAATCTGATTTTCTAAAATTTGTCTGCCATATTTTTCCCAGTTCCATGTTCTATCCATCACATCAGAAAATATTATATAAAAGCAGTCTCAAAAAATTCTTTTCCAAAGGGGAGGAAAGAATTCCTGTACAGCTCTAATGTGCCCCTGCCCGGTTTAGGATATATAATTAGAACAACATTATTTAGCCATTTCACTGTTAATGAAGAGTCTCCTTGAGCTCAGTGGTAGGGGGTAGCATTTAGCATTTGTGCCATAGGAAAACCTATTTTTGAGCCTCCTCATCACTATGAAATTCTAAGTGGCAGCAGAAAGCGACATAACAAACACCACAAAGTCACAGACGCTGATGGTTCTGTTACAAAAGCATTTGCTGTTAGGAATATGAACAGCACTGTTACTATTTCTAACTGCAGCACAGTTCCTAAAATGTTTTCCCTAGAGCCATGCAAACCTGTTGTTGCAAGAAAATGAATGGAAACTAGGTTTCTTAGGTGTTATTCTTTTTTTTTTTTTTTTTTTTTTTTCTCCTGATTGAGACATGGGGTTGAAACTTGGCTCCTGTATGTTAGAGCCTTGTGAGTTTGATAAGAAAAATTGGTCTTAGATCTAAGCAAACCCATTATTAGTTGTAGGGCAGGATTCAGAATTTCATTTAGAATGGGACAAAACTTGTCTGGTGAAACCCAACATTATTATGAATCTCAGAGTAAACAGGCATATGAAATTCAAAGAGTTGTGTTGTGTTTTTTTTTTTTGTTTGTTTCGTGTTTTTTTTTTTTTTTTTTTTTTTTTTTTACCTACGAACCTGTCCAAAACTGGAACATAGCTTTCTCTGAAGAGAATCCCTAGAGATTCACAGTCCCTGCTAACCCTTCAGCCCTGCATTCCTCACCAAATAGATGTCATACATCATTTCTGAAACTCAGACTACAAATGGGAGCTGAGAATGCGCATTTCCTAGAGGCAGGAGTAAATGATTCCCCTGACATCTCTTTCTCCTACAAGGCTTTCCACCACCTATTGTCCACTCTGTATGCTTCCTTCTCCCTGGCGATACCCCCAAGACATGGCTGATGTCCCACAAAATAAGCCGGAGTACGCATCTTTAATTGGGTCCAGAAGAAACTTTATTACCCTGTAGCTGGCTTTTTTCTTTTTTCTTTTTTTTTCTTCCTTTCTTTTTTTTTCTTTTTTATTTTTTCTATAACAAATTATCCTAATGATCTGACCCAGGACCAGATGTTAATTGCAATGGAAAGTAATCAATTTCCTTTACTGAGCGTGAACTCATTTGCAAGGTTAGTCAGTGAGCAGATATGGAGTTCTTAATGAGGCAAGAACCTAGCAGACCTTCTGGGTTCCTTGTGTCGATTCCTGGTTTACTGCATTGCACCCGTTTTTACCCTACCCATCTTCAGACAGGCCACCCTATTAAAAAAGTAGGGAGTTAAAAAAAAAAAAAAAAAAAAAAAAAAGTCACCTGCCTGTAATCACTTGGTAAAGGACAAAAAGAAATAAAAGTGCAACAACCACAGCCATCTGAGAGCAGTAGATTCTGAAAGACAAAATCACCCTCTGTATATATATAAAAATAAAAATAATAAATATGTAAATCACACAGGAAATTATGGCTAACGGCATGTTGTTTAATAGAGGGTATTATTATAAATATGGGAAATGCTCAAACAACAAATTAAGCCTGCAGTATTCTGAGAAAGAGCTCAGAGGACACAACCTAAATTCTAACTTGGCTGCTGTCTTCAGTGCTTCTGTGCTTTCGTCTGGGTTTTATATCACCGCAGAGCACAGCTTTAAGAGGGAAAGGTTGGGCCATCCAGAGTGATAAAAACATAAAGAGGGGAGGGCAGGAGCAGAAGGAGGTACTTCATCTTCCAGTGAACTTCTCAAAAGATAGTTTTGTAAGAAAAAGTGTTTTCACTAGGTTGGATGGGGAGAGAGTGCTTTCCATCCTGGGGAGGACAGGGGGAGGAAGGTTATCTGTTCAGCAGCCACCGGGATAGCTGTAACAGTGCAACCTCTCGTGTATTTGCACCAGTGGAGCTGAAAATTGGAGTAAACACCATTGCTGTAAAGAGCAGTTTAGTCTGCCTACCTAGGGGTTGCAGTGGGGCAATTACGTCCTGCCGCTGCTTCTGGTAAATCTCTAGTCTACCCTGGCTCCATCAAACAATCTTTCTCCTCTTTTTTTTTTTTTTTTTTAAGGAGGGATATGTTACTCCTCCAAATCCCTCTCAATTCCTAATGCTAAAGAAAGCAATGTTGCTTTTCAGACCGATTCTTAGTTTACAAAATCCCATATCCACTATTTTATATGTGAAAAGGGACCATAAATCTCAATCAAGGCCTCTTCCAACCAAACTTGGTTTTGAAATATTTAAGAATTAGCCCCACTGCATCAAGATTAAACCTCATATCCCTGTTAATTGGGAAACACTAGATAAGAAATCAAATAGTTTTTTCTCATGGGGTGATCTTCCACAAAATCCTCCCAGGTATACCGGCTGTCAGAACAATTTCTATCCCAAGGATACCTTTGGACATGAGGAAGAAAAGAACACTACCAGGTGAGAGATAACAATGCCTACGACTGTCACTCCTTTTCAGAAATTGTCTCACATCTCCAGTCCCAGCAAATGATGCTGGGAATTTACATTTTCAGGCCTGGCGGTGCCACTCCAGGAAGGTGCACAACTCAGGTGAGCCCAGCCATGAGGGTGCTGTGCTGGGGAAGAGATGGAGGCAGGCAAGTGAGAGGAATCTAAGGGAGCAAGGATTAATTAAAGACAAGGAGGGGAAAAAAAAATCCATCTCCATAATATATTTTTATTCATATATATTATAGCAGCTAATTGCAAAACTGAAATCTCAGTGGCCCCCAATGGAGTTACATAAAGCACAAGTAATTTTCAGTGCATTCAGCTAGAAAGGGGTATTGGAAGGTGCATTCTGCATCTGTCTACATTAATAAATAGTGGTTCAGTAAGAGACTTTCTCGGTGACGAGGTCACCCCCATGTTGTGCCTATATTAGAGCCCCTTTCAAAGTGCACACGACAGGTTGTTCTGCTACGTCAAGCACAGGGTTCGACAAAGCCTGGCAGCTTCCCAATTTGTTTGAGGTGAATACGAATCCTGTAGGTAAGGGGGGTGCCCACGGCTGAGGAGGGAAGCATGCTTCTCCCTGTCACCACTCGCATGTGTTTGGGGGCAAAATTTGAGCAGGGGATTGAGTGTGCGGCAGCTTCCCCACCAAACTGAGTTAATTGGGAGGGATGTTTAAGGAACAATATGCATCACCATGGTGCTGTCTGAGGAGAGCAAGCGTGCATCAGCTCTGCTCACAGAAAAGAAGCTGCAAATTTCGCCATATGCCCTGGAGTTAGAGCCACCGCAGCAAACTTGCTTTATAAAAGTCCTTTCCTAACCATCACTTGAGCTCTTGCCTGGACCATTTGTACATGTAAAGTGGAAATCAGAGGATCACATAACTAAATCTGGGAGAAGATGGACTTGAAATCTGCTCTTGGTGTTGGGCAGCTGAAGACCTTCACCAGAAGACAGCGCTGGTCCCAGCAGCCTGGCCCTCTCACCCCTCTCGCCGCTCCCTGCCTGCAGCAGGGACAGAAGGGCTGCTTCAGTAAAATGTGATAACGGCGCAGTGAGGATCTCAAACCTCTTCACATGCAGCTTGGTCTTATCTGCTACCAGCTCTGCGAGCCCAAAGACCGTTCATCTGCCTATCAGGCGCCAGCCCAGATATCTGCATGAGTAATCACTACAGATCCCAAACGGTGTATGTGACTTAGATGCCACTTTCTCCCTCGCTTCTCCTTTCCCCATCTCACCCAAAATAACAATGACACGACTGCTATTTTCACCTGTTCCCCAGAAGAGAGATCCAAAAGCACTTCCTTGTCTACTTATCACCTCTTCTTTCTGCTCAGAGCCTCTCTGTGCACCAAGAAGGAAACTCTGGCAGCTGGGCATTCAGTGCATACGCCCTCACTTTCCTGAGGTTGCTTACAAAAACTTTTCAGCGGAGGATGCTGAATGTTACCAGGAAACGTACTCAGTCATTAAAACAAAGCTACAAAGAAACAGCAGGAGATATCATGGGTTTGCAACCATTGTTACGAACCTGAGAGCCCACACAAACACATTTTCTTGCTCCATGAAGGGTCAGTTTCAGCTGGGCACAGGCAAAGCCAGCCAGCATCGTTAGCCTAGCTTGTGGCTGGGTTCAGAAGAGGGGCTTGGGGCAAGGTGTGAGACAGCACGTATGGCCAGCAGATGGTGTCAGCTACCAAGATGGTGTGAGCATGGGTGAGGTGGCCTGGAGACCACCATAGCTCTGGGCCTGGACACCTGCTCCTGTGGTGCCCAACACACTGATGTCCCTGCAGGGGCAGCCCCATGCACGGCACTCAGCCCGCTGCGCAGTGCTGCGTGTGGGGAAAAAGAAACTTCTTCCTGACCCCTGCAGGCAATCAGTTTACGCCCTGAAGCATGAGATTTGATTAGCCTCATTATCTCAGCTTACATAACTGTAAACGTTATTAATGGTAATAAAATTATCTAGCCTGTTTTAATAATACAGCCACAGTATTTGTCTCGATGACCTCCTGTGGCTGGAAATCCCACAGGGGACCTGCACATGGCATAGTGGCTCTTTTTATTTATTCTAAATTTGCCAGCTGTTAATTTCACCAAGTCGCCCCTTGTTCTCCTGTTACAGGATGGAGTGAGAAGAAGCAGAGTGGGTCTGAGCACACCTTTCCTAATGCCAAATGCAAGCATTTCCAAGTCTGACCAACAACTCTGGGAGTAGACACCACCAGGCCTTTGGGCCTTGGGATTCACTCTCTCTCCCTAGCTGTCAACTAATACATTCCTGTGATATCATGGGACCAGGCCTGCACTCTTTAAAACCCACCATACAATTAAGGAGATTAAGTACCTTAGACTTGAACTCATTGATTGCTTGAAGCCTAAGCTAGAGTTTGGACTTCCAAGTGTCTGAGTGTGGCACAACTGCTCTGACCTCTACAGAGAGATATTGCAAGAGCTGGAGATGGCCACAGACTCATCTGAAGAGAGCTGAGAGAGGTGAAGGAAGCTTCTGTCTCATCTTATGCAAAGGAGAACCTATGCATGAGACAAGGAATGAGAGAACAACCTATTTCTAGTCTCGCCTGCAACAGATTGCACCTACCAATGCAATTTTTATGGAAATATTTTGAATCCTCTCCTGTATCCACATTTTTTAATACACTGTACACTTTGTGTTTGAACACAAAGTTAGGGGTGATTTGGAGAGCAGAGGAGTAATGAGGAATTACTATTTTGTTGTGCTTTTGCACATGGTGCTGTGCTGTGTTCTCACATAGGATGTGGGAGGAAGCACAACTCAGCCTTTTCTTGTAAAGATACAATGATATAATTCATGGGGTTTTAAATTTTTTTTTTAAGTAGTCTTTGCCTGCCGGGTAAAAATATCCAACGCAAACATTTGCTCACTGTTACAAATCAGGCTGTCCCTAAATGACTAAATGAAAGTGAACCTGGTTAATAGTAGAAGGTCAGCGTGGGGGTTGTGTTGTTGATAGGCGCCTCATAATACATGCCTCAGATTAAACCTTGGTTTGTGCCACACATGGCCAAGCCCTTCTATTTCTTCTTTCTCCATTTTGTGATATTCTGAGGGCAATTCTTCAGAGACTTTGTCAGGGGCAGGCAAAGGGCACAAGCCAGCATGGCAGTGGGATAAGGGAAGGATTTGCTTGCTCTGTGCAACACAATTGTGGCGCTCGTCCACCAGTAATAGCTCATGCACAGAGGCTCCCATCCCACAAGCCATTCCCTCCTGAGGAGACCATGGGTTTTCAGCAACAGACTGTGCAAGATCCAGATCTATCCCAAGAAAAAGACCCCTGAGACTTTAACCCACATGCTGCCTGTAGTTTGGGGAGGAGGGAGTGTAGACAGCTGCCAAGGGCACAGCTGTTAATGTTGCCATCGGGTGGCTTCCTTTTCACCTGTTTGGCCAACAGTTCTGTAAGGACAAGGCTGAATCCAGCCAAGGCCAGGCAGAGCAAGAATCCCTCATTTCAACAAGAGCAGTTCCCCAGTGAAAGCAGCAAGAGGCAGAACAGTTCCCTCGAATCCCACCAGCTTTTGGTGGGAGTGAGGGGCAGGTCTGGGGAAGCTTTTCGGAGAGCCAGCATCCCCCAGACCTTCCACATGCAAATACTGCTCCTCGTTACCACCACGACAGCGTAAATCTGTGTGGATAAACTCTCCACGCTGAAGGCAGAGCTGAATTCCCAGTCCACAGCATTGACCTACTAGTTAAGCACTGCAGTGCCGTTTGCTGGATTCCCAGCGCAAACATATGCTTTCAAACACAAATTGGGATTCTTCTAGCAGATTAAAGATGTTTTCCTTCCCTGGAACACAGTCTGTGAGGGTGAGAGCTGAAGGCTCGGCTGCCTCACCATGCTCTGTGGCTCAAGAGGATTTAATATTCAAGTTGCTTGTCCTCCATCCTCCCCTGGCCCCCCTTCCCCTCTCCCCCCTCCTGCAGACCATCTCCACGTCTGGTGCCTTCCTCCTACCGATTCCCCTCAGGTCAGAAGAACTCTGTCATCAATCCCCCACTGAGACTTATTTCCAAAGATCAGCACTGACCCAGAAGTCACTTGGCACTGCACCATCAGAACAGCGTGTGCCGGCGCTGCTGAGAGGAGAATCTCACAGAGACCGGATTCAGGATGTCGGGCCGTCTGCTAAGCACTTGTCAGGCTCCCATATTTCAGAAAGAAGTCTTTATGCAGCTGACCCGGTGACTGGAAGATGTATTTATAAAACAACACACAAGGGCCAGGCGGGCTGACCCTGCCGTAGCGCTCTGCATTGCTGAGCAGAAGGGACCATGCTGGTTCTCTGGTTCTCTCTGTTCTCACCCCAAGAACAGGCCATGAGAAGGCTGCTGATGAGTCTGGAGTCAGAGAAGGGTGCTGTAGCTGTGCTGTGGGATGAAGGTCTCTGAGGAGGGTGGAGAGAGCACAGGGTGCAGAATTCTGCACTTGACATGGGCAGAGGGCACCATGGAGCCCTCATGAGAGGAAGGACCTCCTCAGAGCTGGTGTGAGGTAGGAACCAGCTTTCCACACAGATTCTTCATCTCAAGAGCCCTCGTTAAGAAACGCTGTGGGGACCATGTCATCTCTCCTGCCCTGTAACCTCAGTTGCCGCTCAGTGTTCATCAAACACCTCAGCCTGCAGGGCAGGCCCAGGGACAAGGGAGAAGCAGCAGCACTGTACTGTGGCTGGTCTCGGTCCAGGTGGTGATGGGGCAGCAGCCACAGGAAGGGCTGTCTGTTAGCATAAGCCATGAGGTAGCTCAAGCCTGATGAAGGAAAGAATGCCCTTTAGGTCCCCATGCTACAGATTCAAGAGAGAAGGGCTTTGCCCCCAGACTAGACAGTACAAGGAGGTGCCAAGAGCTAATCCTGCTACCTATAGGTTTCCATCCCATTGGGATTTCATGTGTGGCCTGCAGGAAGTGATAGCCCCCCCCAGCTGATCATCTCTCAAGGCTACATGCATTCCTACAAAGCAGAGAGCTTCCCCTCTCAGTGAATATCAAGTACATTTTGCAAACATCCCTCACACAATCTCCATGGTCAAAGCCAAGCTGATGAAAAAGCTGATGCATTTTTCATTACGCTCTAAACATACCCTCTTGGTTGTTGCCAGCTCAGGAGACACAGAGGTTTCCCAAATCTGGGGCCACTGGGTTGCATCCTGCATGCAGACATGGGACAGCTGATCTCCCAGTCAGAGCAGGACAGATGGAGGGACATGCCTTGCTGTGGGTACGCAGATGCCAGCCATTAAGGAACCTCATGATTGCCATGGCCGTGTTCAGAAGTTAACTGGAAACCTACATTTCAGCAGCATAAAGGGAACCCATGCCAGGGGGAATCAGAGCTGATTTTGCCAGTGCTATTCGGTGTTTCTAAGCAGGCAGATGCCAAACAACAGCAATGTTTATACAACCAGATTCGAGGGTGCAAATCTGAAATGTGAACCCCAGCTTTTTTCTGTTGTTGGACAGAGTATGACATATGCCATCATGGGACCTCTCTTCTGGGGTAAATGAGAGAAATTTTTGTGCTGATATTTCACGTTGTCATGCATGCAGCTTTGAATTTTGCATTCTTTGAATACTGCTAAATCCTCAAGGGCTTAAGTGTTCAGAAAAAGGGAAAAGGCCACTAATGGGAGACAGAGAATGAATTAAAAAGGAGGCCACAACATAACGCAGAGCTAAACACAAACACACACAATCAGCTCAGCCTGAGTTTGAATGGAATTACTCCAGGAAGAACAATTCCTTTCACTCCAGGAATTACTGGGTGAATTTCTCCAGCCCATGTTATGTAGGTCAAAGCAGATTATCGCAGTAGTCCTCAGGGCTTTACCATCTATGAATATACCCAGCTGATTGCTGAGCAGACCTCTGGAAGAGCTAGATGCAACGTGTACTGATACTGTTCAGGCACAGAGGGTGGGTGCATGCCCATGTTAAGAGAATGGGGCTTTTGAGTTGTAACTCATGATTTTCAGTGCTGAGATGCTGAATTCACAACTCAGTTTGCTTACTTTCCCAGCCTTCACTTCAATTTTTGTGCAGTCTGGGAAAGGGATATGGAACTTCAGCTGTCACTGCAGATCCTTGGGATGGCTTCTGCTGGCAGCAGGAGTTGAAGTCCTTCTTCCTAGCCATTTCACACCATGGCTAGTGCTTGTCTAACCCCACACCAGTCCCAAAGCAGCTGCCTGTGCTGCTTCAGCCCAAGCCTGCTGTATGCTGCTACTGTATCAGAGTGAGTGTGAACATGCTGCTGAGGGCAGGAGATGGCACTGCCCCTTTTTGTGGTAACTCGCCTCTGGCGCTATTTACTTCTATCATCTAAACACGTCCTTCACTGTTCTGACTCTGGAGCTCCAGTGATTTACTCAGGGCTGACTTCAGACGCCGCTCCCCAGTGTGCTCCAACAGCCCCAGCAGAAGCAGAGAAGCCGGCTCCTTTCCCTATCACATGGCAGAGGGCGGCTCCATCAGGAACCAGGACTGTCATCTGCTGCACATTGTGTTAGGACCCCGGGCTGTGAGCTGCAGCAGCATGGGGCAGACGTGCCTTCTGCTCCACCGCCGTGTCTGGGGGGAGCAGCAGACGCTGGAGAGAGGGAGAGATGGGCACCACCACTGATTCCTTATCATAAAGCACCTGAGATGGAGCAGAGGCCAGGTCTAAAGACATTTTAATCTATGCTCTTCTAAGCACAGGCCCAGCTTGATTTCAGGACTCTCTTCTCCCTCCTCCCCCTACATGTAAGGATGGAGTGATCAGGATCTCAGTATTCATCCCATGGTACGGATAAAGCCAACATTAATTCTTTGCTCTCCCATCTCACCATTTCTATTTCAGGAGCTCTGGGCACCTTGGGATGCATCCCTTATACTCTGAGTTTAGCCCACAGGTAAATCCACAGAGGTGGCTGTACCTGCTCTTTCTATGCCCATTGCTTTAAAAAAAATTTAACAAGAAGATGCCCACATTAGTATGCAGAGAAAGCCAATTTATACAGGGCATTAGGCATGCAGTATAAATGAGGCTACAGGAAGAGTAGCATGGATGGTGAATGTTTATGGAATAACTTAACAACTGGGAATGATGTTGCATTTTCCATGCAAGCAGACAGACAGATATAACATGGTCCCAACAGGGAAGAATAAATCCCTGTAGTTTGTGGCCTACTTTCAGCTTCATTAATGGAATAAAGGCCAGGAGGCATGATGTCATGAAATTAGCTTCCTAATTAAACATTGCCTTTGCCTCTCTTCCCCTCCTCTCTCTGGATGAAGTCAGTGGCTTTACTGGCTCAGAGTGCTTGCTATTTGTCAAGGGTTGAAACTCCTTCTGAGAAGGATGTTTAGATGGCTTTTCCAGCCATTCTGCAGTTTGTAGCCCAGAGGCTGGCACCCTGACTTCTCTTTTCAGGACATCTTGAAAGCCAAAGGACTCTTCGATTCTCAGACATAACCATCTTTCAAAAAACTGCCTAGGCAGAGAGCTCCAAGAACCTCTGAAGAAAGATTATATATATATGTATGTATGTATATAAAAGAGAAAATATAAAGAAAACCCTCTGGCTGGGACACCCCAGTCAGATTTAGTACTTGCTCTGAATTTGATCTTTTACCCAAACTTTTCAAATAAAGAGTAAAAAAACAACTAGACTGTACAACCCAGCCTAAGTGATGACCCTGCCTTGTTAGGTACCAGGAGAGGGCGGTTTTGTTGTCATTTCCTCTCCTTGCTACTCCATGCCCATCACTGCTGCAGGAACAGCCTGTCTGGTTGTCTGAGAAAGGTGCAGATGAAAAAATATTTTCCTTCCTTCCTTCTTCTCCAGGCATATACAATACCTCACAAAAGGAGATTAGAACCAGGTCATCCTCACCCTCCCCAAACCTGCCAAAGTGCAGTAAGAGGGCATCTTACTAAAGAAATGAAGATCTAGCTTTTTTCTCTTTTTCTACTTTTACAATATTTTATTTGGTAAATCCACCATTTTTCCCTATGGTTATTACTGCAGGAGATTCATACACAGAAAACATCATTTTTCCCCATTATATAACATTTTAGTTTACAATGTCAACTCCTGGAAAAGACCAAAATTCAGTAGTACCATTAAAAGAAAAACATTCACAGGCTTTCAAACTAATCCGAAGTTTGTGGTAACCTGGCATCCTCTCATATTACAACACCCTTACATCAAATCCCTAGCATAGCTATGATGGTAACCACACACGACCTCTCTCTCTCAAGTTTCTGAGTACCCATCACCAGCATGAACATGTTGAGTACTCTTCTCTGAATCTACAATATGGGCAGTGCACTGACCTTTCTCCCAGAAACTGTCCATGGCTTCACTTTGTCCATTCAGCTAAAAATGCTGCAAATACAGTATGGCCATGAATAATAGAGAGCCCAGAAGCTGATGTTGCCAAGAATGGGTGACTCAGGAAGTGGTTCAGACATATGCATGAGAACATTTAGCACTGCAATTCATCAAATGTGGATGCGTTGCTCATATTTATCATTTTTATTTCAATACCAAAGCAGAACCTACTGTATATATTAAAAAAAAAGTAACAGTCCCTGTGGCAAAGTAGTTCCCTGAGGATGAGAACACCCCCATAGGAGATCTAGAAGCCAAGACCTTATTCCCCTTCCCTTTCTCATTCTGCTTTTGTGATGGGGATACACACGCCCTGATGGATTTCTGTCTTAGGGTTCATGGTGTGGAGCAAGAACCCACTTTGGAGTTTTAGATAGGACAAGGCTCTCTCTTGCCCATGTTAATCACCATATACAGGACCTCAAAACACTGACACTGTTTTGGTTTCTAATTGATCACCTCTGGGCACCCTACATCTTAAATCCCATGTGTATCAATCCTGGGATTCAAAAATGAGCTGCAAACATGAATGTACCACTGAAGTGTAACTGATACCTAGAGCCTCGGAACTGAAAGTCCCTTCCCCTCAGCTGCCCACCCCCACTTGATGAACCCCACAGCAGCTGGCAAACTGAGGCACAAAACAAGGAGTTGGGAGGCAGGAGGCCACACAAGGCAGAGGCAATGGGGCTGTGCATCAGCATTCTAAGGCATGATCTACAGCCTTAATCTCAAATCAAACAGCCCATCTATCCTGCTCTGCTCCTCCCCTCTCTCCCCTTGTGCCCTGCCATATACCTCTCCATGTGACACTACTACAGGCCATTCCTGCAATGTGCAGTAAGTAAGTGTGCGTCCCTGGGTGTGCTCGTCTCCCATCGAGATGGAGCTATTTTCTCTCACTCGGCATCTTTTGTGCAGGTGCGTGCTTTACAAACAGAAAAATCAGCACTCTGCAAAAGTGTTTCTGTTAACATTTATCACCCCTTCCCTTAGTCATCACCACAGCAGCCGTCCCTGGGGAATGGGAATGCTAATTCAAGGGAAGATGTAATGCTAGCCCATTGGGAGCCTTGGATCAGAACAACAATGCAAAAGAGAGAAGAAGGAAAAAAGAGAGAGGGAGAAAGGGAGAGAATCCTTCTAAGACAGAGGCAGAGAAAGAGTTGAAGTCTCATTCCCTTTTATTGCAGCCCCATGCTTTTTAATTGTTCCGCCTGAGTAAATCCTTCCTCTGTGATCCTGTTGTTAATGAAAAAGTCCATTGCGGTCATTCTGCTGGCTTTAAGCTTATGCTTGTCCAATGGTTTCTTGAATCCCAGAGCTGTTAATATATCTGGAGTGGAGCAGCTGCAGGGCAACCTATTTCTATGATAATGTGTATACAGAGCTTTTATCTTTTTTCAGATGGGGGGGGGGGGGGGGGGGAAGAGGAGGGGGAGAACAGTGATGCTTAACTGTTATCCCCTTTCCTTTTCCTCACCTCTGATCTTTCTCCTAAATATTTCCAGAGGGTCTACCCAGAGCCCCAGGTGTTACCATACAACTTCAGTTTTGATAGCCCACTGTTAGGGGCCGAGACTTTATCTGTATCTGAGTTATATAAGGCTCAGTGTTGCCATTGCAAAATCATGAGTGTACAACGGTTAATCTTTATAAAGAACTAGGCTGTTAAAATGAAAATCCCGAGCTATTCCAAAGTGCTTTCAAACTGCAGCAAAGCCTCTGGTTCTGAATTCCAGGAGCAAAATGATTTCACCCTCCAGGAGTTCCCATAGATACACAGTGATTGAAATTGAAATCCGGAGTTTCACCCTATAAAATTGCAAAATGTTACGTGAAACCAAATCATTCTGCAACCTCCATCAAAAACTGCGAGCATCCATGTTTGAGGCATCTATGTGTTAGAGTGCTGCATGGAAACCCATTATAAATTATGTCTACATAGTTAAATTTCATGTTTGTTCCCCTGTCAAACAGGTTGGTTAAAAAGTTCTCTTTTCCCCTCCAACACCATTTCTGATGGGGTAAAAATTAACTGGAAAAAAGCTAAAACACTCCAGAATGTCTCAGGTGACCCTCAAAGACAACAACCCCCCAGCTCTCTCCCTCAAACTTCCTCCTCTGAAAACTCAGACACATTTCTAATAGGGAAATACATATGTTTATACTAACTATGGTGTTCTAGTACAAAATATTATTATTTTTTTCAAGAACTGTAGTAGAGTGAGGACTGCCCTACAAAGCTAAGCAAGATTTGTAATAAATTAATCAGCACATCAAGACACAGAAGTTTGCCGTATTATCTGCAGAGATCCTTTGAATCTCATTTGTATAATAAAGCAGAGAATTCCTTCCCTTATGTGCATCAAAAGCATATTCAATCTGAAGACAACCACACAGAATATTTTCCTTAAAACTGAAAGAGACACATGCAGACCATGACTGTCTAACTGTTTGACTGTGTAATATTCTCCAAAACCCAATCATCCAAACTACAAACCTCCTTGATTAAGCGTTGGCATCATGAACACAATGGATGTGGTTGAAATAACACAAACAAATCTGTCTGTGTACTTTTGTTCCCCTTCATCCTACAAAACAAGGGATTCCTCCAGTCCACCATACCTCCCAGTAATAGTTTAGATTATATTGTTATACAAGTGTCAGACTACAGAATACTTGATTCAGTCTCCCATAGATATGCTGGATTGAAAAAGGTCAACAATTCACTGACATTCACGGAATAAAAATTTGTACATCTTCAGCAAAGGCTTTTAGGATACAATAAACATACAAATTGACCACCACAATGCAATCGTGTAGCTATGTAGATGACTGTTTATTTTTTATTTTTTTTTCCTATAGTCAGATATTTTAAGGAAAACGTTTTTCTGTTGAACCCAGGAAAATGACAAATTCAATGTCCAACATCCTGCAACTTTGCGTTTTTCTCCAACTAGAGACAACACTGTGTCAGTGAAAGGTCTTGTTTGAGCAGCTGGAGACCTGAAGATTTACATTTGTAGACTCTGTAGAACAGTTTGCCAATGGGAACAATAGTAAAGGTGAAAGAAAATTCATTGTGAAGCCTATTCAAAGCTGTGGCCTCTGTGAAGAAGCCTGCAGTAACCATTTGTAGCCAGGTGAAGCTGACTTTTGATTCCACTACTGCCCAGCTAGTGATCCTTAGGAGTGCCCTACCAGGCCAGTTGTTGCAGAGATTATCCTCTACTAATACCTCTCCATATTGAATTAAATTCATGCTGCACCTTCAATTAAAATTAAATGGGACATGGCAAGGAAAGAAGGGGAACCTATTCCACAAAAAACAACCATGGCACGAAAGAAGGGGAACCTATTCCACAAAAAACAACCAAAGACTCATTTGTAATCTCACAAACCAGGAACACTGACTTTACAGGAGTGAGAAGAGCTCCCCAGTCAAGCTTCTGCTGGGTTTTGACAAAATTATTTTCTTCAGGGAGTTTGCCTGATCCTAGTGTGCAAGATTAGAGCCCTGCTGTTTTATGCACTGTACAAGCCCCTAGTAAGGAACAGTACCTGGTCCCTACAGGACTTAAATTAAAATGGGTATGACAGAGAGCAGGAACAGTATCATAGAATCATAGAATATCCCAAGTTGGAAGGGACCCATAAGGATCATCAAGTCCAACTCCTGGCTGAAAATGGAAGCAAATAGAAAAGTTGAAGGGCATCACTGCAAGAGGGGACTCAGACAGCAGATTTCAAAGCCCAGGTCCTTTGACTGTTGAGCACAGCACAGTGGAGCCTGGTGCACACACCAATTCTGGATGAGAGGACAGGACAGCTGGGTTTGCTGCTGCGTGGACATATCCGCTGGCTCCAGATGAGCTCACACATTTGTACCTGAGAGTTCTGCTTGGCGGTGCAGACATCACTTGGAAATCACTCTGAAGCTCGGAGATTCACTTTGTTGCTTCTGAAAGCTTTGCTCAAACCCGACCCACGAGGTTGGCAAGCCAAATCCCAGCCAAATTAGGATCAGAATGGACACTTCCAATACAGTGGGCCAAGGTCCACACCAGAGAAGAGCAAATGGGGAAAATGTGTTCCCAAAATTGCTTTTTTTTTTTTTTTTTTTTTCTTTTCACTAAAACTATGGACTGTGAATGGTGATAGGTAGGGCTGAACTGCAATCTGCACTCCAGGTCTGGAGCTCCATCTGCAGCTCATACAGCTTTCTCCAGAGGTCAAGTTTTTCTGTTCTCTAGCAACAGTATGGAATTCATGTTTAGAGTTACCATTGGAGACCACAGACATTTAATTTCAGAGGACAAAACAAAATAAAAATCCATCATGGATCCAACGGAGACTAACATATTTGGCTAGTTTAAGGGCCAGGTCCTGGCACCACAACTGGATCAGATGGCTTGGGAGAAACGTTTGTGCAATTTGCCTACTTGCGTGTGGGCCTCGAGCTGGAATAAGGATGCTTCCAGGGAAGCTGCAGCTGTGAACAAGAGGAGGAATCACTAGTGCAAGCCCGGGATGCTGATATGTAATGAACCGAACTGGTCCATTTTCTGCTTCAGAAAAAACGTCATGACTTGATGACTCAGGGGGATGAATAAAAAAAAAAAAGAACAAGAAGGGGAAAAAAAAGTCAAAGGAAGCTGGACCAATACCAGCTGTTCCTTTGAAAAATCTAGGCTTGGCTCTTCACCCTCACTGCAAGACAGAGAAGAACAGGGCAGCTCCCTCTCCAGGGAGCTCTACCAACATGTACCACGATGGTCCCAGCTGGACTGCAGGTAACCTCTAAGGACCTGTGACCCCAGCGTTACTGACCGACTACCTTATTAATAATATTATCTATTTTACAAATACTACATTTCCTATTCACATCCCTATCAGAGGCTTTGCTCTTTTCATCCTTGCTTTCTGGGCACAAGAGATGTTACTCTCCTCTTAGCCCTTCTCCTCTTTTGTGTTCTCTTACTCCCTTGTCCTTGCTGTCCTCATGAAGGAGGGAGCCCAGGACATCACTGCTTCAAAGCCCAGAGCTGCCTATTGATCAGTGAGAGCTGGAGGCACATCTTTCCATTTTCTCCTCCTTGTTTGCTCAGGATGAACAAAACCAGATCTGCTTTGCTCCTACCAGAAACTTTAGGACTTGAGAAAGCAAAAACATTCCCACCTTCGGTCTAATTACAGCACGTGTGTTCTTATATCCTTATTGTGAAGCTAAACTGAAGCATCATGTGTCTTTTCAGCTGCTGCAAGGAGCACAAAATAATAATGCAGCTTGCAAATGATCATTTTCAATACAGTAGTTGCTGGCTCAGGCAAAGCAAAGGGGGGGCAGCAAACCTAAAAGGATTCTGGGTATTTTTTTTTCTTTTACCTCATTAAGCTTTGCTTCCAATTACATTTTAATGATGCTTGATGTCTTCTGTATGCTAGCATTTACTGCAGTCTCTTTAAATTTAATCGTCTTGATAATGGGTTACTCTGACACTGCAAATTAGGGGCTGAAAGAAACCTTTTGCCACATGCAGAAAAAGCTGTGTGTCCACCCTGCAGCCTGTTGCTGCTCAGCAGGAAACAGCAGCCTTGCATCGCACAGTTCCTGCTGCCTCATGGCTTCCTGCCTCCTGAAGGGTGAATTAAGGCTGAACAAATCATGAGTGGAAAAAAAATAAAGTCTGGGCAGAGATCCTTCACCCTCATTGCTAGGCTCAAAGCAGGGATCATCAGGTTACACACATCACCTCTACCTACATGAGATCTGAAGGTGAATCCTACCAGGCTCTGTTTCTACAAAGACCTTCCCAAAAGATTGTGTGAACTGAGGAAATAATCACATATATAACCTCTTCTTCCTCCTTCCATGTCTATTTTCAAGCCTTCCCCTTTTCTTCAGTGCACTGGAGGAACCTCAGCAACCATAGGAACTCTTGCCCTGATATTTTTAGCCCAACAAAAAAAAAATTCTTTTGACTGTTTATTGTCTGTTTAAAGGCAAGAAGCGCAGATCAACTTTAGAAGGTGAACAACAAGATAACAGGACCCTTCAGAGCACAATGTTCAGGTTTTCTTAGCCCAAAAAGTATCCAGAGCTCCTAGGACTTCTGGGTGCTGTACCAAGTGCCTTTAAAACAACCTCCTTCATGGTGCTGCAGAAAGCTGTGGGGTGGGCAGTGGCTGTACCAGAGGGAGATTTTTGAAAAGGTATTTTCTACTGGCATGTTTGAAACCACTGGAGAATTAGATCTTACTCTGGGACACAGAGCATCATTGCAAGAAGGTCTTTTTTCTCCAATTTTCACTGCCCTCATTAGGAGCTCTAAATAATTGGTTTCTTACTGCAGCCAATAGCTAACAGGAATTCAACTATTTTCAAAGGCAGTCTTCTGCTTCTCCTGCACCTCTCATCCTCAACAACAGGCGTCTAGCCAGTACCCATGCAGGCTGTAAAGTCACAGCCTCATGACGAAAGATAAATAAAATAAGAGGCCCATCACTCAGATATTTTCACACTTGCTTGTGACGTCCCATCACCGAACATCTAACCAACTAGCAACTGCTGAGTCAAAAACCTTCCTAGGATCTGGGTACTTCCTCATCTCTTCTTATTCAAGGAACACAACAAATGAGAAAAAATCTTGTTGATTTTTGTTATGTTCTTTCAGAACATAAACAAGGAGAAACAACATTTAGAAAGGTAGGAAAAAATGAATGCCCCAAGTCACTAGTAATTTGAGTGGTGTACTTGGATTTAGGTCAAGACGAGGTTATGCACAATCTCCCTATCCTTAAAATGTAAAATATTTATTTAGAAAGCAACTCTGAATAAATAGTGTTTTGAAAGAGTTTTATGGATTTGGTTTGTGTTTTAGAACTTGATTACATTTCCCATCTCTCTTTTGTTAATATTTTACTCTGCCAAATTATTATTTCAGTAGAAAGGGACAGCTCCTTCAAACAGTACAGTCTCTTTGGGCAGTTCAGTGGAAGAAGTCCTTCCACTGAAGTCCTGGGACAAACAGGAAAACAGAGAACTTTTTTAGTGCATCTGGTTTGCCATCAGAAAAAATGAACAGCTTCAGCTTGATCCCTTCTTTCTGAGCTTTCCTCAACGCAGAACTCACAAACTGCACCTGCAGCTCTGCTGGTAGGCTTAAAAAGAGGGAAAGGACAATGAAGACACCAGTTTCCTTCCAGCTGGCATCTCCTACTGATAGTGGAGCACAGTGGTGGAATACACAGCTAATTGTTCCCATCCTCCACCACAGTACAACATCTCTTCTACAGAAAGAGGACAGCACTGAGACAGGTACATGGCTTTGGGTCAGGCTGGTGCAAGTAATGCAGATCCATCTCATGTTCACAGAAAGTAACCAGTTCACTTAATGGGTGTCCCATTAAAGACAATAATTAAATAGGTTATGGAAGCTGAACTAATATAACAGCCTCTATGACAAAGACAAATATTTCTTCCATAAGTCTGATAGATTACATTCAATTCGTTGTTACCATCCCCTATCTTTTTTTTTTTTTTTTTTTTTTCCTAAAGAAACACTTCTGGGATATCACAGGCCATAATTCCAGCTATCTGTGAAGCTCATGGCTGCAGCCTTGCTCCTCTGGAGAAGTGGAAACAATTTCTCCAGATGTCCACATAGAATCAGCTCTTGTGGCCACACCCTGGAAAGGACTGGCCTGTTCAGATGGATATTACAATTCTCAGCTGACAACTGATTTTTCAGATTGGGAGTTACACAAACTCTAATCTCTTTACAATTGACCAAACTGACTACCACATTTTTTCTCAAACTGGGGAAAAGTCTCTCCTCCCATCCCTTCCTAAGAGGACTGCAAAGTATAATGAGATGACTGTGAATAAAAACATGTTTTTGCAAGTGTTTGATATTTCTAAAATGGGTATGAATTTGTCTGTGAAAGTTGGTGATTTTTCAAGTGTCTCTATCTCTAAACTTTTCCAACACAGAATTTTTACCTCTGTTGTTTTCTCTCCAACACATTTCTTTTGTGCTAAAACAAATATAGAAAGTGGAAACAAATAAACTCACAAAACTTCTGATTTTAACCTTAAGAATGAACTTGAAAGAAAATAATATCCATTACTGCCAAGATGTCTCTCTTACAAGCAAGCACTACTATTTTGGGGAAGCAGAATGTGCAGAAGGAAAATCCTGGCTGTTATTTTCAGTCCTAAAATAACTCTTTATATATATATATTATTTTTTTTTTTTTGAGGGCTTGGTTTTATTTGTTTTTAAGGATCTGATTTAGGTTAAGTATGGTATAAAAAACAATCAATATCTCAAGGAAAATGTCTCACTTCAAACAACTCTCTACCTAACACATTTCCATTTGTTCAGCTTCCTTTCCATTTCAGTGCTATTTTAATGGGGTCTCCTCCCTTTTGCTCTAAAATAATCCCCTTGCATCTTTAGAATCAATTTCTCAGAGGCACCAAATGCCATCCTGTTGCTTCTCCAAAACCCTTGGAAATGGACTGGAAACCAGAAAGGGTCAGGCTCTCTCCAGAGGTTTCAAATGCCTACTGACTCAAGCAGGCATTGCTTTATTGAGGAAGACTGTTTTCTTCAAAACATTTGTATTTCTGCTTAAGTGCTACCCCAAGAAGCTGCATAAAAATATAACACCTCTTTCCCACCTCCAACCTTAAAAAATGAGTTGCTTTTCCAGCTTTTGAATAAATATGACTAATGAATGCAGTTTTCACTGGGACCAGGATCAACACTAATACATGTGAGAAAAGTTTAGCTGAATCCAATAAAGTTTTTGCTTTGACACCAGCCACAGGATTTGTGCTTACTCGTGCTTTCCACCCATTTTGCAAAAAGCCGCTACATCCTTCTATTTTCAAGTGGGGAAGTTAGGGGATTTGCCTAAGTGCATTAAATAAATCTGTGGAAAAATTTGGAGTCCTGCTAAGCAACCTCCTTCCTCTGTTATGGCGTTGTCCTCTGAGCCTCAGTAGGTGACAAACCCATCTCCTCTCACGAGGTGATCTGGGACCCCTGTTCTGTTCCTCATCAGCTCAGCTCATAGCCCAGTCTATAAAATAAATAACTAATGAGGAAAAAAGAAATTTTCTTTAGATTCCCACTACCTTTTGCCTCCTTTCCCTCTCCATTTACCCATTTATCATTCAGGGAATATAAATAATTGAAAAGAATAGTACATAAAATTAATTGTAGAAAACACAGGCTTTTAAATTCTCATCTGCATTAAAAAATAAAACAGGGATGCTTGAGCACTCCATTTTGTAAAGTCACTTCCAGCAGACTTTCTGCATCTGCATAGAATTAGCCGCAAGACTTAGCAGCACCATTCATCCTGTGAAGATGTTCTTATCTGGCACCCATAGATCTTTATCATAGGAAAACATTAATTGAATATTTATTGACGAACACTAGAGAGAGGTGAGAAAGAGAGGCTGGCAGTATGGGGATAGAAGAAGACAGAAAGAGGTGAAAGTGGGTTTGGGAAAAGTGGGGAGGGAAAGATGATATGGTTGTTCCTTTTATAGATGGCCCTTGCTGATCTCTTCAAGCCCCCTCCATCCCGCTATGTTCACGCACTGTGTGATACCAAAGGAGAGAAACAAGCACAGTGAGCTCCTGTTTCTCAGCAAGATGTCACTTTGGACAGAACAACTTAAATGCCATGACTTATAAATAAATAAATAAATAAATAGGAAAGACTTAACTGAAGAGAAAGATTTTGTGCTCCTGCCCTCAGCACAACCAGAGAGAGAAAACCTGGCCAGGACACAACCACCATGACCCCTTCCAAAAGCCACCTCTCCCAAGAGCTCAGCAGAGGCAGTGAACAAGCCCATAACAGGACCAATTTGAATGCCTAATATTCTTTATCTTTCCTAAAGAAACAGGACTTAGAGAGCCATGCTGTATTTAATGCTAAGTTCCTTGTCCTATTCTTTCTCTGTCAATACATATATATATTTTTTTTTTTGTAGCAACTGGGCTATTTTAACTAAATTTGATAGAGTTGAGGGAAAGAAAATTCTCTGAGACAAAAAAAAAAAAAAAAAAAAAAAAAAAAACATTACACTCCATAGAAGTTTATGAGACCAGACAGCTGAGCGAAGGAAACCTTTATAAACCTCTGTTGAGAAAAGCTGAAGTGTGAGTACATCTTTATATTAGACATCAGAGAGTTTACAAAGCGGGTGCAGTGAGAGAAGGGAGGGAGACTAGATGTCACTGGAAACTGGACTTCATTTTTTCCCCGGCACAGGGATCAGTTATTTTTGTCACCAGCACTTAAGCGCCTTCCAACCAGACACAGAGTGACATAACTGATGTCTGTCAAAAATGTTTTGTGCCCTCTTTTTTCTACCTCCCCTACCCAAGGGAGAAGCATGTGTCAAAAGAAAAAGACTTTGCTCTGAAGATTTTATGGTCAATGTTTTCGTGGGTTGCTAGAGAAGATGGGCTGATGAAGGGAAAGAGGAACAAAACACTCCAGGATGGTTTGGAGAGGAAAAGCAGAAAGGGAGGCAGAAACTATGGTGAAGCAAGAAACAGGGAATAATGAAGGCTGATAAAGAAATTATGTTTGGGTCAAATAAATGAACTTCAGGGTCAGCGCAATCAGGCATCAGGACATCTGAAGTCTACCTGCAGTTCTGTCACAGGTTTGTGATGGCCCCTTGGTGTCCAATTGCCTCATTTCTTGGGAGGCTGCATTGTGGAAACATCATGTATGTCCATCACACAGAAATTTTGGATTGGAGGAGAGGATTCCTGGAGGTCTAGACCTGCCACTCACAGACCTAGAACCAGGATGTTCTGGAGTAATTAACACCAGAGATGGATTACTGCAAGGAGCAAGGGGTTGGCATTAAAAAGGGGAAAAATACAGTTGAAGGCTTGGGGGAAGACTCATGGCAATGACATGATGCAGTAGGCACATGAGGGAAGTGATGCCCCAAATAACTGATCCCTGTGCCGGGGAAAAAATGAAGTGCAGGCTACTTGGGATGTTAAAAACCGAGCCAAATACTCTTGAAAACATACATTAGGGGACATTCTCAGACCATCCTTGCTATTCTATGACTTTTTCAGCCACTTTGTAACCCCTGTAGGTGTAGAAACTCATCTTCTTTCTCCCACCTCCACCTCTTTTTTTTTCCTTTTTTTTTTTTTTTTTTTTCTTGGAAGAGCTCCCAACCTTTCTTTCAGAAGACATTGAGATTCTCAGCTCACACTCTGCTATTGACAGAAGACCTCAGGTTTGTTTGCGCCTTGACTGAGAGTCAGATAATCCTGACACAAACATTGCCTAGACACGCCGGCTTTGCTCGCGCCAGCAGACTCACTGATGTGTGGCCCAGGGGTGTGTGTGCCACTGTTGTGCTTCTCTTAAATCTCTGTTTTTTTAGTTGAGGCACTGTGAAAAGAGAAGATGCCAATTCCATCAGGGGTGTAGCTGACTGCCCCGCTGCCCTCTACAACTCACTTGGGGTCTCCTCTGCTTTCAGACCTCTGATAAAAGGATGTGGTCCTCTCCATGGTGTCGTCTATGGGGTCACTTTTGCTCAGCATCTCCTAGAAGTTGCTAGGAGGAAAGATGGTCCAGTGGTTAAGGGCTAACTGAAGGCTCAAGAGATGTGGTTTTAATTCCCTCTGTGGCTTCAGGCAAGACACTTAGCCCGACATCCACATAGGAAAATGTCAAAAAAATGCATTTCAATGCAGTCAGAGACAAAGTGTTTTCTGGTGGAAATGCCACAGGAAAAACAAAACCAAAATAAAACCTTTGTGTTTGGAAGTTAGGTTTATGTTTGCAAAATGCCATTGTTAAAAAAAAAAAAAAAAAAGAGAGAGAGAGAGAGAGAACTTTTTAAAAGGGGGTGGGGGAGGCAAAAATGGAGGCATTTTGTTTCGTTTTGTTCTGCTTTTTTTTTTTTTTCTAAAAAAAAAAGGGTAATTACATAACTTTCCAGCATCTGCCCCACATGAAGCAAAGCAAGACCAAAGAATTTCAGTTTACCACTGGAAGAGATTACATTTTTTCTTTGTTTCACATGAAAATTACGCATCTGGTTCAAC
This sequence comes from Netta rufina, assembly GCF_964035555.1. NCBI lineage: Eukaryota > Metazoa > Chordata > Aves > Anseriformes > Anatidae > Netta > Netta rufina. The sequence goes on along the minus strand of NC_140126.1, from coordinate 4,324,885 downwards.
TCAGACTGAAGGCAGGTTTCTCTGTGCTCCAAACTAATTCTGCTTTGCCCATCCAACAAAAAATTCAAGTTCTAACTGGAAAAGTATAAAGGAAATTGAGGAGAACAAAAGAAAGAGTTGACAATGAGATAATTTCAAGTTACTTATTTTGTGGGTGCTTTTTCTATCATCCGTGCACAAAAGTAGTCTGGGAAGACAACCCTAATAGGTGCGAGGGTCTCTTTGAACATACATTCCTGACTTGGAGACTTCTGAAATAGAATAGTCTGGCTACCAGCCAATTTCTCTGTTTAAGACTGATGTGACAAGTAATTAACCGAGATGGGGAATGTATCTTTATGCAGCAGTTATGTATAAGTTGCTCTGTTTATTTCTCTGTTCCTTTCCTCCCCTCCTCCTTTTTTTTTTTTTCTTTTTTTTTTTTTTTTTTTTTTTTCTGGCCACCAGACTGCTTGCATGAGATGCTTTGAAAGCCCACTGCTTGGGAAGATCTTGATTGCAAGTTTCCTGCCTTGGTGGAAGAACTCTGGGAGGGCATTCAGCATTTCATCCTCAAAGCATTTAAAGGGAGTAAGAGAGAAAGACAGAAAGGAGGACAGAAAGAGAGAACTAAGGAATTCAGAGGGATGCATTATTCAGCACGCTTGGAAATAACCCTTTTCACTGGCTCCACTAAGCCCAAATGCCCTGGAGGTTTTCACTATCTATCTTTTTCCAATGCAGCTCGGAAAAAAGAAAAAAAAGAAAAAAAAAAAAAAAAAAAGCTCACATCTGTCAAGATCACAGTTTCAAGAGTCCCAATTTATTCAGTTGAATGGGATAAAAGCGCCTGTTGGAAAAAGATTTGAAAGGGGGCTGGGGGAGGGAGACCGTCCAGTTCCTGCATCTATCCATCTTCCTAACTCTGTCTGCATGTGCAGTGTGTAACACACACACATTCAAATACACAGACAAGAAAAGCTGCACTCTTGCCAGCACAGAACTGTTTGTGTCTTCATGCAGGGCAGTTCTGCAAATCTCACATCTGTCAAGAGCCGGGCAGATTTACATGCATTGACCTATAGATATGCAACCTAAGCACATATGGATATGCTATAAGGAGATATAGATACATATGAGAGTCTCAGAGTGTGAAGAGCAGGAAATATAAGGGAAAAGCTTAAAAATCTTGTTGACTTTTTTAATCTCTGCCCTTCTTGATCTGCTAAACGCTGTCACAAAAACATTTATTAATATGCAAATTCTAAGTAGCAATCTGGAGCCAGTCAGGTTGCGCTAATTTGCACATTAATATCCCTCTTCTGGTTTGCCTTTGCTCTCCGATGGAGGAGAGGAGACAGAGGAATCTCGTGCCGTATCCTTTTAAAGAGCTGCCACGGTGGTGGTCCAAAGTTTCATTTGAAATGCTGATGCGCATTTGAAGAGGAGAAATACAAACAGCATCTAACTCGGATGCAGAGAATAGGGCAAAGAGAGAGAACGGAGCGGGTATGAGAGAAACCACTGCCAGATGCTTTCCCCCAAATCCCATAATTGCTCCATAATTGCAGGCTGCAAAGAAGGCAGCACCATAATGAAATTGGTCTCAGAAACTGGCTTTGGAGTTATGATTGTTTTCTCTAGTGAACTGATTTGTGTTTTCTCTGGCCTGGTTGCCTCCCAGAATGGTTTTCCCTACAAACTGTAGCTCATAGGCATGGGGAAAAAAAAAGAAAAAAAAAAAAGAAAAAAAAAAGATATTAGTTAGTTAGTTAGTTAGTTATTTTAAGAACAAACAAACCCACTTCCTTAAGAAATGAGCTTTCTCTTTAAAATCTGCTTATAGCAGAATGATTCCCTCTTCAGCCTCGAAGAGACATAGCTGAGGCAGAAGGTAAGAGAGGTCTGTAAAACACTCAGTAGCATGAAGAAAGTGAATGATATGGAGCAGATGATCAGTGAATGACTGCCTAATATCCTTCCAGCGTAAGAATCGGGGACCACCACAAGAAAGTAGCATGTAGTGGGTTCAAAATACTGAAAGGGAATTGATTCTTCACACAGTAGTGAAAATAATAAACTCCTTTCTTCAAAATACAGGTACAAAAGATCTGTGTAGGTCCCAAAGCTATTAGAGAGGAAAAAAAAGAAAAAAAAAAAAAAAGAAAACTCCACCCAGTGCTTTTAACTGCAAAGAGCTCACTCCAGAAAATGTCTAGCTTGAATTTGCTGTGAATTTGCTGAAAGAGTGCTGCCAGGACCTAACAAAATTTTTCTGTCTTTCTCTTATACTTTTGTGGAGGCATCCACTTTGAGCCAATGTAGGTGAAGAGGCTACTGGGTGAAATGGGTTTTTGGTCCGAGTCAGAAAAGGTCTTCATACAAAAGTTGGGTTTTTGCTTAAGTGATTAAATATGAGACAAAACCTCTAAGTAATCATGGTAGCTGAGCAATAGAGTGATAATGGGCCTGACCCTGTAATTATGGGAACAATCCTGCAAATTTTAGTAAGGCAGCTAAAGGCTTTAGATCATCAGGGTTGGGGAATGTTTAGCTAATAACACATTTGTCTTTACAGGGAAACTGAAACACCAAAGGAAGAGACAGGCAGATTTTTGAATGGTCTTTCAGAATTCTATCTTCGGATCCTTGGTCAGACTGGAAGGTGAAATAATTGTGTTCTTACATATTCAGCTGTAAAACCAAGAAAAGAGTGGTTTTGTGATGTGAACCTATTCAGTTCTCCCTAGTACAACTTAAATTGATTGAGATCTCCATACCCTGGACTTCTTTCTCTTGAGACTAGGTTAAAACCTTCAACTCGCTCTTATCATTTGATAACAGCCACTTTTGCTCTTGGCTGCCCTAAGTCAAATGGAGTCCGGTGACCCAGAGGTGAAAGGATCATTTCCAGCCAACTTGATCAATAGCCTAAGTCTGTTTTGCAAAATTGTCAGGAAGATTTACCAGAGAGGTCATCAAGTGTACTTACTCAGAGTTTCACTCATGATGTTGATTGTGAAGCTAATGATATTTTATCATCACGTTGCAAAAAGAAAAAGTTTTTTAAGGGTCTTGAGCCATAAAGTCCCTATTGGTGCAGGTTTTTCAGGACCCAGAATCGATTATAACTTTCTGGTAAACTGATACAACATTATCTGCCTTTAATTTACAAGCGTACATAAAGATAAAAGTGCGTGGTGGAGAAATGGACATACCAGTTACATTTATAAGCATAGAGCAGAGATAGTAAAGATGAATTTTAGCTACCTCAACACAAAACATCTACTTTAACCAGCTTAACCCAATTCCTTCTACCTTTCTTACTTGCATAAGAAACAGTGTGACCAGCAGGGCTAGGCAGGTGATCGTCCCCCTATACTCGACTCTGGTGAGGCCGCACCTCGAGTACTGTGTTCAGTTTTGGGCCCCTCGCTACAAGAAGGACATCGAGGTGCTTGAGCGGGTGCAGAGAAGGGCGACGAAGCTGGTGAGGGGCCTGGAGAACAAGTCCTACAAGGAGCAGCTGAGGGAGCTGGGCTTGTTAAGCCTGGAGAAAAGGAGGCTCAGGGGTTACCTTATTGCTCTTTACAGATACCTTAAAGGAGGCTGTAGCGAGGTGGGGGTTGGTCTGTTCTCCCATGTGCCTGGTGACAGGACGAGGGGGAATGGGCTAAAGTTGCGCCAGGGGAGTTTTAGGTTGGATGTTAGGAAGAACTTCTTCACTGAAAGGGTTGTGAGGCATTGGAACAGGCTGCCCAGGGAAGTGGTGGAGTCACCATCCCTGGAAGTCTTTAAAAGACGTTTAGATGTAGAGCTTAGTGATATGGTTTAGCGGGGATTGTTAGCGTTAGGTCAGAGGTTGGACTCGATGATCTTGAGGTCTCTTCCAACCTAGAAATTCTGTGATTCTGTGATTAAATTAGGAGAGACACCTCTCCTGAAGGAGATTTATCCCATTCCAAGACAGATATCTGCAGCAGGTACAAGACTGGAGGTACTTTCCTCATCAATGTTTGCAGAAGAACCAGAACAGCTAGTTTGGATTACGAGAACAATTTTGAGCAGTCTGAGATCAGCTGACATGATTATGCCCCTTCCCAGGAGATAAAGTTGGTCCATGTTTACGGGGACCTGCATTTTCTGCCAACATTTTTCCTAGTGCAAAGCCAATGTAAAAATATGACCAAAACAGAAAGATGATACTTGCTTTTACCTGCACTATGAAAATAAATGTATAGAGAAAAGCATAGGATCCACAATTGCTATCACAAGGGCTAATACTGGGATAGTAGAGAGGAAGACCACTCTGGTCAAAGCTGGACCCAGTGACAACAATGCCAGCCAAGCAGGGCAAGGTGCAAGGTTAACCTGTAGATCACTGGAAACTAAGCACTTCCAATCCATTAATTAATTACACAGCTGGAAAGAGGGGACTGCAAAAAAGGTGAACACAATGGCATTGCTGCCAACAGGAGCCCTCTATTTATCAGTCATAATGAGCTTCCTTCCGCCCTCCTGCATCCTCCCTCCCCCAGTGCTGCAGCTGCACTGATGTGACTGAGAGGGGATGGGCTCCCCTCTCCACTCCCAACCAGTCCCCTCTGTGCCAAGGTGAAGGTGACTCAGTCAGTCACATCAGTTCGGCCTGGGGTACCTCAGTAGCAGGATGCTTGGAGAGCAAACTCCACCACCACAACAATGCAAGACATCTGGTGGCTGCTTTCTTGGGCTCCTTTGCTCAACAACTCCTCTTCTTCCCCCTTCTGACACCATGGGTAATGAGCCTCTGGCTGAGTTGGAGGGCTGAAGATAAAAGTGCCACCACTTGCTCCTAATACTTGAAGCTAATGATGTGAGCAGGCAAGCATATTGAAAGAAAGTTTTGGTTTTTCCTTTTTTTTTTTTTTTTTTTTTACTTCATACAGTGGAGAATTAAATCTCTTGTTGCAAGAGATGCTGAGACAACTGATAGCAGAAAGAAACTTCCAAAGGACAGACTTAACAAATTCATAGGTCTGTCAGTACCTAATGAGCAAGACGGCTTCAGACTAGGAAGTGCTTACAGCAGGAATTTCAGGGGAAAAGTCACTGTCTATTCTTATACTATGCCCCAAACCAGCTACAACTAATTTTAAAAATGGGATACTAGGCTAGATAGGCTGGTGCTCTTTCCTAAAAAAGACCCTTAAGCTAGCCTGCTAGAAACCAACATCCATAGCACTCAAATCACAATTTAGACCTAAGGTGATACCAGTATTTGCTCCAACCCAGAAGGTTCTTTCTGGGCTTGCCTAGAAGAGCCATCCACTGGCTCATCCAAAGAGCCTCATTGTTAGATAACAGCATTACTATTACACATGGAGAAGCTGAAGCCGGGCTAAATAATGCAGCAGGACAGGAAAGTCTATCTTTTTCAAGATAGGAGTGAGAGCACATCACTTTCTCAAGTGGATGTCTTTTTAGTTAACACATTCCCTCTCATCACCAACTTCATTAGGTAGCTCTGAGTTCATGTTGGAGGGAAGGGGGCAATGGATCAAACAAAGCCACCTATTTCTAGGAGGGGAGATGCAAACTCAAGAGTGATTTCCCTTATCAAGAGAAGAGCAGAAAGGTGTGAACTTGTCATTTGGGAGAACAGAGCCAGGGTGCAGATGGTACACCTTTAATAGTCTCCTCTCATTTGCAAAGCCTGAAGAAAGGAACAATGCCTATTACTGTCTCCTGCTTTACTCCACACTAATGGATGCCTCTGAACTAAGCAGAAGTCATCCCCATTAAATTCCTGCATTATCAGGCCATTACTTGACAGGGCAAAGATTAATCACAAACTTTCCGGGGACCATTTATTCCATTTGCCAATCTCTCTCCCCATTACGCTGCTTTGGTTGTGTTGTCAATTTTTCAAGTGCCAAGGAGTTTGGACCGATCCAGTTTTCTGTCCATCCATCTGTCACACACCTGTCAATCTGGTTCGATCTGAACGCACTATTTGCTTTGGGAAAGTCAGAGGGGGAGGGAAGTGGGTGGGATGCTGCACGGTGTAGGAGGCAAAAGGCCTGTCTTTGAAAAATAAACAGCAAACAGATTAGCAGGTTGTGTTATAAAAAGAATGGAGGACTGAGAGAAGCCATAGAGGTAGGACTGAAAATTTAACATCATAAATGTAACATTTCCCCTGGTGCTGCAGGCTGACTCAAATCGTTAGTCTGAGAAACTATGAATGGGATACCTCAAAACACCCGTAGATTTATGATTATAGTTCCTTTTATTGTACTGCTTGGTGCAGGGCAGCGTGTGAAATGGACTGAATGAGAGAACAGATCTTTTAAGAAAATAAACTTTTAACTCAGTGGTCTAAGTCATTATTCAACATCTTCAGAGCTTAGCACCAGGAGTGCTCAGGAAATGTAACAGAGGGAAAGTGAATTGTACAAACACTTCAGAGAGGAGTTAATTACCCATCCTGATTTCCTTTTAATCGGTATGCATTAAGGCAGTGAGTTTATTCGTTGTTAGTTTGGTTTTGAAGAAGCCGACCTTTCCTTTCTAAGCCGTTCTACTTCACCACCGGTGTATGTGTCCCATGAATAAAAGGTATTCTCACCTCACTGGTACCTATCACAGAAGAAGCTGCTGTTCATCTCAGCTCAGAAAAACCACCCCGTGCTTTGCCATGCAGTTCATACAGATCTGTGATTTGGAAATAGTCCTGTAATTTGAATTACAATCAGAATAAAATCCATCTAGGTTCAAGAGTGATTTAATTGGACACAGTGGCCCAGATCCTCCATGTAACTTCAGGTATTTAACTAAGATGCCAAAGCTTGGAGTTCAGCCATCATAATCTCTCACTGTAGTCAGTGGAGGGGGAAAAACATAAGCAATTCAAATATTAAGTGGTTGTATTCCCTCTGGAAATTCCCCCTCCCACCTTCAGCAGCAGTTATTAGGCAAATGGTGTAAGTTTCTGGGGTTACTGTATAAAGCAGGGTGGGCTGAACCTAAGCCACAAACCCATCTGGGGTCCACCTTGAGCTCAGATGATACTGACCTCAAGGAAATAGGAAATCCTAAAGTTCAAAGGCTGCAGTGTTGGTTTTACTGTTCAGGACTCTCTTGACACTGCTGTTCATTCAACTCCTCTTTCACACCCCATTTGCTAGAAAGCACATGGCAATGATTACCTTTGTCCTCCCTCCTTTAGGATAATTAACCAGGCTGCAAATAGCTTGACCCCAGTCCAAGTTGGTCTTAGTCATACCTTCCTGGGAGCCTGTGTGTTAGAAAACTGCAGACAAGTCTCTCAATAGGGACACCCTTGAAGATCAGTTATTGATTCAGGATCTTTAATGTGACAAAAAGTAAGACCTAAGCTTTGCCAAAATGCCATACAACTGACAACCACGATGAAAAGACAACAAAAAATTACAGCTGATAAAAGCCAAGTTCAAAACGTTTCACAGCAGGCTCCTGAGGATGACAATGTCTGAAACCAGAGACTCATGGCAGATACACTGACTCAATATCCAGATGAGCTGGAAGAGGAAAATACTCTTTCCCATGGCATGATGCCTTCCAGAAGCACCAGGGATGGGGGACAGTGACTATTTTTTTGAGATTTTCTCTAGATGCAATAGAGTAGAAGAGAAATTTTTATTTTAAACACACCTAAGAGTAAATAACTTCTACATATGATCTTGTGAAGATCATTAGTGCAGATTTAACCCTTAAGCATCTCTATACCTTCCTTTGTCTTTTCCCTGCATTTGAAACTGAAGGTTAGAAATGAGACAAAGTAGAATGACGTTCTCAGACAAGTTTGAAAAATCAGACCTGCCAGCTTTCTTCCATTGCTGTGGAGTGCCAGCTCTGCTTTCATCAGCCCACATTAGAGGTTTCTCACCCTCAGTGCATTCAATCAAGAGAAAACAGCACAGGCAGATAGAATAAGGACAGTTGATCTAGCACCAACACAGATTGGAAAAGTCCTTCCAGCAAAGCCTCAGTAGAAATGGAAAATAAAATAACAGAGATTTTTCTTCATTCCCACTAATAGCCCTCCCTCTCACCTGCCATCACCTCTGATGCTTGCATGAAGCATCAGAGAAGTGTCTGCATTTATGCCTTCATGCATTAGAAAACTTCTGTGTAAAGCAGAGAAAATTGCAGGGGATGCTGGAATATTTCAAGCTTGACAGGATGCTTACAATGATGTCTCACTTGTTTGGATCCAGTTTAGGGTGACCAAGAGAGCCTAGGGGAGTGTTGAGGTGACCTACCCAGAGTAAACCAGGCAAGAAGTTTCTAATGGAGAGCTCTGGAGTAACCTCCTAACATTTCACATCACTTTGCACTCTTGTTAAAGAGTCGACTTTGGGAAAGGACTAGATAATCCCAGGGCATGAATCATAATGCTTCAGGATGGGACTGAGACAGGCTGGATGGGACAGGCTGGAGAAATCCAGCCTAGTGAGAACAGTCTCCAGAAATGATGATCCCAAACCATCCATCAATAAGGACATGCACAGGTGGGATACTTGGGCAAGTGATAGGCGGGACAGGACCAAACTCTACAGAAGTCCACCCAGTAATACTTAACTTCAAAAGTAGGTGAACTCAGACCAGATGCCTCCCTTCTCCAGGCTAGCTCCATGAAAGATGTTGGAAGAGCTCTGAACATACTGCCAGGTCAGGGCTAGCTGTCACGCTCCCTTTAACTCTTCTCCCTTTACTCCAACTGCCGGTCCCTACTCCAACTGCCGGTCCCACTTCACTCCTAGCTTCAGTTTTCTTTCCAAAAGATACTTCTGATCTCCCCTTAACACCCACTTCTACCTCCTATTCAAACCTGATATACTGTGCCTCTCAGGTTTCTGTCCAAGCCTTCACTCTATTTCCAAGGTGGCTTTTACTTTGGTTTCTAAAGCAGACTCTCTTCTCCATTTATGATATTTCCAATATTCTTCCTTACTTAAAGAATCATTTTTTTCAGCAAACTGTCAAAACTTTACACTTTAAAACTACGTAATGGCGGCTGCACATTTTTTTGTGTTGAATTAAGGGAAAGACTATGAGAGAACTGTAATATTTGTCAGTGATTTAGAACAGGACAAGACTTCGGTTCCCCTAATCCCAATTTTAACAAACCGATGGAATGGAAAAGTCCTGGAACACCAAGCAGCTGGAACAACAAATGGTACATTACTGCTGCATACACAAACAGGGGCAAAGTTTGTAGGCCTCCTCCTCCCCCCACGTCCCCCATCCCCAGGCATGTTCTCATTGGTTCTCATTGTCCTGGTCAATACAATTGTAAGTGCAACCAGATTTCTGAGGCACTGGGTATCCACATAACAAAGATCCTGGGATACAGCAAGACCTTCCTTGCTTAGATCAGCAGGAATGCTGGAAAAAAAAAAAAAAAGTGATGTTAACTCAAGCCCTCTGAATAGCTATGCTATTTAGGCTTTTCGTGTACAGCGTTTCAGGAAGCAAGAGACAGCATCTTAAACTGTCTCTCCATTGTACCTCACCATCTTTTCCTACTTTGTTTCAGTGCCAAGCCAGCGTCATTGAAAAAAAAAAGGTCAACAACTGATTGTGTAGGTGCCAAAGACGGCATGGATCACGCCAGAAGAGCAGGGAGACGTGGCTTTTTGAAAGACACATTTGTGAGAGACAGGTGCCTCACACAGAAGCAAGATTCTGCTGATCAGCTGTGTGTGTCTTTCAGTAGCAGTCTCCTGACTCCTATTGGGATTCTACCTGTACATGTAACCTCTAATTTTGGAAATAAAATGCCTTTCACTGGAAAAGAAAAATCAACACGTCGCTATTTAATGGTTGCTGATTCTGTAGTTTAATTCATTATTGACATTCCACCTTGCTCTGAAACAATTAGGAATGCTCATATGATCAGTTACTGAGTCTCAGTTGGGAGGTAACAATTTATGGCTGAGAAGCTGGAAGTGACAACTTATGAAAGTGCCTTTCAATTGCATATCCCCTCAGTTCCGATAAATGTACGCAATGGCATAAATATGTATTGAGGAGCAGAGGAGTTAAGGAAGGATGATGTAATGTAACAAAAAGCATGACCAATGATGCACACTTACATACATACCTAAGGGTGTGCAGCACAACAGGGAAATGATTTCTTGTGCTCTCACAGAAGAAAAGGACTGATGGAGAAATCTAAATTAAAAAAAATTCTCCAGTTGAAAAGCATGCTACAATATAAAACATTTTATGAATTGACCACCAGTGAAGACTTGCACAGGGTACTGAAGAGAGATACCCTGCTAAGACCAAAAACAATGAGAAAAGTGTGAGCAACTAAACTAACAAGTCCCTTCACATGATCACATTCTGCCCCCATCCCCTTAGCTCAGCAGAGAGCTAAATGTGCTTCAGGATGGCACGGATAACCTTGGCCGGCTGTTCTTGCCTGCTACACTCCCGCTGGGACCTTTAGAAGAGGTTCCAGCAGGGTGGGGATGAGCAAAGGGGGAGCAGGTTTCTAGTCTTCAGTGCTATGCTGTTTATCCTGCTTAGCCATAAAGCAACGTAAATCAAGCATGTCATCCTACCTAATTGCATGTTCATATAGGACTTAATTGGTAATATTCCTGCAACCCAGCTCCTCAACCTTCATGTTGCATTGAGTTCCTCTCAGAGACTAATGAGCTTTATACAACAACAAACATTTAGGTCTGTTGTTCTAATTCATTAACATAATGGGCAATACAATGAGCAGTTATGATAATAAACACTAATAAGAGGTACTAGCGACACTTATTTCTGGCAATGCCAGGCTGTGCGGGATGCTTGCATAGAGGCAGCAGACTGACAAAAACGGGGTGCAGCCACTCTGCACCCTCTCCCACTAGCTACCAGAACATCAGCCATGTCTGCCAACAGTCCATAAATAACTGTTATTGCAGATGATGAGAGATGAGCAAAATATCCTAAGTTCACTTCTATTTATCTACTTACTACTGGCAAAGAATTTGAGAAAGGAAGATGTAAAACAAGGAGAACCGTGCTGTTGAGTCCTTTTATGAAATATAGGGGCCCATCCCACTAGCTATAGGCTTGGCTGTTGTCTGAATGCTGGAGAAACTTAGCTGTTCTCTTGCTTGCAAACACACTTTGGTATGTACAAGAAAGGAGAACACTAACATTTTTTTCTTTTGCCACTAAGGTCAGCCATCTTTAACCACACTAATTTTCCACAAACAGCTGACACCCCCCCCATAAGTAACCAGTGGGAGAATCTTATCCCAAAAATCACACAGGTATGTACATATACACATGTACAAAAGGTTCTTAAGATTTCACTGAGCTCTGTAAAGTTCATGGATTGTGTGTAGAACACCAAGCTGCCACTAGAAAAGTTCATTCGCCTTTTTATTTCCCAAGCAGATAAGACCAAGTAACAATGTGGATCTTGCTGAAACGTGCTATGTGATACTGATAACCTTCATAACAAAACCCTGCCCATTGCTCTGTTACATTTTAAACAATGACCTAAACAAGTTCAGACCTTAGCCTATCTGATCCTTTCAAGATTTGTTAATCTCTAACCTCTTCCTCATTTTGGGGCTATGTGAGAAAATGCTTTAATCTAGCGAGGATAGCATGGATGCTCTGCAGGCAGGACAGACACACAGATTCATGCCTTGTTCTCTGCCACATCAAACTTACCACCTTGACTTAACAGAGTTGCATGTCTGGGAAGCAGGGCAGCATTTATCTTTTAACTTGGCTGCTAAAAATGGTATCCCATTTACAGGTGTGGGGTGGGATTTTTTTGCCTTTGCTCTTCTGTGAACAGACACTTTTCATTTCTACATCCATACTCAGGTTCTCTGTGATAGACACTGCCAGAGCAAAGAATTATAAGGCTACAAAAATGTATGGTTTTTGAAATTTATGGCCAGAACTTTATTACAATGGAAATATTTTTTTCTAATGGAAATTTACACTGCTGTTATGACACTAATTCAATTATTCCTTACATTTCATCCATCATAATTTGATCTTCTTGTAAAAGAAAAGCCAGTTGTTTCCTTGATATAGGCAGAGTTTACTAGAGAAGGAAGGGATTAATCTGCGTGCTTTTAACATCCTTTTGCAATTAATCGTATTATTCAAAGTAAAACAGAATAAAACCAATGGAGTAAATATTAAATAATCTAAGGATGTATAAGAAAAGATCATGCAAATAGTCACCTGTCAGTTCGGCTCCATATTCCTGAACAGCTGGTCAGCTCTTTGGTGCAGTTTACTTCAGAAATGTATAGGAGTCTATAGAAGGGTGCAAAACTTTTTTGCTGCAGTAAATAAGAAAGCCCTTTCAAATAGGTCACAAATCACCATTAAAGACTGTATGTTGCTGAGCATCTGTAACATGCAAGGCATGGTATAAAAAATGTCTTGTGCTGGAGGCGCATCATCTTTTATAACTCTGCCATCCCTCATGGACCCTACACACACCAGGAGTCTCTACAATGACTCAGGCTTTCCACATGCTGCCTGCCAAGCAGTGGTTCTAGCAGGCAATGGCTTTAACTATGGTGGTATTATCTAGAAGGACATAAAATGAGCACTGTGTTGACAGTCCCAGATGTTTATCTTCTACATGTGTGACTCATGCATAACGGTAGTTTCACCCATATGTTTGGCTATGAAATTCCCTTGCAGAGTACCTGCAAGGTATGGTAACTGCATAGGTACGGTTATTTTTCCTGCGGAACCACCAATGACTCTTTTGCTATGAACTTCCCTTGGGAGGAAACAAACCAATGAGGTTGGTTTTTTTTGTTTGTTTGTTTGTTTTTTATCATGTAAGATCAAGTACTACATTCAGAGAAGACAGGGAAGATCATCTCATCTAAGCAACCTTAAGCTATCCAGATTTTAAGCCTTGCTTCTAACAACCCTATAACCAATGAAGGGTAATCTACACCTCTACGATGACAACTCATTCCATCCTAAAACTGATGGTATCCTAGAAATGTAGGTAGTATTAGGTGAATTACTTTCAGATGGTTTGAAGGAATCTACTCTCTTCTGTCAGCTGCAGAGGCAGCATGAATCTGGCAGTCTGACATTCACTGCTTCTCTCAACTACTCAACACTACTTTGACCTTAGGTGTTTGCATAAGCCATAGCATTTATGGCAGTAGAGGCAGCTGTACCAAGTAACCAGAACAGGGTCCTCCTTGCCTGTCTAGTAAGGGGAAAGACTGTCTTGGCTCCCACACAGAAATAGAAAAACACTTGTATCAATGCCTTCCCTGAATCTCCCTCTTTCATCCCACTGTGTGCCTTGGAGAGAGCAACCTCTTCAGGGCAGGAGATACCTTTGCATGGGACTTGCCCAGTCACCCTCTCTCTCCCAGCCACCACAGACCTGGAGATCCGTCAGCTCTCACCCATTCACAAAACCTGCTCGTCTTTCTGTGATTCATTGCAGCAGCAGTGAGGCGAGCGCATGCCACTCGTTCCTTCCAACAACTGGGTTCCCAACTCTCTGCCACTCCTCCCTTCCAACAGCTGGGTTCCCAGCTCTCTGGTTTTCACTGACCTGTAGCAGAAGTGAGCCTGTGATTCAAAGAGAGAGCTTCCTGCAGTGAATGGGTTGAGGATGGGGAAAGACAAGGTCATTTGTAACCTGGGCTTTCTGAGGGACACCTTTGCCTCAGGATCAACTGTGCTGGTGCCACAAATGTCTCTGCCATCCTGCCCTCCCCATGATGAAAACACACACCATCTTTCTTCCTTTCCGGTCTCCCTCCTTCTCATCTAACTAAACCTTTTAAAAAATCTAACCCCTCCCCATCAAATCAAACTCCTAATGGACTTTGGTTCCGGGGAAGGGCAAGGGGGAGAGAAGTTGATTGTTTTAGAGAGTAAAATTATGCTTTCTCCAATCACAGCCTATTTTTTTCCACCTGGAAATCATACATCAAACTGGATGGAAATATTATTTTTGAAAGAGAATAAGGTGAGGACACGACTTCCTGGTAACTTTGAATTCCATCATTGACAATCTCACCATTCATTTATCTATAGCTTGACTGTGAAAGATGTATTGGTGGCAGCTCACTTAATGATTTGAGAACTAGTACTGCCAGTGCCCCAAGCCAACTTGCCATTAAACAGCAGAAACTTGGAGCCTTTCCACTATACAGTCTAATTTCTGGAGAGAGAGGAGAAGGGAATGGCTTTCTCTGTTTGTGATGAAAAGTTGATTCTCACCAGTAAAGATTAGAAAACTCAACATATCTGCACTGTTTTCTGATATATATTTTAGAGGTATTTGATAATATTCAGAGTGCAAAGCCATGATGTGCAGAAATGAAACGCTAAGCCTAGCTAAGGAGTGTTATCTGCCATGAAAGCTGGTCAGTTTTATCTACTTATTTACATAGGAAAGGTGAGCCCTAGAGTTATCCCACAATACAGGCTGTAATTAGTAATTTCTTCATCTATACCGTCATGTAACAGACATAAATATAACTTAGACCTTCAGATGGGATGGATCAGCTCTAATTGCAAATAAATTGGGTTTGGATGTATAGTCTACAAGACATTGGGCTGTCATTAAGGCCTGCAACTCTTCCCACACCCATGCAAAAAACAAGCAAACAGGAAAAAAACAACAACTTCATTATGCTTCTAGCAAGTAAGTGCATTCATTCAGAAATTCTGAAGACCTCTAGATCTTTCAACTCCAGCAACTGCAAATCTTTTGGGTACTTCTTGCCAAATTTACTTAATGAAACACTGCAGTGCAGACCAGCTGGTTTCAGCCCAGATTTCCATCAGTGCCAGACATAGCACCAATGCCAACAGTTCTCCATCACTGCTTTTGTCTGACCCTCTACAAATCACAGGGCAGTGAATTTCCCCATTAGCTCTTTATTAAGTTCAATGACTTTTTAAGTTGAAATTTATCTTCCAAAAGTGTCCTCTACTCTTTGAAGAAACTAATAGATAAAAAATATACCACTACTTTTTCAATATGCCATTTCTTTTTCAGACAGTTATACTCACCACTTAAAAATTGCCCTTTTGTCTAATTTTAACTTCTGATCTTTCTTTCTTAATGCTTGCTTCCTTACACTGAAGTGTCTTTTATGACCTGGTGTTTAATTTCTTCTGAGGGCTGGCCACAAGGCCATGAGCTAACTAATCACTGCACTATGTTTTGAATCACCACCAGGTTGTGAAGGCGCCTCCAGCACAGGTCTTTTTTTTTTTTTAACTTGTATTTATTTATTTATTTATTTATTCTTTTTAAATGCATGGCTGGATTGCTGCTGCGTCTCACCAGGGTGGTGGTGACTTCTTTGGTGGAAACAACATTGTTCGTGATCATGTAATTATGCTCAACTCCTTCCCCTCTGTCTCTGTTTCCCCTCCCACTCCTCAGCTGTTTATGCTTTTGGACATCTTGTTCCCCACTTTCTGTCTAAGTTGTACCTCCCTGCCACTGCCTTCTTCTCCTCCTCTCCCTTACTACCTGACTTGTCTCTGATCCAAAAACCTGTTTTCCTTGCAACACCACCTCCTCAGCTCCCACTGGTGGGGCTAGCAGTTCTGTTTGCTGGAGAAGGCAATGTTAATCATGACGTGGCAGAAAATCTTATTAGCTTGGACTTTGAAACTTGCTTTTAATGCCAGTGAGCTACATTTCAACATCAGGAGCCAGGGATTTAGACTGCAAGACAGGGTCTTTAACTCTGGTGATACACAGTAATGACATATTCACTCTGATGGTTTTTATAACTTCTGGGTGTCTGGTAACAATTATAGTGATTTTAGTGAAAATCTATGTAAGTAATTAGGTAGCTGTCTCTCCCCCTCACCTTCTTGGGACCTCTCTGCACACCATCCCTCTAGCCTTTGATTATCAAAATTGCCATGACCCTTCCAGTCTCTCTGTGAACCTGGATTATGTCAGTCTGCCTCAGTTTCTCATGTGCTGAGCAATTATAATGGGTCATACCTTGAGGCTGTGAGAACTAAAGTCATAGTGTTTGCATCATGCTTTCGCATCCTGCAATACACAGGCTCAGGATAAATACAGCATGCAGTTGCTGTTACACAATCAGAATACTGTGCAACTTCCTTTTTTTTTTTTTTTTATTTCACTCAGATTACTCAGATTTCAAATTAATTAATTAATTAATTAATTTATTTATTTATTTATTTATTTTCCAGCTAGGAGTGTATTTTCAATGGCTCTAAGGAAAAGCAGAGTGGGTTGCACTGAGTTTCATTGGAAGACGGGAAGTCAATCACCTCTTGTCTTCTTGGACAGCTACCAAGCATTACAAAAGGAGTGGTAAATCATATAAAACTTTGCAGCAATATACAAGTCTCCTTTCAGGTCAGAGAAAGGACAAAATCCTAACACCAGGTGTCATAACCCCCTGTGAAATGAAGCAACTGAATTTCACAAAACCTCTGTCACTGCCATTTAAACATGACCATGCTCAGAGACTTGCTGGTTTATCCAGTCCTCGGGACTGAGTTAAGTGTCAGAATGCAAACACTGGCTCAGGCATCTTTAAATCAGTGGTAGTCTTTCCTAATTAACTTCTGGCATGTTGTGATTGAAACTCTCTCAGATGCCCAAGTTAATAATTTGTTCTTAAGAACAAGCAGAAACTGCCAAGGATCTATTCTAAGTATGAGTTTGGGTTGGAAAAATCAGGAAGTTCAATGCAATCTTGAAAGATAAATCCCTGGACCTTTGTTATTCTAACAGATTCTGGCTCACGGGCTTTATTTGCTTTTTAAGTCTCTCAAGATCTCCCAATTCCTTTCTTTAAATATTTTAGCTTTAGGGTAAATTACCCCCTAAAAATAAATGAAGGATTTATAACTAGGGAGAGACCTAAGTTCTGTATCTAACTGATGTTTACTTGAAGCCTTTGGCAGTCCTTCTCTGGCTTCTAGGATAATGAGATAAAAACAATTTACTTATTGTTGTTGCAATAACAATAATTATCGTCATAAATTCATATTCTGCTCACAGTGTCATGCTGTCACCTTCATCTAAACTGTTCGGCGGAGGTCCTTTTGTCTTTCTAGTGTTTGTCTAATTTAACACCTGGGAAATGTCTGTTACGACTCACACCCAATTTCAGGATTGACAGGTGACAAAAATCTGGAAATTGCTGCCATGGTCCAAAACCTTAACACGTATTCCCAAAATAAAATATAACATATAACCTCAAAAGTAAACAGTACCTAAATGTTAGTACTAATGAGCCAAACAGGGCAGAAATATTGTCTTCAGCAGAGATCTGAACACGTCTGGAAACTGCTGGGAGATGACTGGATCATCCCCTAGCACTTGTTCTGCTCTAGTACCAGAGATGGGGCAGTCCAGCTGTTTCTAATTCTATGTGCTATACACAAGAAATGTATATGGTTTCTTATTACCTATTTTCCCTTTTCCCTTCACTATCTGTATTGGAATTCAAATATTTTAGATATTTTCTAGAGGAAAACAAAAATCATTCCACCTAGTCTCTCTCCAAAACATTTTTTTTTTTCAGGTGCAGATGTTGGAAGGCAGAGGGGGCTGATGTATCATTGAACAATGACAATTAAATGAATTTTATTTAGTAGGTCATAAAGTAAATGTGCCTAATTGGAACATAAGGATAGAAGAAAGAAAAGAAAAAAGGATCCCTTGTATTATCCTCTCTGTTTCTTCCTCCTTTCTTTTTAAGGATAGTGTATCATTAGTCATCATGAAAGCTCTCGGTGACCATTGAAACAGAGGAGGGACCTTTGACACAGCTTGATCAATCCTAATTGAATAGACCAGAGGGACAGCAGCCAAAAGGAGGGGACCCATTCTTTGCATTTGACAGCCTCGTCCTTTTTAGTTTGTCAGCTGTCAGAAAACATTGGGGCATTCTCAGGGTGCATGTGAATGCTTTAAGTTGCCATACAATTTTGTGCTACATGAAGAAGGTGGTTTTAAGCCTTGAAAGGTGGTTAGTCTGTTCAGGAGATCCAGGGAATCTCATGTAAGGAGGTGCCTGCTGGTGTCAGTGAAGCAAACAGGAATTTTGTTAGGTGAGGCTTTGCAGTATTGCCTTGAATTAACAGAAGACTCAGTTCCACTCCTCACTGGAATATCCCAACTCAAGTTGATCACCATTACCCTTTTACCTTATGGCCTCCTGCACTGCACAGAGATGTGAGGCCAAGAAGTGTCTCAGGCTCAGAATTTCCCATGACACTTCCCCCTTGAAGACATGTTCAGTGTGCTTCTCCATTTCTCGTGAAGAGTGAATAGCTTAAGAGAAAAACTGAACTCCCAGAAAAACTGTGTGTTTGGGAACAGACGCTTCTTTTGTTTGCAGTACTGCAAGCAAGCAACACCCATTTGACTTCTAAGAGGCTGTTCTACGTCAGCCCTAACATAACTACAGCCACACCTGAACAAATATTTATAGGAATCCAGGAGTGAAGGATGAAAGGAGACAAAATTTCTGCCTTAATCTTTCTTGTCCTCCAATTCTTGCTCACATGGCATCAGTGCAACCAAAAACTCATGAGAAAATTCAAGCAGTAAATAGGGAAGCAAAATAGGCACATCTAGGGTTAAAATAAGTAGAAAATAATTTAGACTGAAGAGTATCAGCCAAGAACTTTGCTTCAAACAATAACCACTGTCAAAGCCAGCTCTGAGACCCCTTTACTTGCACTGCTTTCCCAGCCCTTTCTCTTGTCTCCCACTATATGTACTTTTTGAGGATTTTGCCTGTCCTGACTATGCTTTGCATCCAAGCACCAGACCACCAAGGCAATTCACTGCTTTCACGTTGCTTTCACCTTGATACAGAGTTTAAAACACTGAAAATATTCCCAGAAGCTTTGTCCTAAGAGGGTCTCTATCGTACTTGTAAAAACCTAAACAACTGAAGATGCTTAGGGATACTACCATCTTCTCCTCCTATGTTATTAAACGCTCAGCCATGAATGCACCTCTTCTCTCACACTTTGACAAGTCAGACAAGAACTTCAGAAATGTCCACACATCACCTCCTGATCACCTCCCTTCCTGCACTGCTCACAGCCCACAGTCTGTCCTGCTGTAAGGGCTGTCTCTTTTCATGCATTTGGCAGAGAAAACGCACACACCGGTCACAGCTCCTCTAGCTATCAACTGCGTCAGGAAGACATCTTCCTACTGGGCTATAGGGCAAGGGAAAATTTTCACACTGACAGTTCCTCTGGGCATAGTTTGCAATTTTGTGTCTCTTTCTACAAGGAATTACTTGCTACAAACTTGTGCCATTATAGATGGTTTTCATAAAAACCCATCTACAGGCAGTTGACAGACTGTTGGACTGTGCAACATTAATATAATTAAACCAAAGGAGAAACAACCCTAGCAAAAAAAAGAAAAAAAAAAAAAAAAAAAAGAAGGAATAAGTGAATAAGTTAGGGAAAGGTCAGAATGATCATCAACACTGTCACAACTATGAAGGTCTTCAAAAAAGCCTGCATGGCCATAAAGGATGCTGACAGACATCCATGGGTCCATGGGGAAGGTCTGAAGTAGGGCCCTAATGGTGAAAGTTGCTGTCACATTCTAGAAGCAATCTGTGTAGTGAAAGACCAGGTGAGCTCAGCTGTGCTGGAGGTACCATCTGAGCTCTGACAGGTCATACCTAACCATTAGTACAGAGAATCTTCAGGAATCTTCTCTCTCATTATTCAGCTTATGCTGAGAGAGATGAATCTCACCACGTTGCACTGGTTACTCCTGTGACAGCTGAGTGGGGCTGTGTGTCCAGGAACAGCAAAATGCCATATTCTCATACCATATTTCCACTGATAAATGCCTCCCACTGTGGCAGCTTCACAGGATTTTAATTTTTGCCTGGAGCAAAACAGGTACTCCTGTTGGCCACTGACTCCACTTTAGTCTCAGAAAGGGGAGAGGCCGCATGGGAGGAAAACTATTTCAGAATGCATTTCAGGCTGCAGTTTAGAGAACCCAGGTCTCTGCTGGATTTAGTCCACCAATAAATAAAGCAAAATCACGTGAAAGTCAAGTTTCTTTACCTTGGTTCTTCCAACAGAAACTTCTGATTCTCCAGCTGCCTGTGATTCATAGAAGTGTGTTGAAAACCAATTTAAGACCCAGCATAGCTGACTACGGCATGACATTCAGCCAGCTGTGGAGATTCACACCAGTGCTTCTGCCTCAGGACAGATGATGAATGTCTGGTGGTGTTTGGGAAGGTTTTGCAGCCCAGAACATCTTTCCTTGATCTCAATTGTCAGAGAACAGGTCCTTAATACTGCTAGCAATTATGGCAATGTCTGATACTCATACCTCTTATTTTTATCCTAGCAAAGATAGGCTTAATATTAGGATATGCATAAGGGAAGGAAAGTGTAAGGTTTGTAGGTGGGTGGTATGAAAATCTACAAGCGTAAGGTGCCAGGGCTGTTGGTAATGTTCTCTTCCACCATAAACAGGAAACTCGAAGGTGCAAGACAACGCTGTCTATAAGTAACATATCTCATACATCAGCCTCAGGAAGAAAACTCATTTAACTCGGGGTAGGGATACCTTCTGGAGAGAGGAGAAGTCATCTGTGACTCTTAGCACTCATGGTCACTAGCACAACAGTGAGACAATCCCTAAATGTACAGAGTGCTGCATGTAGACTGTTCACCTCCTGCAGAACCAGGAGGTCAATGTCTAGATAATATCAGTTGTCTCTACTGACCTTGACATTAACCAAGGACACATTAGGATCTTTTCACATATAATTACTTTTCTTTCTGCACTATGACCATATGGGATTATCTCCCATCCCCCCTCACAAACACATTTCTCAAGTCTTGAGCTCTAGTGTTGGCTCTCATATAACCATCTCAGGGTGCTTTAAAGGCTTATTTGTCCCCCAGAAAAGTAAAAAGTTGCCGGTCAAGATTCTCAAAAATCACAAGAAGGAAAGAAACCATAGGGATAAAGTTGTGTCCTTCATACATATGGAAATATCTCTGCAGGAGGTCGAGGGCAGACCAGAGAGAGATGCAGAAACTGGAATGAGCTGGCTGGTAAAGATACATACTGAGTGATGAACAGACATAGGGGGGCTAAGAAAAAGAGAGACCCAAAACACTGCTTTGGAAAGGACACGGGTTACATGAGCCAAAAGAAAGAGGCTATATAGATACATATATAAGCATATATATATATATATATATATATATATGTATATAAATATATAAGCATTCTGAAATAAAGCATTTTTTTTTATTTCATCATTGTGTTTATTTCACCATTGGAACTCCCGTACCCTATTATTCATCTATTTAAGTCCAAACATGCAAACACCACTTGCTAGTTTTAGCACACTTTTCAAGGCATACATTAACAAAGATGCACAAGAAAGAAGAAACCTACAAAACAGACGTGACATATGTGCAGCAATCAGTTGCTGACCACTGTGTACAATTTGGTTTTCATCACCGTTGGTTTGTGACTTTCTAGAAATAGTGCTAATAATTTGGTAGAAAAAATTCCTTAGCAAACAGTAATTTGGTACTGAAAGTTTTATGAAACTGTTGAGGAATTACTGAAGATTTTATTGTGAGAACCTTTGATAATATTAAAGTTGCCATGCCTTTAAACTTCAACTGAGGAGCAGTAAAATTTTGTGTAATTGAGAAACAGTTGCTTAGCTCATTACAAAATCAGATGTGCTTTTTTTTTTTTTTTTTTTTAAATTAATGTGAAGACAAGAGGAAAAGAAAAAAAAAGACAAGAGAATCACTACACGGCTCATTACTAGTAAATTTGATTCTGTTCAAACAACTCTGACTACAGAGACATTTGAATCAGCAAAATGAGATATTTAGCTACTTAGCAAGGGACTGGTACATCTCAGTTTTACTGGACTGTCCTAGCTCTTCATCCCTGTAGTAGTAATCAATTGCAAAGACTCATTATTATTTCACATCTGCTTATTACTGAGATGATTTTTGTGTTAAGTCTGGAAGCCCTAGATAGGCTATTTCTAAGACAGAGACAGAGTAAGGAGTAGCATCCTTATTCTACAAAGACAAAAACCAGGAGCAAATTCTTGTGTGATCCTACTTTCATGGCAAAAGGGTCTTTATTAGTTGTGCTCCCCTCTCCCCCATGTCTTCTGCATGGTGCAAAGCTGCATTTGTTTCACAGAATCACAGAATCACAGAATTTCTAGGTTGGAAGAGACCTCAAGGTCATCGAGTCCAACCTCCAACCTAACGCTAACAGCCCTCCACTAAACCATATCCCTAAGCTCTACACTCTATTTTAATGATAAAACCTTTGATAGTATATTTCACTCATTCAGAACTACCAGGGAAGAACAAAAGTTCTCCAAATAAGTACATTTCTCAGGCACTTCTCTCTCTGTCTCTCTGTTTCTGCTGCCAGCTATGCACAAAAGTCCATGGGAGGAGATTCCTAACCTAGCCATCAAAACCAATACTGACAGGCTATAACTTGTAATCAAAGACTGACCTCACTCAGATTGTATAGGACTCTAGGGAGAATCCTGGGAACTACAGACTAGTAAGTCTGACTTCCACCCCTGGTAAGATGACAGAGTCTATAATAAACAATACAATCATAGAGTACATGAATTATATTTCTGTTGGGAAAAGTCAGCATGGCTTCTGCAAAGGGAAAGCCTGTCTCAGTAATCTGCTGAAATTCTAGCAGGGTGTCAGTAAACACATGGATAAAAGGCAAGCAAGATTCAAGAGAAGAGGACCTTCAAGAGAAAAGTCAGAAAGGATTGGTCCTGGGAGTAATTCTTTTCAACTTACATGTATTTATCCATGACCTGCAGCTGAAGAACATCCAGCTTTGTAGATGAAGACAATCTCTTCTAGAAAGCAAAATGCCTTCACGTTGGCAAGAAATAGCAGTGATCTCAGAAAGCTCTGAGAAAATGGATGATAAATTAACTCTTACATGGATAAATTTAAGGTAATGCAACTAAGGAAAAAGCTACCAAAGCCATCAGTGATGGTTCACAATGCTGAACACAGAACTTGCAGTTACAGTTAAGAAATCTTGGTTTCATTGTTGACAGGTATCTGAAATCTCTGTCTCGACGTACAATGGCAACTGAAAAAGCCCATGAGATATTGGAGACTACCATAAAGGTTTGATAATGAATCAAGACACGTCATTTTGCCTTTCCCTAAAGGTGTGGTGCATCCAAATCTTGAGATGTGTGTGCTTCCTGGGCCTCTACATCTCAGGAGAGACACAATGGAACTAGGGAGGGTACAGCAAAGGGCAAACAAAAAGACCAGGGTGGTGGGGCAGCTGCCTCCTAAAGGGAAATTGAAAGGCCGGGCCAATTCTGGAATTTGAAGCATGGTATCAATGAGGATTACAAAAGGTAAAAGCACTGGATGAGCTGAACAGGGAAACGTTTACCACGTCATGCAATAAAAGGAAGAGGGAAACAATGAAAGTAACAGATTGGTCTAAAACAGGAGAAAGAAAAAGCTTTTTTATGCACTAAGTAGTGGTCCTTTGGAACTGTCACAGGAGATCTTAAGGCAGGACAATATCAGCTGGTTTACAAAGGGACTAGACGTTCACAGTCTATGGGCAAAATGGAGACCAAAAGGACTAGCACAGACGGTCCCCCTCACGTCCGTAATAAAAACAAGCTATGAATGCCATGGGAGTACAAAAGCAATAGCCCACAGAAATTGGCCCATCTTGCATGTCCTCCCTGAACAGCATCTCTTACTGATTCTGCTGGAGACTGAACACTGAGGCAGATGAACATTCGGTCTGATTCAATGGACATTTCTTATTCTCTTACATCTGTGTGCTACTTTGATGGCAGGCATCATTTCCACGTCCATATTTTACGGCAGGGGCTACATGCCAGTTTTGAAACAAAAGCCACACAACAATGATTGATCAGGAGTTTACCTCAAGCTAAAGAACTATACTGAAAACCAGGGAATGCAAGGCCAAACACAGTACCATGTTAACATAACTGCATGACCCAACATGCATATGACTTGCATTTGGCCAGCTCAAAGCTGTGTGAGAATTAAGGTCTATCTGCAAAATATTTCAAAGGTGTATCTCATTACAGTCTGGTATTTCCAGGAACAAAGGTCTCTTGGCTATCTCCTGGGACACCGAGTCAAACCTCCTGCTTTTGCAAACACCTTGTTATCCAGGGTAGGACAAAGTTTAAGGGAGTTATTTTTCTGTGTCTCTCTGAGAAATGTGTGATCCATACTGGCTTCTGATTGGGGATATATTTTGTGGAACATTAGCTCATTATTTATTTTCTGTTCCTTTTATAGCCCAGGTGGGCCAGTGGCATGAATATTTCAAAAGAGGTTTTATTTATCACTCCGAACATAATACAAAGAAGAAAAAGGCCCTTCTCAGAGGCAGCTGCTTCTTATGATCCAAGAATTTGGGATGACCTGTAGCTGTCGTTTTATAAACCTAATCTGCAAGGGCACTGGAGTCTAAATTATACTGATTGATGCTGTGGAAATAGCTTGTCCTTCATGAAGATATTTTATCATATCACTCATAATTGGAAGAGTGAGTCTGTAGATACAAAGTAGGATTCACCAAAGAAGTCCTGGTTATGGTGTTAGAACAATCTAAAATACTAAAATATAGGGTAGCAGTTCTAACTTCTTTTTGGTAACAAGCAAGTACAGTGCGTGTGATTGGAAATATGGGTGAAATCCTGACCTCATCTATTCCTCTGAGAGTACTGGAAAGAGAGAGCCCCATGCTAGTCCCATTGGCGGTGTGGAGAAGGGCCTGCTTGGGTCTGCAGTGAAATGGGCACAGTAAGCTTGGATCTCTTCAGACTCTGCACTGGGTGAAAGTCAACCCTGTCACGATCATGGTGCAAGACATTCAGCAAAGAACAGAACTACCTATTCAGCATGTTTGGCTGTCTGTGGTATCTCAGCTTCCCTTTGATGTCCAGAAACAGGACAGATTCTCCCATCTGCCACTGCGCATAGTGGGTTGAGTGGCCCAAGATGGGCCTTCCTTCAGGTGGAGGTCTGTCCACATCTGCAGACTTGTAATCCAGTGAGAACAAGAACTGCTCTGACATTTTGTTATCCAAACTGTAGGTGGGCTCTGCATTATCTTCTTTTTATTAAACATCTTTAGTATGAGCTCCTCTCAAGGATTTAGAGACCACTGTGCTCCCTTTCTGCCTTGGATCTGTCTCTCCAGAAGTACAAGCGTTCCACCTAGTTCATGCCCCATAGCTATAACTGAAGAGGAAGAAAACCTCAAAGCCCCTTCCGATTCACATTCACAGCACAGGCAGTTTTTAAGGAAATGTGTAAGTAAACCTCTGAGTTCTAGTATCTCTTCCCAAGCAGACAGTTAAAGAAAAGAAAAAAAGAAAAAAGAAAAAAGAAAAAAAAAAACAGTTTAAAGGACAAAGAGTATAAACAAAGAAGGCACTAAATGCTGTGAATGCAACCAATCATTTAATTTCCCTCTAGACTTCTCTGCTCACTCCCACAAATAAAACACATAGTTTGGTGCATTTAGTAGCAATGAGCACAAGGACACCTGACTGCTCACATGACAGTCCCATGCACAGGTTTTGAATAGTTTCTCGGAAGAGCCTGAAATGCAGAGAATCTGAAGGGAACTTGAAGGACTACCTTGCTACGTGCTTCTTATCTGCAGATATTTAAGATTAGGAGACAGACCAGACTGTTATGTATGCCAGCTGAATATGCCACAATTGCCCCAAGAAGCCTCTTTCAACTTCAGCGTTGCACATTGTCAAATCTATAGCCAGGATAAAGCCTGCTATCCACACTACAAAGCTCATCAATAGACAGTACAAATACAGTAGAAGATATTTTTAAACTGGCCACGTTCTGATGCATCCTCTCATATTCATTCCTCAGAACCTCAATAATGATCTGTGAGAACTCTTTTAAAACCCACCAGGCATAAAATCATTTGCAACAGAGTCTGTCAGCAAAAAGTACTCTATAATAAATAGATAACTTCTGGGTCGTATTTTTGATGTAAAATCTGAGAGATTGTTTCTGCATGCAATGAGGTTAGTATCAGAGCATGGGATGCCAGGCTACAGGAAGAACTAGGGTTAATTCTTTAACACTTTAGGGTTATGTTTTTGTTGTTGTTGTTGTTTGTTTTTCGTTTCTTATCTACATTTTGTTTGTTATGATAGCATGAATCCAGAGTCATTTATTTATCTGAAGACTTTTAGATTTATTCCAGTGAGTTCAAAAGGAAGAATTAAATTAATATCCAACAAATAGCCTTCCAAATATGTAAAGCAAGAGATATGAATCTAGAGATACTGAGAGGTACAAATTATCTGTAATATTCTGGACAAGGTAAGAGCTTTTCCTCATTCCACTTACTCTTTTTCAAAATTCAGAGTACAGAAAAGCAATAAATAATTAAAAACAAACAAACAAACAAACAAAACAACAAAGAACAACAAACACAGAAGACACTCAAGTGCTTGTCAGTCTTTCATTTGTCCTGAGCATTATTACAGATAAGCCTTAACAGTATTAATGTTCACTTTGATTTAAAAAAATATATATAATAAATAAATAAAAAATATAAATAAATACAAAATAGATGTTGCAACCATTAAATTTGTCCTCATATGGAAAGGAACAGAAGTCACAAACAAGCCTGATTTTGACCACTTTACAGACTGGTAAGTTTTGAGTAATTTGATTACGGAAGATTTCAAATCTAAGTGCTTTAGAGTTGTGACTGAACCAGTTGAGGTTTGGCTATTCAGAAAAGAGATTCCTTCTTCTTGATTTCAAATATTGCTTTTCTTACCAAAGGGTGAAATACAGGATGCATACAGGAGGTAGACTGCAATAACAGCCAGAGAGATATAGGGTATCTCAAAGCCCTAGAGTAGTCCTCATTTGAATTCTATTCAGGACTTCCTGGCTTAGGCCTCTGTCTACATCCTCCTGCTTTTATTCTCTTTAGTTGTGCACTAACAACTTTAAGGCTCGTGCAGAATGTAAGCTGATTGCTTTGAATATAAATGCACAGACTATTAAAAGCAGAATTTAGGCTTCTAGACTCATAAATCATAAAAGGAAGCATAAATTCTGTGTTTTAGTGGAGATTTAAATTCCTAAATGGGTTTTATAGGAGCCACATAAGACCTATTGACAATACCCCTTTATGATAAAAAGTAAATAGAAGTGACAAAGTCAGAATTCAAAATGCCAC
The DNA here is from genome assembly GCF_964035555.1 of Netta rufina. NCBI lineage: Eukaryota > Metazoa > Chordata > Aves > Anseriformes > Anatidae > Netta > Netta rufina. Next base: position 4,297,569 of record NC_140126.1, on the reverse strand, counting down.
TGCTTAGCTCCCACTAGCCTGAAGAAGACCAAAAAATGGCTAGAGGAAATCTCAGAGGGAAACAAATGATAACATGAAATTAAATGTGTAATATTCCTTTTTATGCTGTGTGGGGGAAAAAAAGCACTCAGAGAATGAGCTGGTACATTTGCATAACAAAGGAAATCAACAACAACAACAAATTGCCATCGTGTTCAAAGCTGATAATTGCACAGATGACAACAAGAAAGAGCCTTTCTTCTCAGCTCTCTAGGGGATGAGTCTTGTCGAGATGAGGAAAAAAGGTGGAAAGTGACCCCACTTGCTTTCATGAAAATTAGCAAGCTCAGAAAATGTCTTTGGTGCAAGGGGGTGGCCAGTGAATGGTGTGAATGCTAATGAACACAATGAGGGCAGAGGCTCAGCCAATGTTCCCATCAACCCCATCAGATGATCAACAACTGGCAGCAGCCTTATCTCCAAACCACCCTCCTCTAGCTGCTCCTGTCTAACCTTGGTGACAAAGCCTTTTTGGAAAAATGAGTTTTCAGGGGGCTCTGCCTTGTGTTTGCTTGCTTTCTCCACTGACATTTTCTTTTAGACTTACATTGATTGTGGATTTTTCAGCTCCTATGAAATGTGAAATGTCCTGCTTCTGCATGGCGCTGCCCCAGGTAATGATCCCCAGTTTTCCCAAGCCCATTAGCTGGGCTTCTCACATTGTTGGGATCAAGGGCAAGGTATGTGCAATAACTAACTCCGAGGTTTCCAAGCCCTAGAAAAGTTCTGGCTCTGGAGAAAGAGGTACTTCTCTGGACACCAGCAGATCACCGATTCTAACTGGTTTTGTCAGCATGAAAATATGTATTTGCTTCGTCTGCAATACGGAACATAATTCAATTTATCCAATGACTTCCTCGAAGTATTGCAGCTCCAGAAGTCTACTAAAAGTGCTGAATAGTGGTAGTATTTTTTTTAATTATCCAGTGCTAGGGTGCCCTTGAAAAGAGCTCTGATACCCTTTGAAAGGATGTGACTGATGCTCAAAGTCCTAGATGGAAAGGCAGGCTGTAAGAGACCAGGACCAACTGATACATCGCTATTTAACTCGCCACTTCTTCCTTACCATTTCCCAGCCCTGCATCAATAATGCAGCAGGCAACAAGAATGACCGAAGTCACAGAGTCTTATTCCAGTCGTTCTTATTCTAGGACGAACTCTAGTAGCACAAAAATAGCTCCCATTGGCAAATCTCCATAGGCTTGAGAGATTTAAACCACTGAAATCTGTCCTTTAACCTTATGGAAAATATCTATGAAATTTAGCAGAGTTTCAACCATTTGGATTAATATATATTTATTTATTTATTTATTTTCAGAGTTTGAAGAGTTTAAAACAAAATATAATTCTAGAGATTTAAATTATTAAAATCGGTGTACATTCTATATGGTATTTTAAAGCCTTCCTCATAGAATACAGTTGCAGACTTTTAATTTTCTGTCATGGTCAATAGGATTGATCAAAAAGCAAACAGCTCCTTCTCCTAAACTCCTCAATAATGTAGAGAAAAAAATGTCTAAAATCAGTCAGGTATTGTTTTGTTTTTAAATCCCCCCGGATTTTTGTATTTGAAGTCTGATGTCTAGTTCTCCTTTATTCGCTCCAGAAGAAATGGATAGCAGTCAGAGAGACCTTGAATAGACAGACAGTTAAGGTACTCACATGAGATCCCTGGGTTCAAACCTCTATAGCAAACAAAACAGAAACTTTTGCCTGAGGCTCTAACATCCTATGTACCTTAACCTGTCAGTCCTTACAGTTGGAAGAGTTTCATCTTGTATAAATAATAAAACACTCATAGGGAATGGGGGTCGCAGGCATGAAAGCTTTTCATTGGGGGACTCATTTAGGAAGACTGAAGGCATATATTCACACCCTCCATCAAACGACTGAAAGATCAGGTAAAAAGCTTTCTCATCACCTAGACAAATGCAGGAAGCCTCTGGGCTACCAATAATCTTTCTCATGTTGGTGGATTTCTCACTTTTTTTTTTTTTTTTTTTCCTGGTGGCCAATAAACATGAGAAATTTTCACATCATTCTAAACTATAGCTTAAGAATCTGTCATCAGGTCAAACTTTCTCTGCAATATTATGCTCTAAGGAACAACCCTCGACTGCTGTAGGAAGAGGTTTCACTGACCAGGACAGGTACAAACACCTATATGGGGACTGCAGATGGAACCTCTAGCTAACTGCAGACTCCTGGTTAAAAGGAGTATCATGTTCCTTTCTAACCACAACCAATTTGAAAACAACCTTTGGAGGTCACTATAAGACAAAATAAAATTTTACCTCTAACTGTTCCTCTAACAAGCTCAGCTGTTTGCTGCCCAGCACCTTCACACTTATGCTACAGAGCACGGACAGTTTTTGTTTTGTCTCTGTTTCATCTTCAGCAATCAAATGGAAATGAAGACCAGCTTCTCATGGGACCTGGGGAGCAGTCTGAGATACTTGCTGATTCTACATCTGTGACACAATGAAAAATCCAAATCTGAATTATCACAAAGGAACACAGGATGCAGAGGGGGTGGAGATGATGAATCCTTTGTTATTTACTCGGTTTTGGATGGAGTACAAGAGCAAGGCTATCTTGTCTGAAGCCTGTAGAGCAGTTCATGAAGACTTAATCAGATAAGTGGGTCCTTTCTCTGCTGGTTTCCCTTCCTGGCTGATGAAGTTCAAGACCTGTAGGCAATGGATGAAGCACCAATTGACACCTTTTTGGGTGCAGGCTTCACTACATGCATCATTAATGAGTTACTCCTGCCAGGTTTCGGTTGGAGCAGCAAAGCTGGGGTCCACAGATCGATGATTTTTTCCAACTGAGGACAGCAGGTACATAGACCAGGCTGTGCAAACAAGAGGGAAATGGGACTGGCTTCCATTGATCCCAGCTGAGTGCAGCAACATGAACCAGGGACAACTTTAATGGGCTCTGGGTTTTCAACTGGGAGTGATGAAGATGGGAGCAGGCTGAAGAAAAGTTGGAAATGCTTTGAAGTGAGAGTCTTCAGCCTAAACCCATGACAAATGTATAATGACGTACATACACAAAGCCAGTCTTGAAGGATGCCTACAGGCCCATAATATATATATATATATATATATATATATATATATATATATATATGTATATATATATATATGTATATATATTTAAAAAAATGTCTACAGCACTGGTCATTACCAAAATGTTGAGTGTTAATGTTGTTAATTTTCTGTAGTGTACTTCAGCTTATTGATGGGACACACAGAGCTGGGAGCTCCTTCCTCAGTATTTCAACCTAGTTTCTCAACGAGGAGAAATAATTCCAGACCTTGTGAAATTAATGAGGATTGTTTGCCAATGGCTTCCTCATGATTGGATTCTCTGATGTCTAATAAAGGGCAAGATCTTAGCTGTTCCTTCAATGGAAGTGCTACTAGTGCCTTCCCCACCATCCTACCTGTTTCCAAAATTCAGATTAGAACAGAACACATTTGAGCATGTTCCTCCCGCTACTTAATTTAACTGAAAACAGCTCAGAGTTCAAAAGTTATTTTGAAGAACAGACAGGTTGTGATCGCATAATCTTCCTTCCCCTAGAAGCCAAAGAAACAATTTCAGATGAAGTCAGGGCTCCTTAGGGACCTGCACGGTAGTGTGACACTATTTGTCCAGCAAGGCTGAGGCAATAAAAGCATCACGGCCAGTCCTGATCTGAGCTGATCAGCCTGTGCCTCACCAACATCTCCTCTCTGAGGCTCTTGGGGCTTTGGGGCTTACAGACCCTGCCTGTGTGTGTAATGGAGCAGTCACTATTACACTTTGGAGTGTCTGGCAAACCTTAAGAAATTTCACAGCTTCACCAGGGAAGGAACCGGGTTTTAACCTCAACTAGCAGATATTGAACTGGGGAAAAAGGGTAAAACGAGTCACATGAGTTGTTCAAGGAATGAAGAAAGGCTGTGGCATAAAACTACCTTTATTTCCCACATGTCAGCTTACTATTTTTGGTCATATTCCTTTTCAAAGGTAGGTGATTTGGTATTTGGTACAATCCTGAAATGCTTGGATGGTTTTGTGTGCAGTTCAGTGTAGTTTGTTCCCCTTCAACCAAACAAAGGTATTTCACACGATGGTTTACAAAAGGAACAGAGCCATTACTTTTCACTTATTAATTCATACCCAAACAGGACCATCTCCACCATGAGGAAAACTTTAACTCCTGCCCTGTGCACCCTTCAGGCACAAAGCCAACCCCATGTAGTCACCAGGTCAATCTCCAGCAGAAGAGAGAAGGCAACCCTACCAAATCCCATATCGCTGTTCCTACTTGACATTGTCTCTCTCTCTCCTTCATTTATTTCTCCTGCTCAGTGTGCAGTGAACCTCTCCAGGTTCATTCATTCATTTCACTTTGGCAGCATGTCACTATGGGGACAATCTATTGAGGATGAGATGGAAATAATATTACGCTACTGAACTGATAATACCTGACTTTAATATCTCTTAGCAGTATCTCCATTGTGCTATGTCAGTGAAACAGATCAGACAGTGTAGGTCTCTAGTGTAAACCAAAAGAAAGAGGGGGGGCAAATACTTCTGCTATCAAAATTAAACTTCTCATACATCAGCAACAGAAGGTGAAGGGGCAGCAGAACTGCAAGGGAACAGATCAGCTATCTTTCAAGTAGCACCTCTGAGCAGGTAGCTAATAAACATCTGTATTTAACTCCAAGCATTATTTTCTCTCATCTCCTTGTCTTGTCTGTTCCCACTAACACACTAGGTTGGTTATATATAGCTCATTTTAGTGACATCATAACCATTCCGTTGGTCATTATCATGTTACTTAAACAGATTTACGGGCTGCGCATTTGAATAAAAAAAGGACAAAAGGGGGATGTTCAAGGAGCCATAAGAACAGATATTCAGGAAGTGTGGTTTCCTGCTTAAGACAAACCTAAGAAGCTCTGTAAGTGGCTCTCTCTCTAAATCAAGTCAGTAAGTCTGTCTTGTAGATAAGACACAGGGCAGGGAGTTGGGAGAACCTCAGTATTGTTTTTGTTCCTTCCATTTTTGGCTATCTGACCTTGGGGAATTGTTTAGCTTATCACTATCACTGTTTCTGCATCTCCAGCTTGCATGTGAGAGAACACCTTCTGCACTTTGATGGCTAGATGGATGTGCACAAGTTAAACGTATTCACTCCTTTGTTTCTCTTTGTATGGCAGCAGTGGAGAGCATGGTTCGACAGCTGGCCCTGACAGCCCCTGATCGTGGTCAGATTTGGTCCTCTGAATGCCAGTATTTCATCTGAGGATGGGAATGGAGTTGGATAGAAGGGTATTTTTAATTCATTAAATATCCTCTACTGCCTCAACAAGCAGCTCATCAAGAGAGTCATTAACAGCATGAAATTTTTAAATGTGTGTTTACAAATGGTGCTAAAAAGAGGATGCCTGGAAGAGCCTTCTAGCTCTTTCAGGTGAATTTCAATGGCCCCATCAGCTATGGATAAAATGCAGAAGGTTGAAGAGGTCAAGTCTGAAGCTAACAGCTCTGTTTAACTCCTCCTGCCCTGCTGATTCTGGCTAGCTTTCCTTTGCCTTTCCACCACTTCCCAAAAAGACTCTTTGCTGTTCCTCCTCACATGCCGATAGCCACAACTTCAGCCTTCCTTGGCTGTTGTGCTGCTGTCATCTAAAATCTCAGGCTGTAAGATATGAGTGAAAATCAGAGTTCAAATAAGGATCAGAATCTTACATCTCTGTTTCTACAACTGCCTCACACTTATTTCTGGAGGAGCAGTCAGAATGGGGTAGTCCTGTTTGCTATTTTGCAAGCCTGGTGAAAAGTGTGAATGAGAGCTGTATTAAGACAGCATAATTTACCAGATAGAAAAAAAAAAGTAAGAAGAAAATAAACTTTTTAATATGCTTCTAAACTTCCTGGGAGGCTGCAGACACAGCATCCTAGTTTTTGAGATCTATGCACTGATGAGTTTTCCCCTTTTTCTTTTGCTGCTAAACTTCCTCATGCAGCCAAAATACAAGTAGTCCCTCGGCACTGATTCATATTATTTTTAGTGATGTGCAGGCAGCAACAGTTTTAGGCCCTCAAAGCCTAATAATATTTTAACTTTAAAGAAGACAGAAAGCAAGAGTCTTCTCAAGAAGACTGGAGCAGGAGGAGGTGACTGACAAAAGTAGGGACTGGTGGATTCAGTGCTGAACCATAATTAGACAGGACCTTGGCATATGCAGTGTGATATTAAAGGAGCTCTGTCCTGGCAAAGCTCCCCTCTGAAGAGAGGAGGGAGTAAATTCAGCAACTCTTAAAACCATCGTGGTCTAGAAATCTGTCCAGCTCTGTGAGTAACCTCAAATTTAAATAATCCTGACTTCCAACTATATTTGCACAACTCCTAAAATAACATGTTCCAAGCTACAAAACAGCTGATTGTGAGGGTGATGGACTGGAATAGGATTCAGGTCACTTGGATCTTATGACCAATTCTGCCCCAAATTTTCAAAGTGACACTGGGCAAGGCACATCACTTCACACACATTTGTTCAAAGGACATATTATTTTGTTTGGCTTGTTTCTTCAGGCAAAAGCCAACTTGAGGAATAGGTTGGGGTGGTGTTCTCCTGACATGTGAGTCCCTGATCTTAGGCTCTTCTAAAGCATAAATACCCAGAAGCAATTCAGTACTGGCATATCTTCATCAGACCACTGAGAGTAGATTCATCAGTACAGATTTAGTCATCTACAATATTGGCATTTACATCTGAGATAGTCATCTAGGTCACCTTCACAGCCCACAACGAGAAATAGTCAATTCTAGAGCACGATCCATTTAATTCAAATGTACATGTCAAGAGAATCACTCTCTGGAATTGCCTATTTCTCTCCACTGACTGTGTATAGAGCCTAGGCAATTAGGTCAGATGCGTATTCATTATGCACATTTATCAATGCATCACAAGTTGTGACCCCTTGTGGAAGACATCTTTCTGGAAGCATCCAGAGTTTGGTCACATTTCTACACTTCGCTCATGGCTAGTTCTCAATCAGGAGATCCCTACTGACCTCTGCAGACCCCTCTGAAGCCCTTTTTTTGCCATGACCTAATAGAGCTGAGAGGGTTAGAATAGGAAATTAGATGGGTGCTGAAGAAACAAGGTAGATTTTTGGATCCTTTTACACAACGGCTTTTAATTTTGTTTGCAGGATAAAAGGAAAGCAACCCACCTCTCTGAGACATGAGTAATTCTGTCTCCAGGGGAAGCAATGTGCTCTGACTTCTCATGAATTCTTGTTTCAAGTGTGAACGACGATGCAAATTCTCCACTGCCCCCTTTCACAAAGTGGGGTAGTAAAATAAACATTATTTCCTCTACGTGGGTACCTAGCTTCATAAAGCTTGTCAGAACTTCACATTTCATTGAACCTGTCCAACAGGTTCAAGGTTTACAGTAGGGCACAAGGCAGAAAGGAAAACTAACAGGCATAGAAAGAACAATTTCTGAAGAAGATGGACTAGGGGGAGGGAAAAGAAAGAACAGAAAGAAAATCAACAACCCAGCCTGGAAACCACCCCGCTGCCACAAAGGAAGCCATTCATTTACATTCGCAAGGAACCCAACAGCAGCTGGAGGTGTCTGGGCACTGCCATTGCACAGATGATGTCAGGCCTGCAGAAGATTTTTCAATTAATCTCTCTTGACCCTATGCCTTGAAACCTCATTCCTATTTTTAACAACCCCATTCTGTTGGATGACCCTGGGACCCAGTGGCCAATAATGCCCATTTAAGTAGCTGCAGGGGTGTCAGTAAGTATGCAAGGAGAATTTGCAAGGGGCTCATTATGTAGACAGTTAGTTACCACAAAGAAGAACTCACTCTCTCATTCTTGCCCATAACCTGGTAGCTAGGGACCTTAAACAGAGACTCTCACATGCTCAACAAACAAAATGCTCTAAAAAAGCCATCACAGTTTTTACCTGTAGGCGGGTATAGAACATGGAGAAAAAAGGAAGTGCGCATGAACATGTACCAAACTTACCAACAACATCAAGAAAATCACTGGAAACGTTAGGTTTCAACCAGCTATCCTTTTAGCAAAAATCTCTGGACTGGAGAGGTAGGATGAGAACAGAGGGTTAGGCTTAAAGAAGCGTGAATGATAAACTGGGTTGTATGTGAAGATACCAACTACAAGTGAAAGGGGAATTTTCTTCTTAATACCACTACTATTGAGGCTCTTGTAGGTAAGAGCTAACAAACAAGTAAGAGAGTTTACAGGAGTTGCATGGGTGATGTTAGATTAATGCTATTAATCAGAATGTGAAAACTGTCATCCCAGGTCAGCCTAGAAGTCTCTAACAGAATAACCTGTTTCTGACAGTGACCTGTGACAGATGTTTGGGGAAAGTGTATAAAAATGGTAGCAATTACAGAGTGATCTTTCCCCTGGCTGTACTCTCATGCCTGCAATCAGCAGTTTAGAAACTTCCTAGGTTTTTGTTTCTGAACCTTTCAGAAGGTTTGCAAGTAAAAAGCCACAAAACCCATCAGGAGAGTCTGACACTTCAGGCATTAGTGAGCTGTAATTTTGAACACCTTTCTCTGTCATAAGAATGTAAGAAAAGTGAATAACTTGAAAACACCACTCCAAATTAGATCCCTCACTAAAACCAGTTTTGGCATACAGTCGAGCGTGCATTGGGTATCCTCTGAATAGCCGTTCAAGATCTTTGCCCACCAGCTCAAACCAAAATGTCCGAACCTAGCATGCCGAAGAGCTGGATACAATATTGGAGAAGGGAGGCTTCAAGGCTCTGTGGCTGTTCATAAATTATTATAAACCTGTTCATCCAGCATCTCTTGAAAAAACTCTTGTCCACCTAATTGTCCTTGTACCACTCTCTCTGGGTCACCGACTAGCAAGGCAGCCAATGCACTCTGCCCTAGCAGCTTTACACAAAACTGATCCTATGCAGTGATGAAAGGAAAGCAGAAGGGCAAAGCGCCAGCGGAACAAAGAAGATAAGGCCCACAGAAATCCATCAAATTTTAAAATGCATCCGATGCACTAACATCTCAGAGGAGACTCAGATAAGGACACAAGTAACTCTTCTTATATATTCCTTTGAGGCTGAACTTTGACGCACAGCCTCACCAATTCTCCAACAGGTCTGCTCACCTTTTTGTTCATTTGAGAGCCTTTCTCCTTTAATGGAGAGATTGCATTTTACTGAGTTCTATTGATTATTAAAAAATAAGAACTAAAATCCTAATGCTGCTGCATGCATTTTTCTGCCAATCGCACAAATCTGACTTGCCTCTGTTTGCTCTTATCAATGGAGTTTCATCCACGACAGACCTTTTGTATGTGCTACCAAAACAACCTTGTCACTGCTACGTCCAGGCCTAGGCTCTACAGTCTGCATTATGTGACATCAGGCAAAGCCTTCCTTTCTTCTTGTCTACCCCAATTATTTCCTATTATAGTGTATTTTCTTTCCTTTCCTTCTAACTTTTAATTCCTTTTTTTTTTTTTTTTTAAATTCACTGGCTCTGTACTGGTGTTGCTTAACTCTCAGGAAGTATTCTGGGACATGTTTGATTAAAAAAGATAAAGGAGATTAAATTCAATAAGTTCTGTATTTTTATCTTGGTACTTCCATTTTCCTCCATCAGCATGGTATCTGTAATATTATAACTACTTATATATTTAGTATTTTAACATTAGTTTTGTTTTAGGCTAAATTTTCTAAGTTCATTAGTTTAAACCTGAGAAAAAATTTTAAGATGGATCTAAACAAAAAAGATATATATATATATTTTCTGTTAAGACATATTTTAATAAGATTATTATTTATATAACAGGTCTCATGTTTTATGACAATTTAGAACAAATTCATGTGAAAAATCACCAGATTTCTTTGTTATTTTGTGTCATACCTATAGTATTTCGGGTTTTGCATCTTTTTCTTTTCAAGCATAATTTGAAATACTAATGGAATCAGGTGATTTACAGAGATAGAAATTTCAGGAAAAAAAATACTACGAGTCTCCAGTAATTGCAAGTTTAACCCTCAGATAATCTTCATTCTCCTTAAATGAAAAACAAAACGTAATGAATTTTATTTGCATTTCACCCTGTAATACAGCTGTAATACAGAAATACAGAAAGGTTGTTTTTTTGTTGTTTGTTTGTTTGTTTTCCCCACCTTAAAAAAAATAAAAATCTCTGCAGCTCTTTAAACACAAACCTAAGAAAAAAGCATCTTCCACCTGGAGCTTTGACTCCATGTTCTTTCCTTCAAGTCATATGCCTGACTTATTTGTAAAAACTTCCAATAAACATGAATCTGACAGTCAGCCTAATATGCTGGAATCAAAAGCTATTATTGACTTTGCCATATTGATCAATGGTGGCCCAAGCCTCGTAATAGATTACAGTGTTTCCCTGCGAACACGGCTGCTCAGCTGCTCCCTCCCTGCATTAAATGAATGTTCCTCTGTCAGGAAGCGTTAAAATGACCTGGTTCAGAGCCACCTGCTCCGGGCCTTGCCCTCTCATGGATGGCACGCAACACACTTCTCAAAGCTGCAGAAATGTGGAAAGCAGCAGGTCACTACTTCTCTTCGGAGGTGGATGTCACATGGTTCTTTGCTAAGCAGGTTTTACCCTCTAAGGCAGGGGGGTTGGAGTAGCTTTAAGGTCCCTTCCAACCAACCCAGTCTGTGATTCCACTCCATCTAGCAACATGCCCACAGCATGTGTGAATCATAGAGCCATTAAGGTTGGAAAAGACCTCCAAGATCATCTGGTCCAACCATCATGCTACCCCCAATGTCACCCACTAAACCATGTCCCTAAGCACCACATCCAACCTTTCCTTAAACACCCCCAGGGATGATGATGCCACCACCTCCCTGGACAACCTGTTCCAGTGCCTGACCACCCTTTCTGAGAATAAATGTCTCCTCATTTCCAACCTGAACCTCCCCTGGTGCTACTCGAGACTATTCCCTCTAGTCCTATCACTAGTTATCTGCGAGAAGAAGCTGACCCCCAGCTTCCCCCAGCTTCCTTTCAGGTTGTTGTAGAGAACAAGTACTTCTACATGAACACCAGTGTGGATGTACTCCTGCTTCCCTACTCCCCTGTGCGTGCTATATCCTCCCTGTATAGACTGGGAACGCAGCCATGGGGAGGCTAATTGACTTGTCACACGCTTGTCATGAGGAAGCTCAGGAATAAGAGAGAGTTTGAAGCCACTTCTTTCATGTCAACAGCGGGTGTATGAAATGTTGACTAGCTCCTCTCTCTCCTTATGTTCCTCAACCCAACCTTCTCCTGGTGCTGAATTCTAGGATGGCTTCTGGGAGAAAAAAAAAGATCTCTTCATCTGCTTGAAAAGTGTGGCAGGCTGGCTTTTCTATGGCATCAAACTGAGTGCAAATCCAGCCCAAGGAGGAATGTCTTATGCCTAGAGGTGATTTACACTCCATCAGACTTCTTAGCCGTGGTCCTGTATGAACTATATCCGTGGATGTATGAACTCCAAGAGCCCCAGGAACCCCCCAGACACCCCCCAACAAGCAATAGCAGCAGCCATCTGGAAGGCAGTCCCTTTGCTTTGCACTGCTCTGGGCTGTGGTAGAAGCAACCTTTCATGAGGGTACAAGTATTTGGAAAACAGAAACAGAAAATTGTGTTATCCCTAAAGCTGTCCTTCTCTCAAAGCCAAAGGTTTTCAAAAACAAAAACAAACAAACAAGCGAAAAAAGCAACCAACCAACCAAAAAAAAACCTGATGTTTTGTGGGAATACCCAATTCAGAAATGCTTAAATGCAGAAATGTCTAAGGGAAATTTCTACTTTTCTCCTAAACAAAAAGATGTAATCTGTATTGAACAGGCAGTTGCAAGAAGTGTTTCAATATTACCTTTTCACAGGAAAAAATTATATGCAGTGTTCAAGAAAAATGGAATGAACACATAAAGGCTGTTTTCAGTGAAACCCTGTATTTTTCACAGACTGTTTTTCTACATTGGAATATTTCCACTGGATTTAATCACAAGAGAAGCAAAAGATTAAAGAAGGGCACAGAGGCCGAGTGATCTGCTCAAGACTGGTGATGGTTTGTAAGGAGACCCAAGTAGGTCAGGAGCAAGGTGTGTGCAGAAGCAAACTAACATTGCTCTCCCATGTGGGATAGTAAGCCCACAGCCAACATTTCCAGATCTATTAATCAACTACCCTTAGTTCAGACACGAAGAAAACAATACCATGCTGTGAAGCAAACAATGGACACAGGTAGTGAAATGAAAAGGATGCGGAGAACACGAGAGTTTTTGAGCAGGTGGCATTAAACCCTTCCTGAGCAAGTCAAGGGCTTGGCGTCCCCAAAGCAACTCAGCACAGAAGTCCCCAAAGCAATCTCTTGCACGCTCTTCTGTAGTATGTAAATTTATTGAAATACAGTTCCCTTTGCCTACTGGGAGATGAGTGCGCTGTGATCCGTCCTCTCAACCCACACTGACACAGGCAGCTGATATTGTGGTTTTGAAGATTTCCCTTTTGTTTTTGCTGCCAGCTCGTGGGAGAGGGAGAGGAGGAGGAAGGGGAAGGAGGAGGGGGTGACGTGCCCGCGAGTGTGTGTAGGCAGGCCAAGAGAATCTGTGCCACTGAACACCCAGATGGCAGGAAAAAGTCACCTTTTACTAACTGGATCCGAGGCAGATTTTTGTAGTGTGTGGGTGTAAGGGAGGGCAGGGGCTGTGAGGAGGATGTAGGAAAGCAGAGCATGTAAATGCACATATGTTTGCCCCAGAAAGAGGGAGAGAAGGGCCCACAGTGGATAAACAGGCTTCTATCTGCATGTGTCGAGTGACAGAGCTGTGCAGGGAAGAGCTGAGTTACGGAACCAGCCTACAGGAGCAGAAATCTAAGCACTTGATAAGCCTCTCCCTTGCCCTTCTCTGTGCAGAGGCACAAGAGAGGTTTCCAGCTTTCTGCTGCCCTTGTGAGGTACATTTCAGGACAGTTTCCTATCCCTGAAATCTTCTGAAACAGGCTTTGACAACAGTGACAAACTGTCTGGCTTGAGCTGTATTTTCCCTACATCACTCAATGCAACACGGCTCATGAACAAGGCAAGGGCCCCATTCTGAGACTTCATGGTCCTGACCATGAGGTTGTGCCTCCACATGTACCTCTTGGTAACCTGAATCCCTTCCCTGGCTTTAGGGGGAAATGACCCCACAGAAATCACCTAGGCCTACTTTTTGGGGCTCCCATATATCTATGCTAATAAACTAAATCAAGCCTCACACGTAAATTTCATACCTTCTCCCCAAAACTAAGTAGGTTGAGTCCTGCTTGCCTGAACCAGACTCTGGGCTGCACTACGCCACAGGCTCTCCAGGGCAGCCCCCTGCTCAGGTAAGGTCACGAACTCAAGCCTGCGCCCTTAATTTGTCAGTGCACAGTGCCTTGGGCAGTCAAACTCCTCCATCTCTAGGACCTGATTCACCCTTGAAGTTTCCATTCACCTGACTTACCTGAGAAAAGCTGGATGGTTTGGGGCTCTTTGCACGTGAACATAATAAGAAACAAAAGCTGGCTGGAGCTGGTGAATCCCACTTCATCTGGGAATGTATGGGAGACACACAAACCAGCAGTTCTCCCAAGGTGCAATTAAATACCATAAATCACCCCACATGAAACCTGTGTGAACTGAATGCCTGAGTTAGTACTGATGTTCATCCTACAGAAAACTGAAGATCCATGTAAATCTCTCTCAAATAGGAGGGGTAATGAGATGCAGCTTAAGGCCATGACCATCTCACTTTCAGGGGGTTCTTAAAGACTTGAAATTAAGTCAGATCTGTGAAAAGATTGACAAGTATTTCCACTGGGATCTGACCAGACTGGAGAGCTCTAAGCTTTTTGGTGACTGAAAAGAGAAGGGACAAAGGGATCATTGAACCTCAGTTGGAATGAAGATGCAAAACCACACAAGAAAATCTGATAAAGAATGATCCTAAGAGCCCTGCACAGAGAAAATGTTGTGATCTTACTTTTTTAATGTCCTCAAGCCCACGGGTCCCAAGTTTCAAGACAGGATGGATTATTTTGATGAGTATTTTGACCTTCTGAGAGCAAAATTTGTCAGTAATCACCAGGTTGAATGCAAGTCCTTCATATCCCTCATTCAGCAGAACGGGAGTCACTAAATGCCTCTGTAAAAACAGGTATTTTGCCCACCATTTTTCTTCTGATAATCACAGAGAAAAAGAGGGGGCACCTTGTTCTTAATTAGTCCCAACCACCAAAGATATGCTCTGCACCATCCTAACAGGGAGGTGTGTAATGCCACCTCATCTGCTGCCACGTGTAACATTGGGAAATTCACCAGGGCCACCTCTACAATGAATATCGAGGCAAACCTTTTTGCAGTGCCTTCAGCACTATCCAAATGCAAGTAGAAACAGGGAAAAATAATCCCCTCTCGTTTCCCCCTCCGAAGGCAGCAGATACTTTGAAATTCACCAGGCAAGGCCTGCCATGTAGCAGACAGTGGGGCAGGGAGGGTGGCTGCTCTGTGCAGCTTCCTCTGCTCCCCAGGCCTCCTCCCAGGGCTTGCATCTGCATGTGCAATTTGGGCATTTCCATATAATGGGGCAATTGTTATGCAGATCTTTGGTGCAGGGAGATGTTTTGCTCCCTGGCCCTCCTCAGATCTCCCCCGGAGAGGGGAGGAGGCCTGTACTTGCTGAACAGCATGCCACAGCTGCCCTTCCTGATCCACCAACTGGCCAGCTACAGTAAAGCTGACTCCAACACTTTTATTGTTCACTCTGTGCTAAACAGAAACACTTTTCTCCACCTAGAAATTACAAATGAAGGGCTTGCTTCTCCACCCTCCCTCCACCATTATTTCCTTGACCTGAAGGAAATTATTCTCTCCTTGAGGACACCCTGTGGTCGAGTTTGCTGTGATAGCAGAAAGGGACACCGGGTTATTGGTGTTAGTAATTGAGGGCATGAACCTCAACCCTCACCCAAACCATGTTCCTGCCCATGTTAACTGGAACCTTATCCTGGCTGGGTGTTTCCAGCCCTTCTTGGCAGGAGCTGCACCTTAACCAGGGCCTGATTCAAAGCCCACTGAAGGCAATAGAGATATTCCCTCCCTTCTCAGGAGCTTTGGATTGGGCCTGCAAGAAATCATCCTCAGTGATGAAGATCAATCACCAACTTCCATGAATCAAAGGCAAGATACATTAATCGAGATCTGAATCAGGAGCTCTGTTAATGGAGGAAAATATTCCCTGTAACAGTGCAGTAAAACCACAAGGCCTGGGGTACAAGCTCTGTTGAACCATGACTGTGTCTCCTAGTATCTTCTAGGAAGTTCTTGGTGCAGTTTTGATCATGGCAGAGATCATTTATAATACATGTGAACTTTACTCATCTAATATTTTTCCTCCTCCACTTTTGCTTAAAAAAGAAAAAGGGCAATATTTGCACTAAAACACCAAAATATATAAATATATTACAAGTCGTTCCAGTCAGATGGATTGGTATACAGCTGTCAATATGCAAAAGTCACACACATATTCCCCAAAAGGCAAAAAACGTACCATGAACTGCCTCACGTGACCTCTTAAATAGCACAGATTCAAGGTGTTGCAAGTGTGAGTTACTGGGCCTAGACCCAGGTCCCCCGTGGGGTATAAGAGTCCCTTATATCAGGTTGCTATGCTCCCTCAGTGCCTAAAAGGTGTTGTCACAGGGTTGCTGAATGGACTTATCAAGGGATTTGCATTCTGAGCAGCTCTCTTCCTACACGCTGTCATGCAGAAACACATGCCATATTACCAACTCATCCTCTCAAGCAAAAAGGGGTCACATAATACCGAGTTTTGGCAACATATACCAGATTTCATGAAAAATGTATCTTATGTTTTCCACTTCATCCTGAATAAAAAAACAAAAGTCACCTTTTCCTAAATATAAGTTCTGGTACCCTCAGTGAGGCCTTGCTGTAGACAACCGAAACTCAATTTGAATCTAAGGTATTCATCCCATTGTGGGCAATTCATTTCCAATAAGCTGCTATGGGACTCCACCATTTCAGACAGTTGTTTTATGGACAGGGAGGCCTCTACACTCCATCCACTGACCACAGAAGGGGTGGAGATAATTATCTCCTATTTAAACATCTGTCTTTTGGTTATTTAAATAAAACCCATACTCAAAACTCATCTTGAATGGGGCTCCTGTATGCTGCAAGTGGAAAAGGCACGATTTGTGCTGCAGATTTCTGTGGATATCACTGCCAGCAGAAGATCCCTGATTCTCACCGTGATGCAGATGAAGCTGTCTCAGCCAGCTTGAGAACTCACTGTGTTCATGGAGGGAGTCTTTGGCTGTCCCTGTACTGAGAACAGATGCAATGCTGCATCTGCGGTTGGCTCCAGGAAAACTTCTAGTTTGTGAGATGTGTAAAGACTCCTATCATGCATGAGACTAAACTGGCACTCACAGACCTGAAGAGATGTTACCACCAGAATATTTTAATCTCTTTTAATAAACTGTATTTGAGTCCAGGTTCAAGCTAGGTTTTCTAGCACCTGATCACAACCACGCAACTGAGGATGGGCTTGATAGAGAACTGCATCCCATTTCATTCCTGTTTCAGGCAGAAAAACAAAACAAAACAAAAAAACAAAACAAAACAAAACAAAACAAAAAAAAAACAAAGCAAAAACACTAACAAAAAAAAAAAAGGAAAAACTCACTTAAAAAGTATGAAGGAAAAGTATCAAAGCAAAACAGCTGTACTATAAATAACACTTTTTTTTTGTTTTGTTTTGTTTTCAGAGTTTCTTTAAGAAAAAAAAAAAAAAAAACAAAACAACGCAGTTGTCTGTGTTCCTTTGCAAGATGAATTCCCAACTTCTCTGAGTGTCTGGATAACACCATGCATCTGGGGCTTAAACCTTAGAGCCACAACAGTATCACGCTGTGAACAGCAGCAGTGAGAGATTGCAGAGTGGAAGACCAACCTGGAGTCCCACCTCCCAGCTTTACTACCCAGCTGATTTCCCCAGGCAGCGATGCAAACATCTGGGTGTTTGTGCATGTGTTGACATTTATTTCTTTATTTTTTAATGCCAGAGGGAATTAAGGATTAGGTTTGTTATTGCCACTAACCAGGCATTAAAATACCTTGACGCCCTTACAGTGCTTCAACCAATGAGCGTGAGGCAGAGGCAGGATGACACAACCCTAGGAAATCCGAACAGAGATTAAAGCAAACCACAGCGGCCGCACAAACAGCACCCAGATGTAACGCACACAAAAGTAAACTTTCCATTTTTCTTTTCTCCCTTCACATTGTGGTACATTAGCCACCAGAGGGAGTCCAAGAGACCCCCAAGAACTGCAGGATAAACAGTTCAGCTTTTGGCAAAATAAAGGTAATTAAACATTTTCTACCAGGGGTTGCAGAGTTCAAACTGATGTGAGCCGCTTTAGGTCACTGTGAGATCTGCACCGCAGCAAGATTTCTCAGGAAAGGAAAGCTAAATCAGACTTAATTTACAGTTTAACTTCTCCAAGAAAACAAAGGGAATAAAGAAGCAAGTTGGTATTGTCAGTATTACTGTTGTTGCTGAAAATAGGCTTTTCCCTGTGTATTTCTAATTAAATAATATTTTGAGATTATAGGTCAATGAAATTGAAAAAAAAAGCAGGTCAGGAGACCAGAATCTGAAGGGTAAACAGTCTCATCTGTATTGCCATACACATTCTTGTGTGCGTGGAAATGCACAGAGATATTTAAAGACAAGCACACTATTTTCTGTTCAGCATTACTGTTTGGTAGCAGAGGATGAGAAGAGATTTCATCCTGCCTTGCATCTCCCAGACTGATTGCAGTGATGGAGCAGGAAAACAGCTCTCCCAGGGTACTCAGTAGGGGCACAGGATGTCACAGGCTGCTGCTGGTGGCCATGTGAGGTTAGAGAGACACCACCACACACAACTATCTGTCATTTCCCTCCTTAGAAGGCAGGGCAAGAAGCAACACTGCTGGGCCAGAAACATCGACATGCCAAAAAATGAGTTGTGTTCTGTTATAGAGGTTTTACAGCTAAAAGTAACTACATAAATGTTATGAAAGATATCTTCCCCAAAGACCTTACTGCTTGCTTCTTGTCTAAACTGGGATTATTGCCTTCATGGCCAATAGCTGAGCAGTCATCTTCATTGTTCAACTACAAAATCTACCTTCCTTCTTGACTCTCCAACCAACAAGCCAACTACCTCTAAAGATCCCCCTCCCCCCCTTTTGTCTTACAGTTATGAAATCCCACAAAATTGGTCTGAGAACAGATGGGTTTCTGCAGAATATTGACATTTTAGCAGGAAATACACACAAATGTGGAGGAGGAAGGGACTCACGCTATTTCTGGGTAACGTAGGGCAGACTGTGTTTTCAATATCATGCCAGTAGTGCTAGCTGAGCTGTGCTGTCCAAGCCCATGGAGCTGCATTAGATGAGGCAAGGGAAGGGTGGAACAGAGGAGCTAAGAGGTGTGACTATGGTCATAGAGCAGATCAGTGGCAGAGCATATTCACATCCATTACACTAAACAGACTCTTTCTTCACCATGTTTGAGTGGTCCACTTGTTAATACCTCACCCATGGCTGCATTGGGTTGAAGGTGATGCACCTACAGGGCTCTGTGTGAGAGCTAAGAGCTGAGCTGTACAAAAAAGTGCATGATACTGTGGACAGAGATTTGGGAGCAGTTTGTCAAGGAGATCTGGGCTGTGGATGAAGAGAAACTAATGGCTCAGGAAACACCTCCTGGACCAAAATCAGTCCAAAATCTGTGAATGCAGGACTTGAAAAAGAAGCCTGACCTCTTCCTCCTACATGAGGAGTGTGAGATAACACTCCCTGGCAGGCTGTCTGTTCTCTGGATCAGCAGATTAGTTGGAGTGATTACAAGAAAGGAAAGGATATTTTCCACTCAGTTATTTACAAATTGTACCTAATGAATTATTGATCAGGTGAGTAGCCCTCCGCACAACACTCTAGGAACCCATCCTTTCCAAGTCATGTTCACAGCCCTCCAGCCCACTAGGGCCATGGGAGATGGTTCACCCCTGATACTAATGGAGCACCTGGCTGCTGATGCTACTCTGGTTTCTCCATTCCCCATTGCCTGCCTGCAAATTAAACCTTGTTAATTTAGGTAGAAAGCAACAGAAGTGGGGAAGAAAATCAAAGCTATGCATCTGCATAGGATGAATGATATTTCCACTGCTCCACACAAGCACAATACTGTGGGTGAAGGATGAACACAAAAATTCAGGAGACCTGAGTTAATTTTTGGCTCTGCAATGCTGAACCAGTTACAGACTGTATTAGCCAATGTAATTAACTGTCAGCAGCAATAGTGAACAGTTTGAGCAGGTCTCATCCATGGCTCTCTTCGCAGCTATTGAGAGTAGCCAAGAGCCCTACCAGCCTAGACTGTGATGCATCCAACTAAACGTAGGCACCTGCCCAAGGCCAACGTGAGTCATGCCCTTAAAACTAACCATCTGTCTTGCCTACCTCTCTGCTAACTACAAAATGAGCTCAGGTGTAGATGAAGCCTTGCACAGGATGGACCTAAAGGTAGATCAGATGGATCCCAACACCGATTGGTGGCCCAGCTCTACAGCAGCAAATGGTGCCATTTTTTTTTTTGCTCCTGCTCAGTTTGTCTCTGTGTCTCTATGCAAATTTCTTGTGGCCTCATGACCATATCCATGCACGTTAACGCTATGCACTTTTATCTGTGCCCTTTCATTTCAATACTTTTTGTGGAGAAAAGCTGCATTAAAAATACAAGGTTCAGAACCTGGATCTTGAATAGAAATATGATCTTTTATTCCTCATATGTACAAAACACAGCGAAGCCCCTATTTCCACGGCTGTCCTTTAGCCTGCACACTCAGACAATAACAGCTTGAGCTGCTCCATGCCAGACCTCTCACCAGCACAAGGCAGTGTCACGGCACTCAAGTCAATGGCACTGCTTTACTGCTTTGAATCATATCTGCTGAATACCTGTTTATAATGTACAACAGCAAACATTTATGCTTTTTGTAGCTACAGCTTTATTTTTTCAAGGAAAAAGAAACCCTTTTTTTTTTTTTTTTTTTTTTTTTTTTTTTTTTACGTAGCTGGCAAGAAGAAGAAGGTTAGAGTCAGTTTCTTCCTCTCTCCCCCTCTCTGAGTACCAGCTGTTCTTCATGGGGGGATATATGAGCAGTTTTATACAGTTTTAATATCCACCAGAAATTACATCTCACTGCCTTTAGGGACTGAACCTTTAAAATTCAATTTCAAATAAATATAATTATAAAATAAGGCAGAGAAAAAAAAAAAGGGGCAAGAGAAGGAAAGAGAGCATCAGAATTCAGTTTCTCACTATAAGAGCTTCAGGGCACAGCCAGTGGGGCTGTGTTCTTTAGCAACAGTAAGAAAAATGGCCCGGGGCTCTGAGATTAGCATGTTGATGTTTTGGTCATCACTCTGTAGGAAGCCAGAGCCAGCAGCATCCCATGCTGCAGAGGAGAAGGAGGAGGAAGGGGAGCAGGAGGTTTTGCAGAGGAAGTTTTCATACCTTCCCAAAATCTTTAATCACTAGAGAAACAGTGGAAGAGCAGAGAAAGAAAACACAATATGGAACAAAGCTGAAAGGAAAAAGGGAAGATTGCTGAAGTATCAGTGTGCTTTTTTTTTTCCCCCAGAAAAGGGAGGGACCCAGCTCCAAACAAAGCGGTGTCTCAGCACAGATGCAATTCTGGCACAGAAAAACACAAAAACAACAAAACTTTAAAAAGATTAGGACTAAAAAAAACAAAAACAACAACAAAAAAAACCACACAATATAGAAAAAACAAAACAAAACAAAACAAAACAAACAAACAAGCATCACAAGGCCAAAAGCTTTGGAGCCTGTTAATTTCCCTCAAAAATGACACAGAGGAGATGATCTTGTTAAAATGTAAGCGTAGCGTAACTGTGCAGACACGCCAGTCCTCAGAGAGGCAGTAAATCTTACTTGTGCTCTATTTCAATCAAGCCAGCATTTTTAAACAGAGAAGACTTCCCATTAACGTAAAATTAGGAAAGTCCTTATTTACAGATCTTAACAGTAGTGAGCTGATAGGTGTTCCTTCTGCTCAGCGAAGCTAGGGGAAACAAAGTGTGTTCAGCATTTTGCAGGGGTGATGTGCTGTGTGTGGCTGGCAATACAGGAGCACCATTCTCTACCACCTGTTGGGACCCCCCCTGCCCAAACTGTGCATGGCTTGGAGAGACACCTGGTGGTGTCTCCACCAGGAGGAGAAACAGATGCACAGAAAATGTAGGTGAGGGAGGATTAGGCTGGGGTGTAGGTCGGTCAGAGGGTTTTGTGCCCTGTCCCTCAGAATGGGGAGAACAAACGTACCAACAGACTCGTTGGAGTGCTGAGGATGGACTGGGAACAATTACAGACTGGTTGAACAAGAGAACTGGTGTTATCAAAGCTATGGGAAAATACACGTTCATTGGAAAAATCCTTGTATCAAAGACAAAGAGATGACTGTGAGAGATGAGGAGCTACCTGCACTATCAACAGACAATGGATGCCCAGCAATTTGCAGGGCAGGAGGCAAGTGTGGAAGGGAACATGACAATGACTGGCACACAGAGCAGAGAAAGATCCTTTTTCCTTATGCCCCATGGACAAGATACACTTAACTGTTGCATGGAGGTGCCAAACTGCATGGCTAGCACTCCCCAAATACTCCCTTTGCCTTGCTTCCCAGGAGGAAGTTGTTGCCTTTCGGAAAAAGGCAACAACAATGCATTAGAAAAGATGCCCATAGAAGAAGGTATAGATAGAGCCATGGACTATTTGGACAAAGTGCAGACTGGACTCTGACATTGTTCTTCTGATTTTCTGAGCTGAACCTAAGGGCGTATCTTCTCTGGAATTCAAGGTAAGGAGCACTTTGAGGGAAGAATTTCCCTTTTTCTTCATTGCTAGTTTCCAACTTGTAGGCCAACCAAATGACCAGGCTGTGAAAGGCTGGGCATCCCTGTGTATTGCTGAGGGAAATAGGATTTATGGGGATGAGGGGAGCTACTGAGTCAGGAAAAAAACTGAAATAAACAGGTCAGACATCTTGCAAACTCATGCAGAGGCCCAGATCTCCCTGGAGAAGATCTTATAAGATCTTGGTGTTCTGGAACCCAGCAGTTGAGGAAATCTTTCTACTTTTCTCCAGAAATTTTGTTGGAAATTCCTGGAAGCAGAGTTCCTCTACGGCCTTTCCACAAGACACTCCAGTGCCCAACTTCACCCCACCAATGTGCCCAACTGTAGCGGGACACAGCCCAGAGCAGCTGCCACTTCATGAGTCCCTTCTCTTCAATACCACTTCATGCTCTCTGTCTGCTCCCTTCCCAGCCCTTGTCCTTTCTTGCACAACTAGTGTACCGTCAGATAACCAAGTAAATATCATTTCAGGAAGCTGCCCCCTTTTGCCATGCGTCTGAACAAGCACTGGGTTTGCAGTTATTTGTTTATCCACTGAGCTGAACAAATTAGATTAACACAACACACGCAGCGAGGGGAGGAGGACACGGGGAGGGGGGCCCTCTAACAGAGAAGGGAAGGATGCTGGGGAAGTGCTGTCGTCATGGCAATTAACCCTGCCTTGGCAACGGTGTCCTTCATTCCCCCAGAAAATCTGCTAGGTAATTCCCCCATCCTCTCCTCTATGCGCCTTGCAGAAATGGGGCAGAGATGCACAGGATCAAAGCTGTGCTTCAGAGCTCAGGAGGTTGTGACAGTTGCATTTGTGCGAGTGGAGATGTGTGGGAGATGCTTCCTTCTGCTAAATTCAGTGACACACTGTTAACAAGACAATACAACAGCCAGGGATGGTTGCTGTTTTCTCTCTCCCTCTCTCTCTCTCTGTTTTTTTTTTTATTTTATTATTTTTTTTCCTTACAGTCCAACGAGACCTTTCATTACATTTCAAACATGATTTTTTTTAAACTGTTGTGAAGACTCCCTCCTACTGCTTCCGCTGCTCTTCCTCTTTTTTCGCTGCAGCTGATAAGCATCTCCCTCTATCAGGCCCTGTTTTGTACACGAGACACACAGCATGGGTTTGTGGCAAAACAGCTTCCTCTCCTCTCTTAGAGATGGGCATCTTGCAGGAAGGCCACTCTTACCAAGGCAACTAATCTCCCTCATCTCTAATTGCAAGGAAACTTCACACGTTCTGTACCTGCCGAAGTGGAGAACGGGTCAGTCAGGTTTCCAAGGCAGACTTTCTGGTGGTGTAAATTAGCACTGCTCCTCCAAAGTCAAATATCTCACTACTGAGAGGGACCAGATTAAAGCATGAAAAGATAGGAAAAATTGTTATCCCCATTTTGAAGACAGCAAAGCAGTCAGAAAAGGGAGGTTCACATGGAGTGGCCACAAATCTTCAGAGTCAGGAGCCAGCAGCTCTTTGGGGTGAAGCAGCACTGACCACCTTTACGCACAGTGCTCTGGAAAGCCCACAGCCTGGCCCATTTCCAACCAGAAATTGCCAAAAGGGCAATGGGGAAACTTCAGTGCAACCCACTCAAGATAAGCAAAGGACCAGCTGTACCAAGATAACTTAACTGTCTTCGAAGACAACTTTAACTACACTCCAGGACTTTGCCTCAAAGCTGGTGCTTCCTTCACTCCCTGCCTCTCTAATCAAAAGGTTTGGACCCAGTGACCTCTCCCAATGCCCAACTGTGGTTTTGTTTCTGTAACAGATCCCTCTAGAAAAGGGGAAAAAGTCCCCCCCCCAACATGTGAGAACATCTCAGAGCTTCCTCTTCCACCATGGAAAGGGGTGGGCAAGTGCTCAGGTGCTGGAAAAGGGATGAGTCTAATTTCAGGAAAAGCTTTACCAGGTTAATCAATGCAGTGTCACCTCTGATAAGACTTGAAGCAATTCCACGTAGATAATCAGGATGTATTGATAATCCAAATTAATAAAGGGCTGTGGACAGATGGAAAAGCCTTTTTTCCTTAGCATGCTACTGTTACAAAAGACACGTTTTGAAAGAATTTAACAGTAATTTTCCTCCACTTTTTTTTTATGGTCTCTATTTATAGAAAATTTGAGCTTGACAGAAAAGGACTGAAAGATCCTTGTTTATCTGAACAAATGGGAAGCCTTGAACTCCCTCCCAGATTACACAGTAGTTTCTAGTGATCTCCAACCTCGAATAGGAACCTACAGCCAGAATTTAATTAACCAACTTATTGGCCTCAACTGTAACTAACATTAACAACAAGAATTCTGTTTCTCAGAGGAAACTTGCAGGGGGAACAGGTGAAGATGGTGGCAGAAGGGTGGCTTTGGACTTGGATAAAGCCTATGGGCTGCAGTCAGAAGTATGAAACATGCACCCCAGCAAGGCATCAGTGCCAGTGTGACTTTCCTCCAAGGCCAGTGAAATGACCAGTTTGAGGGAATTATTTGAGATTTTGGCCACGGTGACAGAAAAGTTATGGTTCGTACCAGATGTAGGAGGGATGATACACGGTATCAGGAGCAATGGCAGAAAAAGCAGGGTGAAGGTTGTCATTTCTTAGTGCTCTCTCTGCTGCAGGTGTAATGGAGAGTGTTAAATGGAACAACTGAATACAGTGCAAAGCCTTGACTGTTTTGGCTGCTGCTTGAAGCCTGAATGCTCCTCAGAGGCACTGGTACATGAAGAGGCCTCTAGCTCCAAGCGCCACTGCAGAGGGAGATTCCTGAACTATCGGGCTTATATATAGATATACTTGTATATAATATTATATATATATATATACACATGTATGTAGATATGTATATGTATATGCACATATATACACACACACATATATACACGTATACATATTCATGTATACATATATATGTATATATATACATATATTTATGTATACATATACATGTATACATATATATATGTATGTGTGTATATGAAATCACTGCTTTCTATTTTTGCAAGAGAAAAGGCTGACAAGAAGGAAGATGCATTAAGTTATCTGAAGTCTCCCTGCTTATAACATTCCCCACTGGAGTTCACCTGACAGATTCCCTAGAGCAGTGGTCAACGCTGGACTGATGCAGACCTTCAAGTGATGGATCTTCTCATTTTTTAATATTTTGTGAGAAAACTCTTCAAACTTACAGCTTTTTTCATTTTTTTTCCCACCCATGTTCTACCCTCTCATGAAGAGAAAAACAAATAAATGAACAAAAACAACCACCACCACCAAAACACTAGGCATTCAGAGAACCCAGTTTTCTTAGGAAAACAGTGATTTTCATATATGTGGTGTGAGCAGATATCACGATCTCTAAAACAGGAAGAAAAGACCTGCTCAATCTACTGGATTTTGCAAGATGCAATTCCTCTTAGTCAAATTCAGCAGTTACCAGAGAAATCCCTACACTTTTCCTAATGCCTGTAGGCTGCCATACCCCCAGTGTACTATAGGGGAAGAGAGGGAATGTAACTAATGATAAAAGAAGGCATCTGGAGAGCCAGACTTATGGCTTTCATGTCTGCTTCCATCGCCAACGTGACATCACCTTGGTCAAATATCTTTGGACAAAACTTTCAAAACTAGAGTACTTAAACTCAGATACATCCACAGGTCCTTTGAGCTCTGAAACCACCAAACCTAAGGCCTTCATTTGCCCTGTGAGTGTCAAACCATGAATAAAGATATTTACACCACGTCTCCGGTATCACCTCCAGACAGTATTGTCTCCCCCACTTCCAACAGGAGGCTAAAAGTATGCCCCCCCTCCCCAGAGAGTTGCTGCACATTGCTGCAATGCTCACAAGGGGCTTTGGGGAAAGTGCCAAGAGGTGTGAGAAGTCAAACCCCTCCTCCTGTGCACTCTCCAGGAGTAAAATTCACTTCTGCGAAGAGAAGAGAGTGTCCCCAGCAAGGTTTATACAGGCCTTAATTTGTGCTGGATACTTCTCAGCAAATGCTATTCTAGATGCCAAAGGCCAGCTGCAAACTCCACAGCAAGAGCTAAAATCAATTTGCAGCCAAAGTAAAAAGGCCTGGATATCTGTCCCTGGCTTCTTCGCTTTCCAGCACAGCCATGAAATGAGCTGCTGCCTTTGGTTACATGGTTAATTTCAGAAATGAAAAGACCAGTAGCAATAACAGCATCGGCGGCTCCATGGCGTGGAGCTCGCAGAGAAGAAGCCAGTAGCCTTTGCAATCCAAACTGCCATATGCCCTCTCGGAAACAATTTCCTTCCAGTTTTTGGAAGAAAATAGAATAGGGCTACTTCTGGGGAAGAAATTCAATCTTTAAAACATATATTCAGGTGAGCAAGGAAAGCCTTAGATAAACAATAGAGAAGATTGCTGAGGGCCAGGGAAAGGGGGGCAGCGATTATAAAAACAATGTCAAAATTTGAAGCACTCAGAGGAGGGAAGAGAAAAGTAATTTTAGGTGTCTGGGGAAGAGGGGAAAACCTTTTTTTTTTTTTTTTTTTTTTTGGCAAGCTGAAAAGTACTTTCCATTATGACATAAACACAACTACTCTTCAGTGTAGCTGCAAAATGGACTTTTTCTCCTCTCTCAGTCAGAACAAAGCAAAAATAGGAAACCTTGTTCTCAAGGTTGACTGGAGCAGCCCAACCCCTCTAACCACACAAAATCCACCAAGAATGAAGCCTGGTCACAAGTGACAACTCTGCAATCTGATACAAGCTTCTCACAGACCCCAAGCCCAGGAATCTGCTATGCCACTGTGCAAACTGCAGACCTTTACCTTGAATACACTTCCCATTCCTCGGGTCTTGAGCAGGACACAGTAGGTGGATTGCACCAGGGTGGTTCTGCACCAAGGCTGAACATACCCAAGCTGCTTCTCAGGCAAGGCAGTAACACTGCTGTGTCCTCCCATCATTGCTTATACCCTGAAAGCTGACTGCTGC
Organism: Netta rufina; assembly: GCF_964035555.1. Taxonomy (NCBI): domain Eukaryota; kingdom Metazoa; phylum Chordata; class Aves; order Anseriformes; family Anatidae; genus Netta; species Netta rufina. Next base: position 4,270,440 of record NC_140126.1, on the reverse strand, counting down.
CCAGTGCCATTATGCTTCTTTAAAAATAAAGGGATGGCTTTCCCCCTGTGGCTTTGTAGAGGCTGTACATTTGTCTCAGTATTGCTTACCCCCCATTTTCCTTCTCAGGACTGTTCCTCAATGCAATTACACTTCAGTTGGTACTTCAAATCTCAACAGTTTTAGAAACCTGAAATCCAGTCTACCCAGCGTGAAGACATGACAAAATGCAAAACGGGGAAGCTGCCCATTTGAGATAATTATATGGACTCACTGTGCCCAAGCAGACCTCGAACTTTAGTGTATTAATATGAAAATAAGTTTGTGATGAAAAATGCCCTCGTTTTATAAATAAGAAAGCAGCACAAGAAGAAGGGATCAGACCAAATCTCAGGTTGGTACCTTCATCCCAGAATGATCTGACCTCATGGGCTCTGGCATACCCACAGAGGAAAGCTCTTGGAAGATGATTTAGAATAGTAAAACCACAAACATGAAGCCAGCCATGATTCACACACAAGGCACAACAGAGACAGGAGCTCACCCAACCATATCCTCCATCAGTAACAGAAATACAGATTCGGAAGAAAAAGAAAAAATATATATGTTTATATATCTCACCACAGCCTCAGTCATCCATGGTAAATCTGACCTACAGACTGCCTGGATCCTATGCTATGAATGCTTCTTGGGCTGGCAGATGAAATATGTAACTCCTTAAAGACTAACCCAGCAAGGAGACGGTGTTGACACTCTGCTATATTTAAAATGCCCATGTTTAACTCAAACTGTAGTATAAATTACACTGCATATTTTTGGCTGGGGTTAAATTGATTCATAATGATTTGTGTCTCTCTCCTGCCTAGTAACTTTTCATTAGACATACAGATGTCTTAATAACACTTTGGTTTAGCTTTAGCTTCTCCTCTAACCAACCTCATTCCCATTATTTGTGCTGGTGGACAGGGATGGCTGAGATTTCTTTCTTTCTGTTGCACATGGAAAGCATTAGCTAACAAATACTTCTTTACTGTCACACCAAGCTCTCGTGCACTCTGAATTTCCCTTGTATAATTCATTAACTAAAGCTTCTTCTTAAAGTGGGGCAATAACAGAGTGGCTTGTACTGGTTTCTCTCGCTGGCCTTCCCCATTGAGGATGGAAACTCTTTAGAGCAGTTCCCAGCTTATCCTATAGGTCGAAGATTACTCACCATATCAGGTCTCTGATTATTGGCATGTTCTTCACAAACTACCACATTACAATTAGGAATTAAAAAAGATTGTCAAAAAACATACACATTTTTACCATAATATGATTAAAGAAAATACAATCACATTCTGTTTGGAAATGTTTTCAAGGAAAACACAAGGGGTGGGGGAAGGAAAATAGGGCCATGCTCTCCTGCATTATTAGTTTCTAAAGATACTTCACAACATTTTTTTTTTTTTTTCCTATTGGGGAAGTAATGAGGAGAGAGAGGAGGGGGGAGAGTATTATAAAGTGAGAGTTTAACCCCATCAGGACCTCTTTCTAATGCTTGCACAGCAAACTCTGTGGCAGCAGCAATAAAAATAATGAAAGGCTTTGTGTCTCAGTTGAAATGCCACAACATGTTTTATAAGCATTTCAAACATTTTCATTGAAAAGTTGTATTTCAACAGAAGAAAAGCAAATGACGCCTCAAACAAGGGTTCACAACACTTCTTTCCCACTTTCCATTTTTAAAAGAGAGTGATGTTTTTTATTTATTTATTTTTAAATTTTCCTCGCTGTGCCACTTTCTGGGTAAGTCCTCCCATTCTGGTCTTGGTCTGGGAGTAAAGGCATTGCCTTTGACACATAGACTCTGGACTGGGGACTAGTATTTGTGAGAGTTGAATGGGATTCAATAAATTTTCTCTATATACTATATACATCCAAGTGCTTTAAATTTGAGGACAACATCTCACCTTGGCTAGCATCTCTCTCTTTTTTTTTTTTTTTTTGCTACTTCCCCTTTCCCCTGTCCTTTTAATATTGTTAATATGTTCCTGGGCTTTGCCACAATAAACTCCTTAGATTAGCATTATTAATAAAAGCTTACCATCCACCCCCTCATTCAAGTAATCTATGCATCCTTTTTTGTGTGAAGGTGTCTGATGTCAACTTCGATGATTTAGCGGCCATAAAAAATAAAAATAAAATAATAAAATCACCCAACAAGCTCTTAAAAAATAAGGCGGGGGGGAAGGGGGGGAGGGTAGGAGAAGGAGGCCCAGTGGTACAAAACTATAAAAGGTTAGATTAGACTTTAGCAGAAAATTCTCTGTGATAATTACTGTTATCTGCTGATCCATAAACTCTTCACACAAACTGCAACAGTAAACCAAAAAACTGACACTTTAATAGCAATGTGCTTTGTAGTGTGGGGACATCTCTCCTCCTCCTTCCCACGTCTCTGTGCCTCCAAATGCTTCATTTCCTCGCAGCCCTCTGGCAGGCGGAGCTGACAACCCGGACTGCCGGCAAGCAGCGAGCAGCTCGAGGTCGGCACTAATTATTGCAAAACTTTTGCAGACTCACAGTGGGATCAAGCTGGAAAGGGAGGAGGAGGAGTGGGTAAGGTGGGCCATCATGCTCTGGTGGTTTGGGATGGTTGTTTGAAAGGGAGACGGAAGGAAGAGGAGGCCAAAGAAGGCTGGGAGAAAAAAGTGGGGCTTGTCCAAGGTGCAAGTCCATCTCCTGCTGGCCCTCAGCCTCCCTGTGCACCAGGCCCAGCATTCACTGTGCTGCCCTTCCTCAGCTGATAGGACAAAGGGGTCCAGCCCCATGCAGATGGAAAGGCAGAGATCTAGCAGCTGTGGAGAACCCTTCTGGACATAGCGTTTGTGCCACCAGAGAATGAGCAGATGCATCAGTGCTGACTTAAATATGCAGCTCTAGAGAGGGAAACTGAATGCTTTGCTTCTCGTGGCTTCTGGTTTTATGGCAGGAAACTCTGAGCTGTTTTTGTCATTTCATGCAATCCAGCATTAGCGCCTTGTGGACACCAAGGGGGAAAGCTGTTAAAGTTTTTTTTTTGGGGGGGGAGGAATTCACTAAGGAGGAGCAACATTCAAAAGGTCTGTCCAACTGGAATCAGAGAACTGCCCTATAGATAGCCATGCCAAAGGTACCCTGAAGTTAACAAATCTATAAAATAATTAAGAGGAAATTGCTAATTTGAATTATAATGAAAGACTCTGGGCCAAAACAGCAGCAAGCAGAAATCACTAAAGGTAACAGTCCTCTTCTTCCTCCTCGAGGCCCTATCTCTGCCTCACTTCCCAACCTACCAGAATTTAACGGGAAAATATCAACCATATCTAAATATCTGGAACTACCTAGTAAAATTCCAGCAAGGTTCACACCCAGCTTTTCTTATCCTTCAAGAACAGTGCAAACTCCCCCTGAAAAGACCTCACTTTCTTAAGTGTTCTAAGAGAACACTTAATGTTTGATAACATCCTACTCAGTTCAAAGGGAATTTATCCTGACCAATGTCTGCAATGCATTTATTTCAAATACCATTATGTGACCCAAACAAATCAACCAATACATCTAGAAGCCAGTAAGAACTGGGACAAAACCAACCCAACATCTTGCAACAAAAGATAAATATAAAATTGGTTTTAAAAAACTAATTAACAAAAGTAACAAAAAAGTTTTAGCATTACTTCTAGCTTCAGAGATTCTAATAATACAAGGAGACACTGGTGTCCTGTGCATGACATTCCCATAGAATCTCACACAGCAGTTTCTGCATCAGATCCCTCTATTTTGTCTACAGTGCAGCACTTTTTTGAAAACAATCCAGTTTTCATTTGAAGATCCCCTACTGACGGGACATCCATCATGCTCCTAGACACGCGATCTAGCCGCATCCCTTTTTACATATTCTTTCATTACCACCCTCCTCCCCTTCTTTGGGGGGGGTCTAATCATAACCTGCAACTCCAGAATCAAGTTAAATAAACCAAATGTGTGCATAAATGTATTAATCTATTTATTGTGTGGTAGCAATATTAAGAGAAATACATATGCTCAAATTTGTAGAAATAGGTGCTCTAAAAGTAAGTCCTGAGATCAGAAAACACAGCCCCCATTCTTCCAGGAAACCCTTATCCTGATCAGCAGGTTTTCTGTGAAATTCCTGCATTAAATGTATACATGCATATACTACCAGTTTAAGGGAGTCTCAGTAAACTGAAGGGGAAAACACATTTGAAGAGGACAAAATATTTTTATTTATTTTTGAACCACACTGCATAATTACCCTGTGCAACAAATTGCCACAAGGTTTCATGAAAGCCAAGACCTTACTGTAATTCCAAATAGGATTAGACATTTATATGCATAATGAGAACATCCACAGTTACACTGACTCGGATAAGAAATGCTAGGGAAATAACCCTCCTGCTTCCAGGCATAAGTCAAGCGCAGAGGAACAAAGTTGAGAAAAAAATTAGTTTATTCTGTACTTATCCCTTCTGTGTATTTTAGCACTTGTTCTGTAGCACCCCAAATAGCATTATCTGGAGGTAGAAACAGACCATTGGTTCAGTCAAGCAGTTCCAGCAAGATTCAATTACACAAGTATAATTCTCAAGTCTCTGAGAATTTACTGGTGAACACATAAGGTCCCCTCCTCGCTTGGATTAATCTTTTTCACTCACATAGCTATCTTGCATACAAAAGATAGCCATACTGTCTACAGACATATGAGAGAGGACACATCTATAGGATTGAACCGAAGGTGAAAAACTTTAGGATGCATTGAAACATTCATAGCTATCTATCCACAAGATCAGACATTACCAAATAGATTATATGCCTTTTCAGAGTTATTTCTATAGAATCCTGGTGATTTCATTTCTATTGAGTTTTGTAGGTCTTTGCCTTAAGAAACCAATATGTCAAGAGTACCACTGAATTTGTCTCATTGTGCCTGTGGTTGGCAAAGGGTATAAATATCAATGGCTAATACTTCAATTAAAGGGATTTTCTGAAAAATTAAATGACACATATATTTTAAGGCTGTAATATGCTGACAACCACCTAAAAATTTGCACTGGAGTTCCTAGCTGATTCAATCACCTTCTCTTCACAGACCAGCCACTAGGTTTATGGGTCTACTTATGCCCTCTGCTAACTAGATAAATCCTCCACCTCAATCAAGATTTATACTTTTAGATAGGATGATCACAGGTTACATCCCAGTAGATTACAAGACTACCAGCAAATACAACCCTTTGTGCAGACCAACAGACCACATCTACCCTGTTGTCCTCCTAACTGTTGCTCCCTGCTATGTTGCTTTAAACAGCACAGGCAGAAGGCTCCCAAGCAATGTATTTTCTATCCATTCTGAGTGTCCTTACTGTGCTGTTCCTTGACATATATTCCTATGTCTTTTCTATTTGGGTCTTCTACGGCTGACTTGCTTTTTCTAGGTGGATTCAGGCAGGGCTCAGTATCATGGGTATGTGGCTTTCCTGAGCTCAACATAAATCCTAAATGACTGAGCTGTAGCAGACAAAGTGAGAGACTGCAACACAGAGCAGTTCACCCTCGATGCCCCAAGACCACATTTAAAAACTCTCATTATCAGTAAGCTACTCAATTATTTCTAAATTGTCAGGCTGTAGCACAACTAGCCATTAAAGCTGCCCTCCCTGGCCCAGCTGGTAGCCCAGCTGGCACACAAACCTTGAACACAGCCACCAAACCCGTCCTGGCCCTCACCATGAGCTTCCCACTATGGCATAGCCTCATTAGTCCAGTTAGAACCATGCACCCCACACCCAGCACCAGAAAATCCCTCTCAGAGATGGAGCAACATAAAATAAGGGGAGGGAGGAATGGGGGGTTAAAAATATCGCAGGATCTCAGACTCTCTCCTGGGCAACTTTCAATCTCATTTATTTATTTATTTATTTTTCAAAATAATTTAAGCCATGGGAACAATCTCTGGAGACGCGGAGTCTTGTTTAGACTTATTTATTTATTTTTACTGCCTCCTGGAATGAGCTCCACCTGTCCATCTCCTGAGGGGAGATGTGGCACAAGCAGAGCCAGAGGCAACTTTCAGGCTCTTGTTAGGGCATGAAAGACCCACAAGACCCACAAGAGCCTGGGCTTTTCAACACTTTGGTCTGACCACACACTGGAAAATGCCCCCCAGTATGGATTTCACTCCGTTGAAATCCATAGCAAAACTACTACTGCTTCTCTGAAAACAAAATTATAGTCAGGGCTCCTCAGCTTTGGAGATGGCCTTAGAAGCGAGAGATAAACTCTGTCCACCTTCTGCTGCCCCTTGAAAAACAATCTTGAGGCATACTTGAGGCATAACAGCATTTGGGTAGTAGAACTAGGTGTTGGCTGAGAAATAAAATAGAAAATATAACACCCAGGTTCAAAATACAGAATGACTTCTGGAGATAGAGTTGGCCCAGCAGCCACTGACAGCAGAAAAGAAGGAGCCAATAAAAAGCCAAAGACCCAAGAAGTAGTGCAGTAAATGGCTTCATACATTTAGTTTGCAGCTTCCTAATTCAAAGCTATGACCCCTCTCCACTCCAGCAAGAGAGCTAGGAAAATGCTGTGAGCACAGCTCTTGACTTGGATGCTACAGACACCCACCCCACAACCACATATGGCTATACCTCAAGTTCTCATCAAGTCTCCAGCCCCTCAGCCTGAAGAAAATGTGCGATCTGGAAGGTCTGTGGGAGAGACTGTTTCAGGGCAAGGGCCCCAAACTTGGTAGGGAAGCAGAGGAGGAGGAGCAGTGAGCACTGAATCTACTCTGTGATTCTGTGATACTCCTGATGTGTTCTGAAGGGGAAATGGAGGCACAGAAACACGCCTATTTGCTGACCTGACTTCACTGAGAAACAAGGTATACCACCAGGAAGCTAACCCCTTTCTCCAACTCTTCATTCAGTGCCCATATCCCAACCCATCCCTCCTCCTTCACCCAGGACATGTCTTTATCCCTCCTTGAAAGCTATTTTTTGTAGCTCCATTCAGTATCTGGAGACCTTTTTCAGCTATAGGGATCACTACACTGCTTTGGCAAAAAGGTCTGGAACGTCAAAGTGCTCTATAAAGTCGCAGAATCACAGAATTGTCTAGGTTGGAAGAGACCTCCAAGATCATCTAGTCCAACCTCTGACCTAACACTAAGTCCTCCACTAAACCATATCACTAAGCTCTACATCTAAACATCTTCTAAAGACCTCCAGGGATGGTGACTCAACCACTTCCTTGGGCAGCCCATTCCAATTCCTAACAACGCTTTCGGTAAAGAAGTTTTTCCTAATATCCAACCTAAACCTCCCCTGGTGCAACTTTAGCCCATTCCCCCTCATCCTGTCAGCAGGCACATGGGAGAATAGACCAATCCCCACCTCGCTACAGCTTCCTTTAATGTACCCATAGAGTCCTCCCTCTGTCTCCATTTCTCTTCTGTTCTTTTTCTTTTTCTTTTTCTTTTTCTTTTTCTTTTTCTTTTTCTTTTTCTTTTTCTTTTTCTTTTCTTTTTTTTTTTTTTTTTTTTTTCCTCCTCCACAGCCCCTCACATTATTCATCATAATCATAAAACATTCATTTGTGCTTCTGACCAATTGGAAGGCCCTCACGGGAGGCCATAAAGGGGGGGTGTCAGGGTTATAATGAATGTAAATGCCAGGTGTTTAAGCCGGATAATGTGCAATTTGCAACTCAAGCAATCTGCACAATAAGCAAACCTAACGTTATGGTACCTGATAGGGGCACGATGGCCATTCGGAGAGAATGAAACATTTTACGACCTCTATGTTGCCCTGATCTCATGATCTAATAATAGTCCAGACAAAATTAGTTCCTGCTATAATGTGTTCAAATGTTTGGGGGGAGGTAGGTGGGGAGGAGGAATTGCAAGGAGTTGGAGAGGGGGATGAAAATTGTATCAGGTGGCTGAGCTAAAGTTTCAGAGGATCAAAGGGAATTGCAAGCTCGATGTGCTATTTAAGACAATAACCTTCTGCAGAAAGCGAGGAGGTCAAAGACGGGTCCTTTGTAACTATCTCACACACGTATATACGCGCACATAGAGCCCCTCCCCAGGACTTGGCTGTCGATTAAATGAAAATAGGTTGGTCCCTGCGAAAGGGTTAATTTTCCGGCAGTGCAGGGCTGGCCAGCCTGGTTCCCCAGTGCCTGATGGAACGTCATCACCCAGAATGCAGCTAATCTCGGGCTGGAAATAGCTGCGAAGAGGAGTTATTCCAGTCTCACTCCCCTGTTCCAGAAAATGACTTTCGTTTTCTTTCTTCCTTCCTTGCAAGGCCAGGTCTGGCTTGGCAATAGAAGGGGGAAAAGGGGAAAGGTGGGTCTCCACTGGCTGCTCTTGCTCCACTAAAGAAACTGGTGCTGAGCTAATCTGCTCTGACAGCAGGGGCACCAAGAGGGAAGTCTATCCTGTTTTCTCTGCAACCTGTGCCATGCTCTTTAAAATGCTGTTCAGATCGCAAGGAAGATAGGAAGGAAAAAAAAAAGTCTTTTGAAGAGGGCCTTGAAAGCCTCAGAACGTGCAGCTCCCTTTGGGGAATTCACTCAGGTTTGTTTCTTTAACCCACATGATATAAACACTTTCCCCTCGTGGTACAACAGCTCCAGACAGTGCTTGTTGTACCTCACAGAGCAGGAAAGGAGCACAGAAGCTAATCCACCAGCCAAGGAGACCTGTCCAAACTGCGGGCCTGGCTGAACTCTGCAACACCACACCTCAGCCTCTACCTACGCCTCTGCCTGCCATTTTGGAAGGTGAACAGACCCAGGTCTCTCCAGAGGCAGATGTGTATTTGACTTCACTTTATGTAGCTCAGACGTGACTTCCTTTGGGTCTCCGGACGAGCCCCACAATATGTGAAAGCCTTCGAGTGCCCCAGTGATCAGCCACTGCCACTGTGATCCTGGCCTTCAGACACCGCAGCTTGTGCTGCTCAGTGTTGGAAAGGCTGTGTCCTGAAGACATCAAAACCATATCAGAACTGGAATGTGCCTTTTTTTTTTTTTTTTTTTTCATAATGTGGCTATTTTTTGGTGTTGAACAGAGGAGAAACAAGGCCTGTTTTGGTGTGTGTGTGTCCCCAGCACTTTATGACAGATTCATTCTCTGTCTTTTTGTCTACCGAGTAGCAACATGAATTGGTGACAGCCAGACAAGTATCCCACCTGTCTGATGGAGCTAGAGAGCTGGATTTGTCTTGGATTTTTCAGAGCTGAGTTCATTGCTGCAACTGTTGAAAGAAAACACTCATTCTGCTCACAGAAATTTTTAATTCGTTTTCAGTACGACCTCACTGTCAGTAAATTTCTATTGGACTAATCTATTTTTAAAGTTTCATTAAAACATGTTTTTGTGCCAACCCTGAAATAATTTTTGTTTTTACTTTTGGGAAAGAAATTATAATAATTTAGCCACAAACCCTCCCTGAGAAATTCCCATCAAAAATTTAATGCATACATGAACACAATGATTGCCAAACTGTGTTCAAATTTGGCTTCTTTTCTTTTCCAAACCTCTTTTAAATCAAAAAATCAAGCCAAACACAAAGAAGCATCTGCCATGGGTCTAATGGGTTTACCAGCATCATGATTTTTATCCAAGACCTCTCAAAGCTCCCTCTTTGACTTTTTTCTCACTGCAGTTTGCCAAGTTGTGGGTCAAGGCTCCCCTCTTCACAACCTTCCTGTCCTTCCCAGTTCTGTATATTTAGGATACAACATTTTCCCAGATTACACACCAAGGTCTGTGGTCCAGAACACATTCCTTCTATTCCTACTTCAGCTTCCTACAGACATTTCTGCTGTTACTCAACCACCCATGAGCAAACAGATGTCTTACACCCTAGAGAACATAGCTGCATGCTATTGCCCACTTCTGCTTCAGAGGTAGAAGACAGGAGATGAGACATTAGCCATTTCGTGGGCATAAACTGATGATAGCAAAGTTCCATTTCACCTAATTCCAAGCTGTCCTAATCCTCAGCCCTTCACCCTGTAAAACCTCTGTCCCAGAAATTATTCTGGGCTGCAGATAGTCTCCAAGAATTCATTAATTTCATGTGATCTGCAGAAAAAGAATAACATTGACTGGACTCTGAAATCTCTTGATGTTTCTGAAGAAAAAAATCTCTAGGAGAAAAAAAAATCAACACTATTCATTTTAAGTTTTAAATTGATGTCTTTTCTGTGCAACACAGAACACAGACCAAAGTGGAGTTAATTTTTGTGCTTCTTCATCACACCCCTTGATGATGGAGTCTCCTTCCCAGGTCAGTGGCCCCTACCTAAGATTTGCTGCCAATGGGATTTAGGCACTGAATAGCAAAATTTGCCAAAGTTCAACAACTTCTTTTTTGTTGACCTGTGTTTCAACAACATAGCCCTAAGCGGCTGTCATTTAACAGAAGCAAGGATAAAAGGTAGACTGTCTGACTGTCTATTATAATCTCTTGGTTTGGATTTTTAATTCTGTACATGCAGGGAAAAATAGATCAGATTTTGGCAGGGAAAAAATGCCCCTTCAGAACCCAAATTCTGCGGATTTTATTTTCTGGAGCAGATGACGATCTTTGTTTATAAGGAAAATTAGGCCAAATCCAACATTTTCACAGATGGAGGAGCCTGAATTATTTATCAGAGGTTCATGATTTTTCTCTTCTCTTTTTTTTTTTTTTTTTTTTTCTTTCCCCTCTTCCATAACTTGTAAATAATCAAGTACAAAAAGGCTGATATTTATTTCAAGACTGGGATCAACAGCACACCAGCAAAGCTAAAGCAATTTCTCTCCATTTTACTCCCTCTCTCTTTCTCTCCCTCTCTTCTATTGGAGATGTTCCACTTGTATAAATAATTAAACATTTGTAGGGGCCAAGAAAGGCGGGGGGGGGGGGGGAGGGGGAAGGAGAGAAAGGGCAGGGGAAGCACTGACTTTTTGTGCTGCAGTTGAAACATGCATAGAAAAAAAGTTTTATACAATAAGAAACAAATGAAATGACATAATTTAGCTAGTTCCAGCTGTTTCCTTTGAGGACACAAGGAACACTGGAGTCGAGTGATGAGATAATACGTTCCCATGGAAACTTTCCTACTAACACCTAATCATTAAAAGGTTGGTTTAAGTCCTACATTTGGAAGCTTTGCATTACTCTCTATCAATATGTTTCCTTCTGTTGTTTACTATTTCCTCCATGCATTTTCTCTCTCTCTCTCCCCCTTTTTTTTTTTTTTTTTTTTTTTTCCCCTCTGTGTTTCAAGACCTAGAAGGATTATTCTCATGGGCTATAGTCATATGGCAATGTGTTCCACTGGATCTGAGTTTGAAGACACACAAATAACCCTGGAAGAAGAATAGTGAACATGTTTTTGCTAGGTTCAAAATGAATTACAGCAGTGATTTTTTATTTTTTTTTAAACCTGTACTATGTCCCAAAGACACAAATTGCTGACTACACCTGGACATTTCAAAAAGATAAAACAGTACAACAAACAAAGCAAAAAAAGGCAGGAATGAATGGAGACGAATATGAATCAACAAGTACTTTGCACGGAAACCTTGCTTGCGCACGGAGAGGCAGGTTAGAGTATATTCAGATTTCTCACAAGGAATGCTAACCAAAACCCCATGGGAGAATGCAATCCTTATCCGCTTGATCAACAGAATGTCAGTAGGGAGGTTTCTAAACCCTCTTCCAGGATCCATGTCTAAGCACTTAACCCTACAATACCAAAAAATAAACCAAACAACCCACCCACCTTAACACACTACTGCAGTTCTAACATACAAGTAAGACTGGATCCCATTAGCAAAGATCAATTTCAAAAATAAGCAGAAGTTTGGGGGTAGATGATACAATTCACTGCATCAGAAATATCTTATTTAACTCTAGATCTCACTATGTGATGAAAACGGACTGTGTATCTAGAAGCCTACACTTTGAGAAAATTGTGGTATTTCAGCTGTGATGCCTCTTTGACACTTGAAAAGAAGTGCAAGACTTTCAGCAGCCTGAAGAAAGGATAGATCCCTTATCTGTACCACAAGAGGGTGACATGATAGTACTCATGCATACACATAAGTCCAGGCTTTGACAGCACCTCCTGTGAAATTCCCAGCAACTTATTTTTAGCACAAAGCACCGGTAATAAAGGGACAGTTGTGAGAGATCGTTACTTGAAGTTTAGCAAAGACTTGGCACAACAACCAAAAAAAAAAAAAAAGAAAACCCACATCTGATCGGTCTGTTCAAAGTCCTGCAGATGCACTCCTGTCAAGGCAGCTGAAACTAAATTGGTTTTCTCTTTGACGGCCATTAAACCTGGGTTATGCTCCACTGATCAGTTGATCTAATGGAGAGGTCAATTTTCATGAGATGTGGTGGATAGGAGAGCTAAGGAGATGGGTCATTTTTCATCCAAGTATCTGGCTTTGGCTTTAAAAGAAATCGTCTTGCAAGAAGAGTGAGATAAATACAGAAAAGTTTAATGAATGTTCTAACCTCTTTCCCTATAAACTTCAACTCCATCACACTATTATGCTTTCCTTAATCTCAAGGAAATAACCTCAGAAGAAATAAAGGTGAAGTCTGGACTAATCGCAATCACGGTACCACAAATCATACGTTTGCCTGTAATTTATCAAACATCCTGCTCACAGTCTAGAAACTCTTTCCCATGCTCATCTCCTGGCCAAGCTCTTTTTCCCTCCCTGCAGAACATGGAAGGGATTGCTCATTTGGGAGGGGGGGAAGCAGGCATCCCTGCAGCAGAGCTTTGCTTCTCCACTCAGAGAAGTTTCAATCAAAGGGAAGAGAGACCCAAAAAGGATAAAAGTACCAGCAAGTCAAAGCATCTGCCAGAGAGAAGCGTGTACACTGAGAGTGCAAGATGGCCTTACAAAATGCTGAACAATCACAACTGTCCTCCCAGCAAAGGGGAGAGAAGTGCTTCCCAGGGATACAAGGCAAGGGATATTGTCCCTCCAGGTAACTGTGCGTCCTGTCACCCAGGCATTAGCTCAGTCACAGAACAATGAGTTTGGCTATTGAAATGAATCTGAGGACACACTTAGCAAAGAATTATTTGAGGTGGAGTTGCATAAATCTCTTTTTTAAAGATATTTTCATATCAAAATAAATAACAATCCCACGTTATACTCACTCATCTCATACAAAATGGAGCAATCAAAAAAAAAGTTCATAGGGCCTTAACTACTCAACTTACCTAAATGCATTAAAAAACATATATTATAATTAAATCAGTCCATATTTTTAATTTAGAAGTTATTTGCACCTATTCTCGACTTAACCATATTTATTTATTTTTTTTTTAAATTCAGAACTTTAGATTCATCTTAATTTCTTGTTTGTTTCCATATTGTATTTGGCCAAGGATATCAAATCAGAAACAATGAAACAGAACTCCTCTGCAAACATTTCTGGGTCTAGCTGATTGCAACTACAAAATTTAAAGTTTATGAGATTTATTATTTGAACGAAATGTGAACGATAAACTAGTATAAAACTCAGTATGTAGCTAAAAGGCTCTTACACTGTAACATTTAACTGTCACCAGTAATTGCAACTATAAATTACTGTAGCTTCTACAGTCACCCATCTGAGAATAAATACTTAGAAAAAGTACTGAGTAGATACCCCAAAGTAAATGATCTCTGCCCTAGTTTGCTAATAATTTAGGCACCAAAAGTGCTTGAATAATACATACTGACTGGGTGGGCTGGAAAGACTGCTAGAGTGAAAGAAAAGGAATTAGCCACAAAGTCCCAAGTCACCAGAGTGTCACTTCAGTGTCAAAGGACGTATGGGACGTAGGAAGAAGAAACCTAATACTGTACATTATGGACTGTACTTGACAAGATCCTATAGCTCAACAGACTTTCTCCATAAGGATAAGCTAATCAGGAACCATCACTTTCAAGACAAATCTTGTATTTTGGAACAAATGCTGGAACAGAGCAGCATTCTGGACACACCAACATCCTGTATCCAATTAAGCCTGCTGCCTCAAATGCTAAAACAGCAGCTTGTGGACTGCAAAGCCACAAACTACAGACACCTTATCAAAACACTACCCCACTCACTCTGCTGGTAGAAGAACGATAAAGAAAATTATCCACAGATGACATAATAGCCCAACTGGTTAGCACACTATTAGAAACTGCTCAGATACAGCAAGGAGGAGATAAGAAAACTAGAACTGACCAAAAAAAAAAAAGATGAAGGGTAACATTATGCTTAAGAAAGTATGTATGAGATAAATAAGGTAACAGCTTTGGAACAGGTGATACCAAAATAACCCTGCTTGCATGCTCAGTCTTCTCGGCATTCAAGGGATGCTCCTGCTCCTGTCTGCAGCCCGGCCAGCATGGGGAAAATGCAGCCACTGCCCCCAGTCCAGTGCAGTTCTGCTTTCCAGCAACGTGTGAAATCAGTGTTTCGATTTGAAAGTCCCGTTCCAAAGCACCTGAAATTTATATCTGCAATTTTAGTTGACTGCAAGACCCTTAAAAGGAGGAAACTAAGCACAGCCTGCAGGTACACAATGCCTGACAGCCAGTGCTAACAAGGACACACTTAGCTTGCCTGAAGAAACAAACAAGCCCAGAATTGATAACTATTTCATGAATGAGCTGTAGCATGTTGTTTTAAAAAGATGCTGTCAGAAGAAAAATACAAACAAAACAACACATGTTATTGAGGGGCAGTTGCTATTATCTGGGCTATTAGCAAATGGAAGAAACTATTAAAGCAGAAACAATGTTAGAAATCTAATTCACTTTTTGGCATTAACACTATTTACTGCTTTACCCTTCTCTTATGTTGGAACAGAGAAAACGGACTAATCAATTTTCTGTCCTAGTCCTGGCACAATGTCTTAGCGGTGCCTGAAACAACATGTTTGTGGACCCTATGCTTGGAGCTTACAAAGCGAACACAGGCTCACCACAGAAAATGGGTTTATAATGGATGGGAGAGCACAAGTTCTGAAGAAGGTTGGCAACGTACTGCTCAGTTAATTCTATTATCCATGGGGGTGATTTGCCAGTAATTCATAGCTTATTTTTTTATTTCCCATCTGCATTCAGAAGGTCCAAAAATTATCAGAACTCTGCTGTGTTCCATGCTGTTCTCTGCTGAAAACATATTCACTAACATATAGGTTGACAGGATATATAATGAAATTGTGAAAGTAAATACCACCCTTCTCCCTAACTCTTCCTTTTCTTGAAGTCTTCATGGCCTGCTCAGGCCATGGGCTCTTAAAGCAAGTCTGTGGCACAGATTAAATCCAGCTCCTGAATAACTTGCCTTAACTAAAATGTCAGTGCTAGTGCTTCCAGGCAACTTTAACTTCAATTGAAGTGGGCTATCTGAAGAAAATGAAAGAGGGAGAGGTAACAAGGTACACATGACACAAAGAGAACAAAAACATAAATTAAGGATTTGGAATTTTACTGACTTTTGTGTTGAAAGTCTGGAAATACATCTGCTGAACCTCAGTTTGTGTAAAATCCCGAGCATTTGGAGCAGAGGATAAGCACTTTAAACGTAAGCCAAAGGAAAGCAATACACCCTCACTACTATTTCCATTTAAACTGCTTAGCCACACACTTGCAGACATGAAACAATTCCACCGAGGTCCTCCTGCGCTCAGGAAATTCTTCCTGGGTCACTGACCATCATTTAAAGGGCACATCTCGTCCCAGTGTCCAGCACGAATTTTTCAAATTAGCCTTCAGCTGCTGCCTCTGCAGTACACACAGTTGTGCTCAAAAACCCTGAGCTTTTCAGAATGGCCCTTATACCCATTTAACAAACAATCAGGAAAAAACACCAGAATATATGCTTACTATATTTCACATGCACCGTAACCACAAGCACAGACCCTACAAAAGTGAGATACCGGCTCCCTTGAAGGCTCTTTATTAGGACTGCACATTTCTAAGAGTGATGCAGCCCAAGCGACAGGGGCCCTGGGCAGGAATCACAGTAATCCCATGGCCTCTATTATAACCAGAAGGTCAGAAGAAATGATACCTTCTGTCCTCAAAAGCCTCCGAGTCCTTAACACTGAGGTAGGCATGGGAGAGCCTTTTGCGAAGGTTGGTTCAGATAAACATCCTAACAGCATGGTAGTGTTGGCTTAACCCCAAAGCTATGTCAGCTGTTTCTACTGTCCAGAGACCTTTGTGTAGCAGGGATGTGAAAGTCCTGCCAACATCAGAGGCAACGACTACAGAGCCCGCCTCGCCAGGCCTCCTTGAAACTCACCTTTGCGGTGACACCTCCAAACCACTCAACACCCATGAGGCAGCTGCTCTGCTATCACTGCAACTTCCCGACAAAATCATAACCCACTTGCTAGTACCTTGCTCTCCCTCCATCTGGCTGTGTGGCCTCGCTCACACACTCACCTCTCTGAGCAGGTTGGGTCAAGGACCAGGTTTTCACTTTGCACATGGCAAGAATTCAGTGCTCCCGCGGTCTTTTATCTCCAAACAGGTGCCCTTCCTATGGCATGCTGTACTAAATCACCAGCAACAGTCCCTAGGATGAGCCCAACTCTGGATGAGCATCCCTTTGGTCGTGGCTTCCACCAGCTCAGTGTGGTCAGGACTGGGATCTTTGGGTCCATGAGAGTGAGTGGAAAAATCCATCACGTAACTAATGTGGATTTAAAAATAACTTTACATACATTTCCCTACCCCACGACCCCCAAAAAACTAGCATCAATAAAACCAACTACCTTCTTATTTCACTGACAGATAACTGATAACCTGCAGTACTAGCTTACAACCCATTCTTCTTCTTCAATTAAAAACAAAATAAAGAATAATCTTATTTTGTTGGGGGGGGGAGGCAGGGGGAAGCATCATCCATTATTAAAAAATAAAGATAAAGAGTTGCGAAATGACTTCTGGGAGGAGATTTTATCCTGTTCCAGTACAGCTAAAGCTGCCTTTACTCCAGAGAAATAAATTAAATAAGATATAAATTTTCTGTTTGCTTTAAAAAGATCAAGTGATGGCTTGAATCAGACCTTAAGAGGGCACCGTCTTCCCCCAAAGTACTTTAATCAGCTTCATCTCCCTGGCTGCCCGTGAGGCCAGCTCTGTTTGCCCACTGCAGACCAGGTAACGCCGTTCCCCACTACTTCACTTGTCTGCTTTGATCCCATACAGCACAACCCCTCTCCTACGTGTTTTCACTGTGTTACCTCAGCAGATCTACCTCCATGAAATGTTTGCTGTTCCCACGTTGTTGCTGGTCCCCTGTTCTGAGATTCACTGCCATTAAACCCCAGGCATATTTATGGGTTTTTAGGGAATCCTAAGAAACCAAGGCAATGGGTGGTGATAGGATCAGGTCAGAGTCTTGGGCGCTTACTCCTGTATGGACACAGAGAACTTGGTCTTGAATATTGTGCAAATAGAGGTCCAGATTTAGGAAAAGATGCTAATAATGGATGGTAAATTCTTCCCTCCTCAGGACAGCACTTCGACACATGCTTAAAGATACACACAGCACATCTGAAACAGAGTTGATCTCCCTAATGAATGTCATACTTTATAGGCAGGACTAATGCTACCTGCATAACTTCCATTTTTCCTTTTTTTCTCCTAAATTCTTTAGTTTACTGTCTCATGCACACAACGAAAGGTCTGCAAAGTATCTCTGTATTAAAATACAGAGAATCACTTCTGTGGTTTCCAGCTTCGATCTTGTGGCCATTAAACCAGCCTGATGATTTTGAGTTCCCCAGCAGCATTCTTGCTTTCTGAGCCTGGGGTTCAGAACAGCTGCCTAGCAAATAGAGCAGCAGCCCAGCTTTTGTGATGGAGCTGCCAGCAAGTCGTTCGGGAGCATGCTTAAATCAGCCACAAACCAGCCGGCCCAGACACTGAAAGCGCGCTGGGCTGCCCAAACTCTTCGATGGAGCGGGCATAAAATTGAATCGTGTCCACTTGAGGGTAGGAACACTGCAGGGTCTTTTTCGCAAGCATGCCCCAGTGATCGGGAACAAATTCTTTCCTTTCAGTCTATCCCCCTGGTTTCTATGTGCTGGGTTATGTCTGTATAAATATTCTAGGGACCTGGGACTTGGGGGCTGAGGTAAGGAGGAGGAAGCCAAAGAAAATACATTTTAACTAGCAAGGACAGTCTCTTCTCTTTCTGTCACCTTGTGGGCTTTTGCAATAGAAGAGATATTTTATTTGTATTTAATAAAGCCCAGCGGTAGAGCTGCTTATGAATCAAGCCGCATCATGCATGGAGCTAGAAAAAATATATATTGGGATTTTCTAGCTCGCTAGAGTTATTAATCTGGCTCAAAGCCTGCAGTAGGATTTAATATATTAAGTGAAATTGCAGGCCTTTGCCCCTGTCTTTTCGCTAAGACAACAACATACATACGCCATATTAGATTCCATTTTTTGTACATTTCAGATAAGGAGTGGATTAAATAATGAATGAGATTCCCATTAGCTTGAAATTTTGCTTATTTCAGGCAACTTCCCCCCCCCCCCCCCTTTTTTTTTCTTAATCAAAATGACTCCACGGTGGAATATTTTTGCATTGATTTGAAGGGATTTTTTTAAGTACTCATTAAATTTGCATTTACACATCTGACAATACTTTTTTTTTTTTTTTTTGTCCCAGACACTGAACACTGTATTAAAAAAAAAAAAAAAAAAGATAAAGAGAAACCCACCCTGCTTTCGTCTTGAGTCATGTGAAACATTTCAGTGGCAGCACACAAAGACTGGAAGACCTTTGGGATTCCCCATTACTTGACAAAGTCAAGTGAAAGACTCCAGTGTGGCTTTGGTGTACCTCTTAAAAGGGTCATTGAAATTGATAGAAGAGGCTGAAGACACTCATCCTTGCCACACTCCGTACCCCTACCAGGCCTGTATGGGGCTGTCTCTTGCAAGACACATTCTAGTATTGTCACCCTCAGGCGCCCAGGTCCTCAACTAGTGGCTTTCCAGGCTTTCCACCACCCTACAATGATGCCTTTCTCTTGGGCAGATGTTGCAAAATTTCTGTTAAGTTTAGCAAAAGCTAATGCAGAGCTGTGTAGTGAATTGATCTCAGGCTGAAAAGGAGAGATATTGGCTTCAGTTTATTTACTGACTAAATGGCAAGTTTTCCAATGCTGTTCTGAATATAAATCCTTGCCACAAGAAGACAGTCACATCTTGTGCTTGAGTTGCTCAGTGAAAGTCCTACCAATCTGTTTGTCTTTAGAAATGTCAGCAAGAGACAACCAACAGCTGACTTACACAAAACATGGCTATGCAATGAGGTCAAGGTCTAGCCAAGCTACTACTCAAACAGCAAAGCCAGGCAGGGATTTTTTTACCCATCTCTACTGCACGTACTAGGGGGAAAGCCTTCCCCCTTTGTACTGAGCCTTTTGTCAAATAGGAAGACAGGGTGGAAAGCACTCCCTACTGCCTAGAAACATACATACAATCCCTACTGCCTAGAAACACTGGATGCAGGAATCAGCTTGCCACATTTGCCCTTTCACACTATCAAAATGCTACATAAATATTTATCATCATTATCTTAGCCTTAACAAAGTTCTCCTGACATTCAGCTGAAAATTTTCTTTGCTTAATTTCCTACTACAACTTCTAGTAAATCTCCCTTTGTACCATCATAAGCAGTTCATCTCCTGCCTTGGAATTTACACCCTTGCAAATATATGGAGATAAATATCACCTTGCCTCCCTCCCCCGCCCCTCAGTCATCCCTTAGCCAAGCTATACATATTTGGTTCTTTTAATCTCTCCTCGTAAGTCAGATCTCTACAGACCCTTCATCATTTTTGTGGCTCTTGTCTGAACTCCCTCCAATTTGCTGACATCTTACTGGTGAGAAGGTGCCAGCATGGAAGAAGGGGCTGAGCTACTTTCTGCTACAAGTATTGCAAACTTGCTATGACCACCACACCAGGGGCCCTCCATAACCCATGGGGCAAGTAATCTGGAGGCTTCCATCATGATTTTCAGCTGATAAGAGGCTCTCAAAATTCATTTGAAAATAAAGATATCCTAGTCTCATGCCAGTCATATATATATTTTTTTAATTCCTGTTACTTGTTTACTCTGTTTCAGTCATAAAGTTGTGTTTTCTACCTTTATAATCAAAATATAAAAACACTGATGCAACTCAACAAAATACTTTTATCATCATCTCTTTCAATCAAAAGTGTCAAGAACAGAAACTAGTGAGCCCATTATCTTCGGAAACAACCGGACCTAGGCCCTGTTCTTCCCTTTTCCCCTTCAATTCTTTTTCAGTCTGGGACTGTGCAACTCAGTGACAAAGGAAAAAGTCCCAAGTGGCCACATTTCTGTGTCTTGCAGGGAGTTGGAGGCTTGGTTCACTAGAGCAGATAAAGCACTGAGATTCCCAGCCAGGCGTGCAAATCCTTTCTTAGCTATTGGGATACACTGGCTTCTTTCCGGCTGCTTAAAGAACAAATGCAGTCAGCACAGTAATGACACCCTGTCCAACAAATAATTGTATATTTTTTACCATTGCAATGCCCTCAAAATCTTCATTTTAAATCAGAAAATCTCCATGCTGGGTGCTGTAGAGGCAAGGCTGCCACCCCACAGGAATTCAAACTCTGTTGCAGCTCAGGGCCAATAAATGGCAGAGCTGTGCAAAAGGACAGCCCTGCTCAGGCTGAAAAGCAGCGATCTCAGTAAGGTGGCAGCTGACTATGGTTACTGGAGCTTTATTTACAGCGGTATGAGAGCTTTTTAATTGCATATGAAATAAAACACCAAAGGACTCCTTTTCCCTCTATCCCTTATTTGCAGCAGAAAGATTTGGTTTACAGATCTATCCTGTAACAGATCCTTTGCAATTTTTCCACCAAATGATACACTGGTTATTTACAAACACAATTAAATGTGACGAGGGGGAACTGTAAATTGCAAGGACTTAAGAGGAAGGCCTACCAGCCAGGCCCAAATTCAAAAGCTGGATTCACTGTGTACAAAGCACGGCAGTTCCCATGTGCTGTAGTGCAAAGCACTTCAAAAAGGGACCTCGTCGGAGTTCAGAAGCACACACAACATGAAGGATTATTTCTGTAGCAGGGTTCAGTTTGGCAACAGCTGGGCCCCTTTTGGGGTGTGTGTGTTTCTGCCCTCTCCCAGAGGAGGCACCATTGTGGGCTTACTCCTGCAGTTCCCCCTGCAGCAGGTAAGAAGTTTATGTGCTTTGAAGTTTTTATGTTTCCACAGACACCCTCCCCAGCGCATGGGACCAAAGGTCTCATTTGGGAACCACTGCTCCAGGGGTCACAGGGTGCTGGAGGACAGACTCCATGTCACTGTGGCCAGTGAGGGCAACCAGCATGCACTGTGCTCGCCCCAGGCATAGGCCTCACTCCTCTGAGGGGTGTTACCTGGTCTTCTCAGAGCAAGCCAGTCCTCAAAAACAATTTGGCATGATCAAGAAATAAAAGCCAGAGTAACCATGTTAACATCCCTTGGCTTCAGGCAGACCACGGTGCTGGGCAAGGTATTCCTGAGGAGGCAGCTGTGGTAGCCGAAGCCAGTCCTTAAGGATAGCTCAGCATCAGCAGTTTGGGAACCCAAGGCTTCTGATGGATCCACTCATAAACTGCTGGGTACTAATTATCCATCAATTAGATGTGTCTGGTCCTGCCTTGCAGCAGAACAGACACCCTTTCAAGATCCCTTCCAACTTGCGTGAAGCACTAGGATTTTCTCAGTAATGATTATCTGCGATATACAGCTGATACACAGAGCGAGAAGGGATGGACAGACAGAAAGAATTGGTTTTAACATGAGGGGGAGATAGGGAAAAGATCAGGGTAAACGACAAGGGGAGGTGGAGGGAAGCTCCTTCCTCTTCTGAATTTAGAGCAAACAGCTTCCTTGTGTTTCCTCCTCCTTTTCTCAGAGAAAAAGAGACCCCTCTGTAAAACTCAAAGGCAGCAGAACCCTTTTGTAAGAAATCAGGAAACGGGTGATAAATATGGCTCAAAAGCAAAGGAGCTGAGCTGGCAACTGCTAGCAGATTCTTCAAAACCTGCTATTCACCCAAAAGAAAAAATGGGAGGAGAGAGGGAGCGGGTAAAGGGGGAACTCACTCCGATGAAGACAAATAGATAGCAGTAGCTGGCATCTGCTTTCATTTTGTGCTCACAATAAGCTTCTGTTTTGAACTTCACTGTCCATACTTTTGACTTCAACCTCACAAAAAGTAGTGTTGTCAAAATTCCTTCTGCCCCAGCACCGCAGTCTTGCTGGAAGGCCCCAGGAGCAGTAGAGAAGTTGCAGCAGGATTTAAGGCTGGAACAACAAAAAGCTGTGGTTCTGGGGAGCACTGGGCAGCCCGATCTGCGCCTGGACCCCTCACCACATGTCCCAGCAGCTACTCTGAGGTGTATTACCCGCTGCCATTCTCCCTTCTTCCCCACTACCTTCATGGGCAGCTGAGAATGGAAAGCTTTCCTACCAACTGAGCGGCTGTCCCAGGATAATGCAGTTATCTCCAGTAGACTCCAGAACTTAATAGGGAAAACCAGCTCTCCTGCTCCTACCTGCAAAACTATTACCTTTTTTTTTCCAGATTTAAAAAAAAAAAAAAAAAAAAAAAGTGAAACCACAGGCAGAGTAAGTCAGCAAACTCTAATGTCACTGCTGCAATAATCAGATTATTATACAGAAAAAGCACTTGGCCCCTTGGATCTAATCACTGCAGTTTTCTTTTAACCTACCTCACTTTTGTTTTAAACACCCCTCTGCAAATCCTGCCGGGACCCTGATCACTGTCTCCCAGGTGGAAAGTTGTCCCGCTTTTATAAAGTGTGAAAGCAGCTGCTTTCACTGCATGCCTTTTTTTAGTATTTGAAGCTTAGCCCCTGGGAGTATGCACAGCTTTGCAGATCAGACCCAAAGGAAAGCATGACACCAGGAAGAAAAATTTTGTAGGCTTCAAAGTACACTATGACATTATTTTTAATCTTTTCAAAAGGGTTAATGGCTTCCCCCTTGTATTCAAGGTTCCAATGTCCATTTATAAAGGTCATCATAAATCTGCTGCAATTATCAGTTTCTCATCCCACAGCAGATTTGTCAATCTGTCCATGGCTCCTTCCCAATGAATACTTGTTCAAGCTTCATTCCTTGCAGCACTCAGAATAGCCAACAAATGATGATGAAATTTCTAAGACAGCAATGCTATGCCCAACTGATGACTCCCAAAGCCCAGCACCTATTCCAGACACTCATGAGCAGAAGTTTATGCACTGAAAACATAAAAAGAGCACAAGTCAGTCTCTCCTGGCCAAAACCTTTTTACTCTGGACATCGGCAGTTATGGAAACTCTCAGAAATAGGTTATGTGAGCAATTGTATCTATGAGTCAATATAAACTCCGTTTTGGGAATTTGCCTAGTATGAATTTTCCTAATACTTATTTTTAAACCCACCACTGCAGGAATACTCTTTCATCTTCATACTATCCTGCGCCAACCAGTTGAACATTTTGATTACATAGAAAGACTCTTCCTTTTCAACAGAGCAACTTCCCCCTCAAGTTTAGATCTTAACATCTCTACCTCCAAACTGTTCCAAAGTTGCTGGCTTGCTGGAATTTAGCTAACTTTTCTTCCATTTGGATGGAAGGGCTTCCAGGGCTGGTTGTACATAATTTAGGTCTTTCAACAGTATTTGTCAGGGACATGACATTTTTCTAAGCTAAGTGGCACATCCTCTGCGTACTGTGAAAGCTTTGGAAATAATAATTGCTTGCTCAAAGTATGAAGCCAAACTAACGAAGCTTGGCTTGCTACAGATTTGTGGCTTGGGCCTCCCATGCTCTCCCATTTCAATAAACCAGCTTCTTCCATGTGCTGCACTGTGGCCAGAGGACTGTGAGCCCTACAGGCACTGCAGGGTGGGCGCAGATCAGACACAGCTGCTGCCACGGCTGAACCCTGCCCGTGTCTCCTCAGCAGGGGAACTCATTCATATTCCTTCTCTCAGCCAATTTTTGCACAACTAGTTGGACTCTAATTATCAGCAAGACTGTTAGGCTTTTTCAATTGATAGGTTCAAAAACATCATGGGGAGAGTAAGATGGAAATGTATGGAGCAGAAGCAGGTGAACAGACAGAAGTGGATGGACTGTGTGACTGCGTAAGTCATGTTTCCTTTGGAAATGATACCAAAACCATTGCTCACATCCAAGCAAAACAAAGGTTTGCCTTACTGTGTCCCTCCCACTGCAGCACTCCCATTGGAACCAGGCTGAGCAATCACTGAAAGCATCCTCCCATACATCAGAGGCTGCTGAAGCTGGGCAAGCAGGACATGGCAGAGCAGCCTCCTGCAGCCTTGCTGAAGAGCAAATCCTTCCTACCCCTGGGCATCTGGCGTGTCCAATGTCTCTGCTTCCTACACCCAGTGATGTTTCTCATCAAATGGGAGAGAGCATCAGGTACAATGTACAGTGCGTAGGAACAGACACATCCCCTTGCAGCACGCCCAGCCACAGAGGATCCACTGCCTTTGTATTTCCTTTTGAGGGGGTTGGGATTTTGTGGGCAGTAAGGAGAAGAAGGGGTGTGAAGAATTTAATCCTGTTTGCTGAAAGGCAACACAAAATCTCCTCCAACCAGAAAAAGACATACTTAACAGAAAAATAGGAGAGAATGAAAATAAGGAGGGCTCTTTGGGGGAGTCTTTTTTCCTTGTTATTGGCAATGTTCACAGTGAAAGGACCACAGGAAATAAAAATGACCATCAAGAATGAAGAACTCAAGGTAAGGAACTAAGGTCTCAGCACCCAGAATGGCCAGTGACAGGACCAGATGACTTCCCTCTCTGAGACTATTTCAGACATATCTTCAAAGACTGTGTAAGAGTGCAACAGAAAGAGTTGACTATGGCCGCAGTGATGGATCAAAAGGATCCTGTAACAGTGAGTTTGACTATCAGAAGGAAAGAATGTGGTTCAGTCTGTCCTCCCAGATCTTCTTGCCTCATTTACTACTATGGATTTAAAGCAGCAGCTTGCATCCTTACAGGGCTCCCCTTTCCCTTCTCCTGACTGCAAAATTTCCACAAGAATCATCAGGTCCTGTTTCTGATAATCTCTGTTTCTGTCCTCCTTCCTCTCAGTCTTCCTTATCCCTTCTATCAGAAAGTGTAAAACAATAGCCCTCTAGGTCAAAATCTTTCGTTTAAATCTCTGAAAGATGAGACTCAAAATGGATTTTAAAAAGGTCAGAGATCTAAGCTTCCAATTCTCTGTGAACATGAAAAGCCTGAATCCGCTCCAGGACTCCGCTGAGCAGAAAGACTTGGAGATGGGAACAAATTTACATGGAGCTGCTGTTTCCGAGCCTGCCTTATCATTTTCCCCCTTTTCCCCAGCTCCAGCCTCCATTCAGAGGCCACAGCAGCTTCCCACTGCAGCTCACAAAAATCAACAGTAAACTGGGAAATCTGTGTTCGTCCTCTCCATTCCCTATTCTCTGCATTCCCTATTCTCCTTTTCTGTAGTGGCAATGCAGAAAACCCCAATGAGGTTTCTGTCTTTAAAGACAGCTAATGCTAGAAGGAAGGGGAAAGAAAAAAAAAAAAAAAAAAAAAAAAAATAGGAGCCGGAATTGCTGGACTCATCCAATAGGGAACATATTTCACAGGCTTTAAAGTGTTCAAATCACAACTGTACCTGATTACCACAAAGTACATCACTCACTTTAGAACCAAATTTACCCACACAAACTTGGTGCTCTTTCCCTCTTTATTACTGTAAGTTATTGCCCTCGGAAATGCTGACTCATGAAACTCAGCTTATGGAAAACGTTCTATATGTTAAGGCAGCAAAACCTTACACTGTCTCAGCTGCTGCGGCTCGTGTCTCTCCTACTACGAGTGTCAGCCAGGACATAAAGCAAGGGATTTGGTAGTCCGGGTTTCTTACTCTTGCTTAACTGATGATTTATTTGCTATTGGGCACAATACTTTAAGTTAGCCTTCCCCTTTATCTACCCACTTGTCTACAAAATGGGAAGGGAGTGTCTAGTAATCTCAAATATAAGCATTAAGACTTACTGAATTATTTCCCTCAAAATACGAGATTTTTTACAAGTTACATTTTTCTTAATGTTAAGACTGTACAAGCTACTGTTTATTTTTAGAAAATAAAGTAAAAGCTCAGCTTTTTATAACGACATGTTTCCAGAAGATGAAGCTTTGCAAAGATACAGATATCATCATACATGTAAAAATATATACAGAGTAAGAGAGGGGAAGAAGAAGAAATGGCAAATCTGAAAGCCCATCCTCACCAGAGGAGTTGTCAGGTCTCATCAGTTAATGTTGTCAGAAGTGCTTTGGAAGAGTCTCAGGAGAAGGGTGTGAAAAAGTGTACAATGCTTGTTATTTGCTTTCTGAAAGCTAAATATCACATTTTAAAGGCCAGAAATGCACAAGCCCAAAAGGGACTAGGTACCAAGAGGGTATCTCTTCCATCAAAACACCCAGATAGACTAGAGCAGGGAAGGCTTACTGTTTACAACCACTTTACAATTAAGCAACAGTACAAACATAATACCACAGCTTGCCCTGAACTCAGTGCTGAAGCTCCTGGTCCCAGTCCTGCATGGGCCTCCTGCAAATACTTAACTTGGGTTTCATTGAATTCAAAGGGATTACTCATGCATGTAATGTTATTCATACGAGTGAGTGCTCACTGGATCCAGGGGGGAAAAAAAGCAACCCTTTTCAAAGATTCAGAATATTCAGCAGCCTTTATTATTAATTATCACTCTGATTTACTTTTCGTTTAATATCATGCTGCATTTCTTCTTCGTATTTTATAAACATGCACACAGAGATCAGCATCTGCCATTGTGGATTTCAGCAGGAGCAAACCCACTAAACTGTCATGAGAAAGACTAGTCTCAGCTTTAATTCTGTTTCAACAAAACATCTGTAGGAAGCTCTCCAAATCACAACTGAGAGGAACATTCTGAGTAGCTTTTAGTCACCCAGTGTCTCAACAAGGTGTGGCTGGAAAAGGGATTTTCTTCTACACTCAGGTAAAGATTTTTAAAATATCATTTTTGCTGGATTCAGTCTAAGGGTAACATTGTTTTTTTATTGATAATCAAAACAATTTTTTGGACAAATCTTAGTTTTCTTCTCCACCCTTCCTTTCTTATTTGTCAATGCTAAAAACTATATTTTAAGTGAGAAAAAAGTTCTTATAGCACGTTTTTACTAATCCTTATTTAAGCACAACTTACAACTACTTCTCTGCATCCCTTATGATGTCCTCTTCTCACCCTTTTCCAACTGACATCTTTTCTGACACCAGAATCAGAAATCACGTGTTGTACATGTGCTCAGTGTTTTCCCAAGCACACTTCTGCTGCAGCTTATCTACAATCTTACACCCTTTAGGTACAGGAGACCACATTTTTGGGAAGAGGTTATAGGGTGATCTTCTAAATGGATAGCCTCAAAAGAGCCTTTTTTCAGAACTATGGAAAACATGATTTCCAGTGACAAGCTTGTCTAGTGTCTTATCATCTTACATCCTTTGTCAAAAGGCACTGATGAGATGGGCCAAATATTACAAGATATTCCCCATGGAAAAGCAGCTGAGGTTACTACCTCTTCTAAGTACACAGTACAGACTTACTGCATACATATGCTTTATACACGCTTGGTTGGACAGCACGTTCTCCACGTTCTCTCTCACTACCAAGTTTTTGCACTTTCCACCAAAAGAACATCTTGCTCTCCCTTGACTGCACAGGGGAATGCAAACACCCCTTTCCTGATCCTCCCCAAATGGAGAAGCAACCTGCCCAGGTTGAGCAATAAGCCTGTATCTCCCACATCCCATCACAGCACCTTCCCCACCACTTTATCCTCCCCTCTCTCCTTTAGCTGATGCCCTCCAAACCGGCAGCCCCATCTTCCTGAGCCCTCCTGGCCCTGTCTGTCAGCCCAGCTGAAACGAACTCCGTTCAGGCTGTCCAACTCAGGCCAGCCCGAGCAAGTGGATCTCACAGATGGTTAAATGCATTTGACATTTCACTGCAGGGCCTGCAGCAGAAATCCTTGCCTGCTGTAGCCGGAGCTCCAGATAGTAGCGAATCAAGGCTCGTGGTTCCATCGCTGTGTGTGCACACTCTGCTGTGAGTTAATATTATTGGCTCACCCCTCAATCATGCCTTTTCCAGCTAGCTGCTCCTGTCAAAGCACATCTCATTAGGCCTGAAGGCTCAATGAAATGGAAATTCATGTTTAAATTTAAAAACAACATATTGACCCTGGGAGCCAGTGATGTCTACATTTTTAATAACTTACTGAGAATAAAAGGAGTATATGTGTACGGGGGGAGGGCTGGGCAGCGGGAGAAAGAGGGGATGGGGAAGCATAGAGAGTATGAGTACATAGGGCACATTGCCAGCCAAGGACTCTGGTCCTCTCCACTTCCCTCCAGCTCCCTTCCTACTTTATTTGTCCCTCTGGCTGCATGAAAAAGAGCTCAGGCTTCACTTAAAGGGACCTCATAGCCTCAGAAACAGAGCACGTCCACAATTTGATATTAAAAATGATAAGAGGGAGAACATTGTCAAATGCAGCCTGTGTATACACACAGATGCACTCCCATCCCTATACATGAGCCCTGATTCCCAAGTATCCCAGGCAGATGTGTGTTACTTGCATCAACCAGCAGCGTGCTGCAGAGCATGGGTAAACATAGTGCCTTTTGGAGGAGGACGAGAAGACAACCGTGCTGCACGTGACTTGCCATGTGGCACCAGCCCCAGCCCCCTACGCCTTGTTCTGACGTCCTTAATCCCAACAGGAGAGGCATGCACAGCTCCCTTGCTCTTCCCACCACGACTATTAGGTAACCTGGGGGGAAACAGAGACAGCACACCCTCTCCTCTGCAATTACAGGGGGAGTGATGCTCATTCCCCGGGCTTTGGTGTTCTCTGCCAGCATCCAGGTAGCCAGGGATGGGGAGGCAAAGATGGGAAGTCTGCATGTTGTGTGATCATTGCAGACCCCATGGCAGTGTTGGTTTTTGTTTTTTTTTGTTTGTTTGTTTGTTTGTTTTTTTGAAAGCAAGCAATCTGTCAACATCACTTTGGCGAGCATCCAACTCAAGAAATCACACGCTGCACAGCTGAACCCACGCTGCTCCAGCTCCAGACTTAGGCAGGCACTGCACTGCTGCTGGGCACTAGCAAGGGGCTCCTGGTGCCAACCATGGTGCAGAGGGAGGTGTAAATCCACCACACGTGTTTTAATGGAGAGCACAGAAAGCAATTTCTGAAAAGCTTTGAGATCTTCGGAGGCAGCTGCTAGAGTGAGTGAAGCATGCCTGTGTCTAAGCAAGGAGCTGCAATCAGCTCAGTTGTTTCTGCTGTGCTCCTCTCCCCTTTCTCAGCACATTTCTCCTGGACTCCAGAGCACTCCTCTGGGTCTGTCTCTGGTACACGCCATGCAGCTGCCTGACTCCAAGGACACACTTGTCTGCATGCCAGAAACCTGAACACAACTGAAGACTTTCTGACCCACTTTCCTTTGCAAAGATGTCCACTGCAATTCAAACTAAGCTCTAAACAACATAGACATGACTTCCTCAGGTTTTCCTCATTTATGTTAGATCTCTGCTATGCTCTGCAGCTTATCCTTCTGCTGCCCTACTAATTATCCTCAAGTCCTTTCTTCTGGACTGCTTAACATTAGTCCTCAATTCTGCACTGCCTTTCCTATCTCTCCCTTACCGTCTTTGACTACTTTGATAATTTCCCCAGCACTTCTCATTCTGACACTGACAGTTTTTGTTTCATACTGTTGGCATTTTCCAGATGTATTCAAATACTGTGTTCACAGAGTTTAAGGCGGAATTTCTCTTCCTCGCCTCCTTGACATCACACACCACAGAATTTCGCTCACTCATTGAACACCTTGCTCTTGGCTAAAGCATCTCTTCAAGGAAGGCATCTAAATCTTGATTTGAAAACTTCAAGCAATGAAGAATTCACCGATACGAGGTTATGACAAAGTTCAATTACACTCACTGACCACACACAAAAAAAAAAGAAAAAAAAAAGTGCACCTTACTTTTCTTTCTTGTCTGACTTCCTTTCTCAGGTATTAGCTCTCAGTGTCCCTTGCCCTGATAAACTAGAGAAAGATTGCTGTTCACGAAGTTATGACACTTTTAAGCACTTTCCATTGCC
This sequence comes from Netta rufina, assembly GCF_964035555.1. Lineage (NCBI taxonomy): Eukaryota > Metazoa > Chordata > Aves > Anseriformes > Anatidae > Netta > Netta rufina. Next base: position 4,240,088 of record NC_140126.1, on the reverse strand, counting down.
TGAAGGACTTCTCCACCTGCCTCACCTCCTCCTTTATGGCTCTGAGTGATTCTTCATCCCTAACACTTCCCCTGTCCTTTTCCTGATATCCCAGACTACAAGCCTTCAATTGCTTTCCCCCATCACACAAGCACACTGAAGCACGGGTTACATGCTCCCTTTTCACACCAGTGTGCAGGGTCCACACTTCAGCTGTGAGCCTGCACATCTTGCCAAAAGACTCCAGAGCTCCTTTTGCATCCCACCCAACTCTAAAGCCTTGTGAGCAAGCAGGAGGAAAGGGAGGGGGCTGACAATCTGCAGGGGTCACATGTGAATGCTATTAAATAGCCTTTGGGCTTCTATTTTATTTATTTATTAAGCCATAGGAGGAGTGTAGAAAAGGATGGAGATACTTTGTTTCCCAATTTGTGTCTATTATCTATTGAAATTTGACATAATGTCTCCACAGTTCCCCTTAATATTCAACTGTATATAGAATGTGACTAGCTCCACCATCTAATGTGACAGCTTAGGAAGATTAAAAAGAAAAGCTAAACTAGCAGTAGTTGGAGATGAGGAAAAGTAGCACATTTATGAATAATTTCAGCTGAATTCTAACAACATTGCATTCCCTGGACAGGACACATTTATTATCTTATTCACCATGACTACTGCAACATTAGTGATTTGTTACTGAATCAATTATTAATTCATATGAGTGAATAAGGCTATGTCACTTAACTCTTCAGCTGGCTGTGCTCACTATATACTTATTGCAATTTTTAACTGTTTTCTCTCCCCTTCAGTCATCCTCCCTACTGTTACCCTATGTGCACCTCCACAGTGATGCAAAATGGTATTTCCATTTCAGAAATCCATTTGGAAAAAGCCACTTGTTTTCCTTTAAATTGCAAGTCTCTCTCCTGCAAAGCTCCTCTTTCAACATACCAACTTTGTACCTAAAAAGCTGAAGCAGCAGTCTGAGAAACTGACTGGGTAAGGCCTGATCTGTGAAAGAAACTTATAAAAAAGATCAGTCAAGTGAAGCCTTCTTCCCTCAAAAGCTGCTTCGGTTCTTTCTATTGAAGTGGCAGGAGCAGGACTTTTAAATGGTTTGGGGTGTTTGGTCACTAGGATATAAAGCGTTTTTTATTCTCCATCAATGAGGTCCAGGAACAGGTAAGCTCACAGACTGCATCAAGGCCATCGACCAATGCAGAAGCAAAGATACAACACCGACTACCATCCAATCTCACACCCGCAGCTGAGATACCTCTGTATCAGCTGGTAGAGAAGCAGGCAACAAATTTGAAGAGCTGAATTACAGTCAAGACTCTGTTACTGATTTACTGCAATGGGTAGTGATGGTCAAATCCGAATTTTGTCACTCAACACTTTTAAAACACAACACTAGAAGGAAAAAGGAAGATGTAATATGTTCATAATACCCATTTACAAGCAGCTAAAATGACAGTCATTACTTAGTCCTGTGTCAAAGCACAGCCTACCTATCAATGGTCATTAGGCAGCAGGTAAACCCAATCATTTTAACAAACTACTGCCAGTGAAATATATTGCAATTAAGCTATGCTTAAACCTTGCATGTAGAGCAATGGAAGAATGCAAGCTACCTAGCTCCTGGCCAGGATTAGCTACCTGAATTTCTCCTATTACCCACTGGAGCAAGCTGTAAGCTGCTTATCTCTGCCTGATACAGGTGAGATGCACCCATAGCTGCATGCTTGGTCTTCGACTGTCAGTTTGGGGTGGGAACTAGCCAGTCCCTGGTGCTGACCAAAGTAACAGCCATCAAGTGTGCAAGTGATGGAAACAGCTTTGTGTCTTTTACAATGCACAGCAATGTCTTGTCCTAAAGAAAGGAAGAGGCTGCTGCATCCCAAGGGAGAGAGGTGCTCTTGGATCTCCCAGAAGACTTAGGTCTGTCCACGCTCGTCATTCAACAGCATGGTCTTCAGCTACTGCTCTAAATGATGAGCACAGTCAGTAAACATCCAGGACCCCATTATCAGCACAGATGCTGAAACGTGTTGGTTTTGAAAGGAAAGTGCTCCCAAACCTTTGGAAAGAGCAAAGAAGGTTTATTTCTTTACTCTGCCCTTCTCAGTCTCTCCCCAGAAAATTTCAGCAGGAATAAGCAGGTGTCAAGAACATTAGTTTCCATATCGCACCTTTGAAGCACATCACCATATGGCCAACCTCAGGCAATCGGCTTTAAAAATGGAAGGCCTTCCATCTAGGATCCCAATACCCACCACCGCAGCACTTGGTCTTGTCTGAGTAACTATTTTGACTGGCATCCTTCAGATTAGTTGAGCTACTTCATAGCAGAAATCAGAGCAAAGCTAGAAAGACACCACTGAAGTCCATCTTCCAATTGACTATAATGCTAATGAAGCTTTGAAGAAAATATGAATTCGCTAATGAAGCTTTACAGAAAAACAGCATTTGGGATACAGGTATAGGGTACAGTGTACACCAAGGTGTGACATGAAGCCTTATCAACCAGATTTAAAAGGAGAATACCAAAATGAAAGATTCCTTCAAATGGTATTTTGTATTTCCGTTAGTGAGGGACCAGAGAAATAAGATGGTTTAGATGTAGAGCTTAGTGATATGGTTTAGTGGAGGACGTGTTAGTGGTAGGTCATAGGTTGGTGATCTTGGAGGTCTCTTCCAACCTGTGGTTCTGTATTTTCAGGAAGGTGATCCCACATCATGCTTACCCACATCTGGCACCCAGTGGAGTCAGGCTGTTCCTTCCAGTACTATTGCCTGATACAAAAGTTTCTGTGGCCGTGATAGGACTAAAGACAGATAACTTAAGAACAAAATCTCTTCCCTATCCTCCTTCCAACTTCAGTGCCCAAGCAGGGAGCATCACAAGAACTAAAGTAAATAGTAAAGTAAATGATGACAGGTCAATTAGAGGATTGCAATCATGTCCGATTTCATAATCAGAAGTGTTATAAGTAACACAGAAAGGATTTGTCTACATGCACAAGAGTAAATATTTGATCTTTATCTTGACATTGTCCTTTCAAGGAAAGTCAGAGAGGGGAACAGACAGATTATAAAGGGGATACTGAATGTGATAAAAATCAGATGGTTTATGGTTAATGGCTAGATAATGTAGGAAGGATGCCACTAAGTCACTATAGTTATCGGAGTAAGGGACAGGTCATGACAACCCCTACTAAGAGGGGTTAAAAAGGACCTTGGTTAATTACTTTGCATGGCAATATTTTCCTGCAGTCGCAACCAATGCTCTGCACTTCTGCCTTATGAGTCCTGTGATCACATGGGTTTGGTATGTAGATGAACGCACACACACAAAAATACACATCGTCCTGCTTGCTCCACTCAAATGCATTTGCTACAGTCACCTGAGGAAGCCAGTAGTAAAAGAAATAATGTTCAGCCCTCCACAAATCTATTCCAGACAAAACTGAATAAAAACCTGGCTGCTTGTTTTGTCAGATTTTTGCAGAAATATCATTCACACTTGGTCTTTCCACACCTGCCTCAATATTCTAGGTCTATCATTTGACAGGGAGAAGGAAATACAAGTCTTGAAAGTCTTTTGAAGGAGTTTTAATCCATGCTTGGGAAGCTGAAATTTGCTTCTTACTTTCTCCCAGTTCTCATTACAATTAAAGTGGCCGTGGAAGACAGGCAAGGTCTCTACATCAGCTGAGCTGGCTTGACATGGGCCTCAGGAAAACAAAGCTACTCATGGAAAATATTTGTTTATAAAAGCCTAAAAGGACAAAAATGAAAAAGAAACAACAACAACAACAACAAAAACTATCATTTAAGCCTGCCCATAAATCTCAGTAAGACTGCAAAGTTGCAGCTTGCTTGGTATATTTTATAGACAGAGATCTTGCTGACTTGGCTGACACTAGCTAGGAGGCGGGGAAGGCAGGAAAGTTGAGATTTGGGGTGTGTAAACATACCCATCCATCAAGCGATTGGATTTGCAACTAAAGCTGTGAAAGCCACATCAGATTAACATTGCCAGGGCAGGAATGATGTGAAAATCATCCATCTTTAATGCAAGTGACAGGAGGGAGAGAGAATACACATGTGGGTCCAGGACAGCTCTGGCCCCTCTGTGCATTCAGGTCGAGGTGCACAGAAAATGCCTCCCACAGAGACGCACACCATTTCTACTGCTGGAGAATCTCCTTAACTCTTTGCTTTTGATGGGAGCAGGGAGGAGAGAGTAGAGAACAGGTCCCAATGACCAACTGTGCAATCTCCCTTTAGCCTCACATCCTTTTGTTCAGAGCAAGATGCCCCATTTCAAATGAAATATGGAAAAAAAAACACAAAGGATTTTGTCCTCTTGAGTGTCTTGTTGAGGGGAAAAAGCTGAGACCAAGCAATTTAGTACACTTAGGACCCTCGTGTCTTAATCCACAGAGTGAGGTTTGCAATCAGCTGGGGGAGGACAGGGGTGTGAAGCTTTGCTCAGGCTCCTGGGACCCTGTCCTGCAGGTGTAGTGCAGAGAAGGGGGCAAGCACTGAGCTGCGACCAGGCAGTGAGCTCCTGCCCAGCCTGAGAACAGCCCATGCATTACGGCTCACCAGCCTTCAGGAATGCAAAGCAGCTTCTGTGTGTAGGTCATTTCAGGACAGTGACAGTAGTTAAAGAGAACCCTAAAACGTGCTCGAGACACCAAGTGAAGAGGGGAAGCAGAGACTGGAGGTGAAAACGGAATAGGTCCAGCTCCTCAAGGTGAGGGGAAAGACAAAGAATGTATAAGAAACAAATGAGTTTTAAAAACACATACTATGAAAATTTATGGAAAGGAGAAGGCTATAAGATAAACAGAAGAGAGGCAGTGCGCATTTGGACTATAAGAGCACAGACAAAGCAAACCAACTGCATAACTTCCCAAGCACGTGGCTTGGGCAGTACCTCCACACACCTAGGGGATGCCTGCCTTCCATCCTCACACCCTGCACACCTTCTGAGCCTTGCCAGGTGGGATGCAGGCACAAAAACAGGCACAAGCCCACTGGGGTGCAGGAATGTGAAATGACCTCCCAGCTCATGCAGAATAGGAAGTATTTCACCCCTGTCCTCACCCACAGTGACCGTCACACAAGCACAATGTCTCCAGCTACCCAGGTGTCGCTGCATCCCTCTGCTGCTCGTAGTCCTGCTGCAGAACCAAGCTACAACCAAGCTTTCCATAGTTTTGGTAATCAGAAGCAGGCTGAGGAAGTGGAGCTAAACTTTGTTCACGTGTGACACCTATACATAAAGCCCCCTGTGTACATACAGACACACTCCCCCTCACCACTGATGTTATGAAAGGTTTGCTTCTACTTTAAGGACACAGTTCAGGAAGGGTGGCTGTTGAATCACATTTCTCCATAGAGCACACAGCTCAGAAACAAAATGTTATCATGAAAATCCCTGTGGGCTGAAGCTGGGAAGGAAAAACAGACTCCTGACCTGCAGTTGTTAAAAATGGCTTTTTGCAGATGAATGGTAATGTGAAGTGCTATGTTACAGGGGGGTATAAAAAAGAGTGGGAACTCAAATTGCTCGTACTTTTAGCACCTTCAAAAACAAAACAAAAACAACACAGCCCGTAATCACTATCAGAAAGTAGTACTGGCACAGGTCTGTGGTGTGCTACGAGCCATGTGCCTGCTCCACAGCTAACCTGACAGCGATACCATGGTTAGAATTGTGTATCACTGATCAATCCCAGATCAATCTCACCATGTACGTGTAGTGTAGTGGTCAGGGCACAAGGCAAAGTGAAAGAGGGAAGTCTGAAGAAGAAAGAAGGACCCAGATCTTGTTCTTCCTGAGGTCCAAGTGCTCTCACTCAAGCTACTAGAGAGACAGGAGCCACGGGCTTTGAAAGGCCCCAGGAGATCGCTGCGATGCTTTTGAAGCAGCCAACCTCAGAGACTGAGCATTGTCAAGCTCTGGCAGCAACCAGGCGGCATGTCTGAGGGTAAGGTGTGGGTGCTGGCACCAGCACTGCAGTGCTGCCTCCTCTTCCTTCCTCCCCAAGATGGAAAATACCACTGCCTTCTCCTTCTCATTGGTGTTCTCTTCCAGAAGCTAGGACCTGGGTATTATCTGCAGACATATCCTGTTCACTCAAGATCCTGACAGAGAACTCTGTAACTGATGAAACCTGAAGTGACATGTTGCATAAAAAGAGAAATTCGGCTCAGTGTTACTCTGATCATTAGAAATGAGTTGAAACCAAATGTTAGCAACTACATTTGTAATAGCTAGGTAGAAGCAGAGCTGCTGCTGACAAGAAGCGTGTTGTCTTACTGACAGCCATACCAACTCCTCCCTCGCGTCCTGAAGGCGAACTGACTCTGTTACCCACAGCTTTCAAAAAGATATTGAGACCCCTGTGAGCCCAGACAGATAGTAAGTCTGATCTGAATTTACTGCTGCAGAAGGAGGTGGAAGTAAATGGCACTTTATGAACTCCATCATTTATTGACTCACCAACATTGTTTGCTTTTGGGAAGGCTGGTAATGCTTTTGTACCTGGTTTTCTTTGCACTGTAAGGGGCGTGGCACTCATTCATCTGGCTGCAATGGCCTCATACAGCCAGTGTTGCCCCCTCATGTGGCCAAGCTCCTCCTTTCTTGTCTGGATACTGAAAATGCTCTATTTCAAATGTGCTACTTGGAGCCCTCTACTTTCCCCTGCAAGGACACCTCCTAGAAATCCTCCAGGAACCCCACACTTCTGCTGGTCTAGGAGCAGGCTGCTGTACATGGAGATTAAGATACAGGTTTAGGATCTGTGTACAAACCCAGGCAAACTGACTGGCATTGGAATCAACTTCCCTAACTGCAGCCAGCTAAAAGTTAGGCTCCCCAATAAGGCAGTCCCTTAACTGCTTTCAGAAGTTAATGGGGACAGACAGCCACCTCAAGAGATGTTTCACGCCACTTTTGGATGGGACAGACTGCACGCCAAGCATCTCCACAGACTAAAGAGCAGTTAAGATGAGTAACTTAAATAACATTCTGGTTTTTAGAGGATTAGAGCTCAAGGACCTCTACCTGCCTCACCTGCCCACCTGCAGAGCTGTTGTCCCCAAGCTTAGTTCAAATCAGTTACTGCAGTAAAAATGCAATGAAAATGCTTTAGTTTAGTTAGAACTTAGACAGTTAGAGGTTAGGAAATAAAGGTGGATAAATGCCTATGGCAGAAACAAGAGTTTCAACTAGAGTTGAAGGGGGAAGTGATGAACCCATCTCCCAAACACTTGCAAACGTATCTCCAGACAGGTAGGAGTGATGCGCAGGGTGACTTAACACAGAGCCTCCAGCCACCAGCACAGTTCTCTCCTCTCCTTCACCTCCTCAATGTCTCCGTGAGGATAAGGCACAATAGGCAAAGATCCTGAAGCCGTGACAGACTCATCTGAGGAGGGTCTCACACAAACTGCGAAGCACAAGCCTGGCTACCTTCTCACTGGGCCACTAGCTCTCTGCTGGTGCCTCTTGCGTGCTTGACCCTCCATGGTCCAAATATAAAGCCCAAAGAGTTGCACTTTGCTTGAGGGCCTCAAGGCACAACCAAGGACTCGTGCAAGTTTGGAACTAACAAACTGTGTTTTCTGGTAGCTGAATATCTCATGGCTTGATTTCTTGGTGTCTATCAAAGACAAAGCAGCCACCAAGGCTTTAGGACTTGGTGTAAAAAGGTTGCTCTCCTGCACCTCTGAAACAATAAGGTTAAGATGGAACTTGCTTTTCCTGGGTGAAGATAACGGATAGCCTTTTGCTCATACTAAGGTAAAATGTGTAGGAACTAAGTAGTGTTTAAACCAATAAACCGATTGCTGTCAAATTTATTTTGAACACAAATAAGTTCCAAAGTATTGGATGAGAAGGGGCAGAGGGAAGAGACTGATGAAGAAGAGATTAAAAAGAAATAAGAAGTGCTGGAAAATTAGGTGTTTAAGAAGCATTTCTGCACAGGTGCTAATTTACCCCAGAAAGAATCAGGCTGGGAAGAATCACCACAAGACAAAACTCTCAGCGAGAAGAGGAATCTGGTCTCCAAGCCCCCAGCAAGCCCCCACGTACTCTGGGAAAGACGTGGGAGCAATCCTGCTGGCTCAATGCTGAGGGATGTGCCTCCTGCTCAGCTCTTCACGTCCACTCCCACTTAAGCTGGCACAGAATAACCTTGTGCTCCCCGCTGTGCCACTGCGCAAGGGCTGGCAGGGGAAGGGGCTCAGGGATAATGAATGAAGCTCTATATTAGCCACAGAAGCACAGGACAGTCAAATGAAAGGGTAAAAGTGTGGTCATGAAAGACAAGCAGTCACTCCGACTGTGTGCTGGAGGTAATTACTGCTATATAAATAAACCAGAGGAAAAAAAAAATCTTTTAAAAATCTAATTACCATGCAGCACTGTGGGTTTCAACCTTGGTCAAGTACAGGCAGACCTGATTTACGCTCCATCATAAAATCCTAAGCACGAGGCTGGGCTCTTTCTCTCTTTACAATATGAGTCAGGGAATCAAGCACAGGACGCTTCTCAGAGAGGAGCTGCCAGAGATGTGCCCACGCCTGGGTGGGTCAGCATCTCCATGCAGCCCAGGAGCACACAAGCACACCAGCTGCACATACAAGTCACTGCAGTTTTCCTTCTGTAAGAAACAGCATCTGTTTGTTTTGCAGAAAATTATACTCCCAAACCTCCATTTCACTGGACCTTTGGTATCTTGGTACAAGTCTTCCAAGAATGTCATGAAGGCATCCCTCCAAAACTTTTATAAGATCGTAGGCAAAGGAAACTGAGGCAGAGGCTTAAAATATCATGGATACTTTTGCCTCCTCCTATTCAAGCAGGAGTTTAGTTTTCTGCTTTTCTGAAAACCTCAATGTGAATGATTTACTCAAGCCAAACAATGACCTGAATTAGTTAGATTTTTATTTTCTGTGTTACATTAGATTTAGTTAGATTTTTATTTTCTGTGCCTTTGCTTATTGCAAAGACAGATTTCCTCCAAAAAGAACAGCAGGTAAGATGCAGCAGCTAACTTTAAACATCTAATTTCCAACTTGCAGAATACTCAACAGCACCAAGTAAACCCTAAAGAGTATCTGATTCTCCTCATGTGGAACCAAGTGCTACACTGCAGCTCCTTAACTGCAGAAACACTTCTGACAGCAATCAAGTTCAGGTTAGATTTGCATCTCTGTTCAGAGCTGATGTAAGATGTGTCTTGATGGACAAGAAGCAGTTTTCCCACTATGGACAAACAGGAGACTCTGTATGTTTTCTCATCCCAAATTGAGAGAGAAAAATCAGAATCTATTAAGCCATTAATTTGCAAACCAGAAGAAACATACACATACATATGACAAATATTGTAGGTCACTTAAGTATCTTACATAAACATCAAAATGCAAAAATTGTCTCAAAAAATTACAACCTCATTCCTATTTAACACATTCTCAAAGTTTTTTAAAATCTGAAAGAGAAACATCTCGCTTAAAGCCATATCAAAATAAGATGCTTCGATAATTTCTAAACATAAACACAGATCTGAAAGTGGTGGGACACCCTAGGGAGAAAAATAGCTCATTGTGTCATCTAATTGTTTCCAGCACTTTTGAAAAACAAACAGTGAAGCCATAACAACTATTAAACATTAACCAAAAGTAAGGAAAAAAACACTGTCAAGAGTTCAAAAATAAGATAAGTTCCCTATCATCATTAATGAAATTTATTACCCAGCATCTGTTATCCTGCCTTTAAAAAGTCAAAGCCCACTTTTAAAAATTGCCTCTTGCTTTTATACAATATCTGGCACTCATGCAGCTTCCTTGATTAAACCTCAAAACAGGTAAGCACTGATTCAGAGGAAGGAGGACTCAGAGGTAAAAACAAATGGCTCATAGTTTCAGAGAAATCAGTGCCAGTGTACAAAATCCCAGGTCAGAGCTCACATCCTGTATAATAAACCACCCTGTGGCTAAAGTCTTGACTACAGATATATTAGAGCATTATTCCCCGCTCTTAGAGTGCACATTTTGCAACCCTGATTGCAGCGAAACCTCTGTAGCTGGCGTTGCACACAAATAGCTGCATCAGAGGACCAGGTGAAGCGGGTAGCTAGTGCTGTGTGCTGGGCTGGTCACACATAATGCCACCAGAAAAAAAAAAAAAAGCTAATAGGAGAAAATGGATTGCAAATGTCTTTAGACCTGAAGGTTTGTGACCCACAGAAGAATAAACTCCTTGAAGAGACTTCCAGTAGCACAGCAGGGAAAGAGCCTGATGAATTAAAACAGCTTTCCCAAGGGGCTGCACACATGGTGGCAGCACTGGGAGGCTGAGAAGCCCAACCTGGTCTCATGCTATAGGAGGGTTTGTGGGGCAAGGAAATGGCTTGTTCCATCTTCTACCCACTTCTGACTTTATTTTCTGAATTTGTACTGGCTGTGAAAACCCCTACTGTAACAGAAAGCATTCCTATAGCAACAATTCTTGAAAGACGTTTAGCAAAACCATGACCTACACTTCTAAATTTTATCCTTTCTTCCTGCAACCCTTTCAATCAGGGAAAACATAAGCAAAGAGTTCAAACTGTCTACAGTTCCCCTTACTTTATGTTTAAAAGTAAAAAGAAGGGAACAAATATTAAAATGTTTCCACACAAATAAAAAGATAGAGAGCTCTAAAAACAACTGGAATGGCTCTTGGGAACAGCTCTTGTCTCTTGAATAAATACTTTGCAGTTTACAGCTTTCCATAAAAATGGGTATTTTCTTTTCTCCATCTTCCTTTCTAGCCACATACCCACAAGCTTTATGTGGTAAAGCAACTAGCTCAGTAAGCCTGAGGATGTGCTGCCTGTACATGTGCCTGGAGGTGTGTGGCCAGGACTGGGTTTATGACAAAGTGATATTTAAAACATGCCACATACGGAGACTGGCCTCACTCTCACCACCATGGTGCCTGCAAGCAGGGAGTGTGCAGGAAGCCCAGCAGATGAAAGACACCAAAGTCAGAACTATGGGGATATCAAGAGAAACTCAGACCATCTTCATCAAACTGTAGTGCCTACCTTTTCCTCCTCTGCTATCCATTCACCCTCCTCCTTCTTTATCTGTCTGTGGCCTCCAACCTCACAGGTAGTTCTGGCATACCCAGCCCTAGTAGGTTACTGAACTTTTCTCACAGGCAACCCCTCCTGCTTGCAAACAGGATTTTCATTTAAATAAATAAATAAATAAATAAATCCTGTTAACATTTCAGGAGGGGTTATTATCACTAAAACACCTGCACAAGCTGATTTTGAGGAAGACAGACAGCTGTCAGCTCCAAGCAGAACACCCTGGTAGTCACTGATGACTAACATGCTCTTACCAGGACAATGCCTCTCTGTAGACTGACCAATGAAGAATTCTGCTTATTCCTGTCTAATTCAGCTGACCTCAGGCAACCTTCCTCCAACTTGTCACAGTGTAGAAAAGCATCAAGTAATGTAAGTGCAGCTTGAAATTTGCAGAAGTTCAAGAGCACATTAGAAATTTTGATTTTTTCTTTTAAAGAAATAGGATGTGTCATGCTTATAAATGGTCCTTCAGGTTCCTCAAGCACCTGACCCAGAGAGGAAAAGAGCAAATGCTTTAAGTGTGTAGCTCCTGCCTTACCATCTAGAGTAAGTGACAAGATGTTGAAGTCTTGCAGGCACAATATCAATGTGAGCAATAGGACTTGCCAAGTAAGACAATCTCGAGGAAGAAATGGACTGAGAACTTATCTAGGGCAAACAAGACTATGGATTTAATATCTGGTGTAGGCTATTACTATTCTTCTGACACGTCACATAACCTACCATTCGATGAAGTTTTTCCATCCTGGAAACAGAGCCAACATTTGTATTTTTGTTCCATCTCACAGCAAAGTTATGTGGACACAATCCACATATATTTGCTGAGAATTATGGATAAATTACTGAAAAATACAGCCTTTATTTCTGATTCTTAAATACTGAAATGCACTGAACTCTCCAAACAAACAAGGACTGGATTTGCTTCTTTTATTGCTATAATGATTTTAAAGGAAACTTCAATTTCATATAGTACTTGCTGTATATATATCCGTCTCCAATATTGCACAGAATTCATAATAGAAGTTCTGAATTGCAAAACAGAAAATCTAAAAAAAGGCATAATTAAAAATGTAGAAGAATAGATTTAGGCAATAATAATTGTGCTTGAAGAGCAGATAGAGTCCAAATCTGAGATGGAAACTTGACCACTAAGCCACAAGCAAAACTCACACTTATCATGCCATACAATGAATAAATATATTCTTATGTATATATTCTGAAGTTAGCTGCAACAAGGGTAAGGACAGAATGTCCACTGAGTTTGCCATAACACAATTCACAAGACTGTAGCTTTAAAAACCACTGGATCTCTGCTAGGTAATACGTGCTTTATATCTATCCCCATGTTTGTCCCCTCATTTTGGGGAGGGATCTCCAGACCCTGTGATGGAATCAGCAGCACACACAGCTCATTGCAGGAGGTTTGCAGCTGTGTCAGGCTGAAAGAGGCTGGTGAGGGCAGTCACACAGCAGAATATTTATCGTGTATCACTTAGGAGATACTGAATATTGCTTGGACACTTTAATAGATGCATCAGTGTTAACTGATTTGCTCTGAGGCACCATATGCTAATCAAATGGGGTACAACGCATAATGTCACATTAATGTCGTAATAAAGGAAATCTCGATGTGTTCCATAATGTCTTTATGATTACCTTTAATTTTAGATAACTAGTGAAGGAATGCATTCAATACCTGGATCTGCTGTCTAATTACCTAGCACATAACAAGAACCACATGTACGATAAAAGGCCAGGGTTTTTATTGGAGATCGCTGGTGACAACATAAACCATAAATAAGTCCTACAATCTGAACAGTCCTGAAACAGCATGGTCTGATCAGCATGTGAGATTGTTTAAGGTATATTTTGATTTCTTTTCGTCTTTAGTCACCAACCTGGAAAAATGAAGCATGTAGACACAGAGGGATATACTTTGAAAGCTGCTCCCAACAGGATTCAACACAAAGGTCCAACAGATACTTTACATTTACTTCTACAAATAATCATATGCACAGTCCTCTGATTCGATTCAAGCCATCCCTAATGCTTACAATAGCCTTTCTGGTAGTCGTTCTAATTCTGCTCATCATTTTCAAAAGTGCTTTTACTACTTTCCTTCTTAACTCAAAAAGTCATACACCTACTACTATAAGTTGTTTTCTAAAATTTTGAAGTAATACATAAAACAAGATTTTATTAACAGCATTTGATGTGGAGAGGTGTTTTTTGCTTGTTTGTTTGTTTGTTTTTGTTTTCTATGTACACATCAGAATATTTTGCAAAGGAAAAAGGTATACAATTAATCATTGAGGAAACTGAGGCATGGTTCCAATCATCTGATTTGGATGACAGCACTCAGGTGGGAATACATGTTAGGTCCCACAGCTTCTAAATCAGCATCTGAGCAAATAAGTATCTGGGACAGACATCCTTATATGAACTAGCATGTGCTGGAAAAACAAAAGCTGGGGGGGGGGGAGGGGGTTGGCTCTATTCTACCAGGTAAAGGAGGGACTGGCAGTCTTGTACAAAAGCGGAATTGATTTACAGTGATGTCCCTGTTACAAAGATTCTTACCCCAAGTCTGGTGCTTTTGTACATATACGCAAATCACCATTTTACCCTTCTTTTGTAGTAAAAGCTTCTAAACCTGAAGCCTGGAGGAAAGTTTTTCAGCTGAGGTGATGAAAATTAAAACAAAACAAGAGTGAAAATCTGTGCAGGAGCTTTCTTTGACCAAACCTGCTCAAAGGCAACATTTGAGCCCCTTCCCACAGACACACTGCGAGGTGGTTTCTCCTAGGTACATTCAACTTATACATGGTGGACATGAACAAAGTTATTTCAGACTTGCATTGATGAAAATAAGATCAGGATCCTGCCATTATGATTGAAGCTAAAAGGAAGGAAGGGAAAGAGTAAATTCTTGACTTCCAAGTTAACTACTATCCACTACACTAGTATAAATCAGAAAAAACACTCCGCAGGTCACACCAGGGTAGGAGGAGTATAAAACTAGATGAAAACCAGGCTTAGGAATTAGAACAACAATGCTGTCTGGGCCCTAAGAGACAGCCAGAAACCCTTTGATAGAGTAAAATCCTGATACGCTGCAAGAAACAACCTGTGAGTGAGTTCCCTATCGGCATCATTAATGCATTCCCCAAAGCAGAAATCAGAAGGCTCTTTCCAGAGGAGCAAAGCTGTAGAAAGAGGCTCCCTGTTTAATGACACCAGCAAATGTTTTGCCTGATGTGGAGACAGAAAAATTGGCTCCTGCTGACTTGGTACCAAGGCAGGCTGGGGCTGGCATGGAATTCACAGTTAGAAGGGGTGCAGGGCGCACAGAAGGGGAAAGGAGGAGCCGCTTAAGCAGCAAGGTCAGCTAGAGAGCAGATTTACAATTTATGCACCCCTTTAGCCCCTTGGCTTTCTGAAACATAGGACCTGTGCTCATTATAGCCTGTTCTTCCGCTCTCTGGATTTACGGAAAATGCTGAAGAAGTGTTCAGGATCAAATGAAAGGAAATCAAACAAACAGCCCCAGGGATGGTCACGGCCTCCACCAAGAAGCAGATTTGAACTCTGCACCTAGGCTAAGAGTCATGTTTTCATCTGTTATAGGATTTTGAGGCTGGAGTTTGGGTCCAGATCAGATCAAGAAGCACAAAGCTGTTACTAGGTACAAGATTTCCTCCTCCCTCTTTTCATTAAAATTTGTGTCTCAAATCAGTATAGCTAGGCATCTTAAGCAAAGTGAACAGAACTGCAAGGGCCCCAGAAGCTCAGCTGATCCAAAAGGAAAGATCAACACCTATTGTTTGCAGATTGTCCATCATCTTCACAGCTTCCATGGACAAAGACAGCACAACAACCCTAAAAAACACTCTTGTGCTTAACATACACCCTTGTTGGCCAGTTCAACACCACTATAGCTTCCTGCAGCTCTGTTATCATATACTGAAACTTATTGCTCCCAGCAGTAGCCGTAAACTGTCCAAACTCAGAAGATAATAACTCCATAGAAGCACATCTGACATCTATGCCACAGAAGCCAACAGTCTCATTCTTTTTACTTCCTCTAATGCCTAGCTCTACCCCAACATTTAACAATTCTGTCTCCCCTCATGTGACTAGTGCAACTTGTGCAAATTCTGCTGACGTTTTCTGTTTCCTTACAAACACTCATGAGCATGGGGATACCGATTCCTGACCTCTGTGCACTATGGATACCAAGGTATCAGTGTTACCATCTCATATGGGTATTCAGGGAGTTTGTCACTCTGGCACACCTGGACTACTCAATGTTAACATTGGCCAGTGACTGATCAAGAAATAATCTAGAGATGATCAGCACCAAAAGATGACAGTAGAAAGGAAAGACCCTGGAACAAGGATTATAAAAATATTCAAAGTTTTGACTCATTTAAGCTTCTTCCCCAGTGCAGCATTGAAAGACACTGGCTGATAACAGACACTATAATTTCTGCCTATCCTACAAAAACTGTTGCCCAAGAATCAAAAATTAAATATAGCATTCCATCCCAGCTCCAGATAGAACTTAAGATGAGCGTGAATATTTCTGGGTTTGCCTAACCCGTATTTCTAATGCTGTTTGTTCTAAGTCAGCAAGCCCTAGTTTCCACAGGGAACATTTGAACTTAAGTCCTAATCTACATGAACAACAGCAAGAACACATGAGAACATGAATTATAAATCTAAAGCCTTTTATTTTATTTTATTTTATTTTATTTTATTTTATTTTATTTTATTTTATTTTATTTTATTTTATTTTATTTTATTTTATTTTATTTTATTTTATTTTATTTTATTTTATTTCTCATTGCCTGATCATTCCATTGCTCTAAGCATTGTGGTTTCCACAGAGGATAGCAGCACACAGCCAGCAGCACACCTAATTAATTCCTCCTTGCCTGTTCCATGTGGCTTCCTCATCCCCTACCCAACTGGCCCTAGATTCATTGCAAACCTTCAAGAGTTTCATCATTAATTTAGCCCAAGTAAGAAGTGAATTCTTAATTCCAGGAAAGAGCTAAAGCTGACGTGAGCCCAACATCAGTTAGGCCAAAAAAGGCCTAGTCCATGCCCTCGGGACTGTCTTTCTGGATTCCTCCCTGTCCTCCCAACAAAGTCAATTGAATTTAACATGGCCCTCAGAGGGTGACTTTTTCATAATCAAGAGGTGTATAACACTTGGCATTTGCTCCATATAGTGTCTTTCACAAGAAGGGCTCAAAATATCTCTCTACATTAAGTCTCACAATATCCTCAAGGGGAAAGTAAGCATTATCCTCATTTAAATTATGCATTGCCAAAGGCCAAAATGTGAGCTAAAGGAGACTGATCCTTCAAGGCAGTGAGCTTGCTCAAATTCTGGTCAAGTTGGCTGGGAGATGAACACTCAGCTCCAATCTGGATTAGCCTCCAATACCAGTGTCAGTTTTTAGATCAGAAATTCTGGTCCACTGTTCTTCATCTAACATTGTAATCAATACCTTCATCCCCTGCTGGGTCAGGAATCAAGTGACAAAAATAACAAGGCATTTTAAATTAATTTGTGATGGTGAATATATGTACGTAAACCAGCCAGTCATGAGTGTCAGAAGCACATAAACAGACACGGCCCTTTATACTGACAGTAAACAGGCAATAGAAAAGCTCATCAGGAAGCTACCAACCTTCATAGGACTTGGATTTCATTTTTGCACCGACCAGCACTTGCTATATGGCCCTGGGGTAAGTCACTGCTGTCTGATCCCCTATTCAAATTGTATTTATTTCTATCACCCTGTCACTGATGATGAGTACCTTTCTATCAGCGATGTACTGTCTAAAAGCAGGTAAGAAAAAACTGCTCTATGCCTCAGTTAAGTAATTTCTAAAGTCACATAAGATGCCTACCGTAGCCAGAGAATTCAACATAATTGATGTGTTTGTGAAATTAAAGTTCCATCCATTGGATCAAAAAGGAAATTAAAAATGTTAACATTCCTCTCTGCCTATTCTCTGTTATTTGTACCTTCACACCTTCTTCATGATCAGAGCTGCTTATTTTCATCAGATCCTGAAGGGTTCCACATCTTCCCATACAATGGAAGCAGACTCAATAGCTTGGTTGAGACTCTTAAGAGACACATGAGCAGGCAGATCCCTAAATTAGCTAAAGTACCCAGCAAGATACATTGTTATGAAAAAAAAGCAGCAATGGAGAAAAACAAACTTTACCATGACATACACCACAAGCCAAATGCCCTCAGAGCTCCACTGAAACCTAGCATAATTTTTCCTGCATAGCATCTGTAAAACAGAATTAAGTTAGCACATCACTGAAAATAGGATCTCTCCTATGGAGGATAATGCCTACCATCATCTCAGAGCAATTTGCTGCTCTATATTTGAAGAACTCCTGAGTTTCTACAATAGGCAGTCTAATTGCAAACATTTGGTGTTAATGTTTGATGCCTAGGAGCACAGCAAAGCTAAGGTGTATTTCAAAACAGTATGTGCGCTTGCTTTGCTTCAGGGGCAGGATAAGACATCCATTAGAAGGTGATGAGCTAAATGCAATCTTCTATGAAGGTTTATGATTGTACCAGGATTTAAAGAAATGCTATTAAATGCACCTTAGATAGGTCCAGGTGTAATACCCAGTCATGCAAGTACTCCGACAGATCGCTTTGAATAGGGCAGCAAGAATTTCAGGAGCTGAAGCCAGGTACACATGGGACAGAGAGACAACCCCTAAGTCAACCACTTCACCAGGAAACTACCAGTCACAGCACCACATATTCTGTAGGTTATTGCTGTTAACCAGTTTTACTGAACTTGCTTGATCTATCTCCAGCATAACGTTGAGAGTATGTGGATGCTGGTGGTGGCAAAATTATATGAGAAAATCCTAAAGATGACAACTTGATTAATGCCAACGAATTCCTTCAAAACATGATTATCCAGTTTGTGTTCCTGTTGGGTACAACTTATGCTGCCAAACCTCAGGTTCTGTTGCAAAGAAGTTCTGCTGTATGAATTTGCACTTTTCTCAGCATATTCGTTCATCAAAATCTAAAATTCAAAGTTTCTCAATTTTTTTTTCTTGAAACATTTCTGAACTTTGGATTTTTATTTATTTTTATTTATTTTTATTGCAATTAAAGCCAAAAAAAAAAACAACTAAAATATATTTTGACTTAAGTTTGTTGTTTTTGTGAATGGTTTTTCTTCACCCAAAGCTCCATGAGCAGGCAACCACACAATTAACACATGCTAAATATATACAATTCATAAAAGAAAAGGATTTGTTCAAATCTTCTGACGTAGTACTTTGATTGTTGGTTATATATTCCTTAGTGTGTGCTCCATTTAAGTGCTACTGTTATAAACCTATAAACAACCTGACCCATAAAAATTCAACACTAGCTTCTAGTTATGTATTGTTACCTACTATTTACTTTATTATATCAGGCATCTCCTATGCTCTAGGTACTTTACAGCTCTTAGAACAGTCAATGCAATTTAAATACACATGTAGTGACTGTACTAAGTTGTCATTCAAAGGAGGGAAAGAAGTGATCTATCAGTATTAAAAAAAAAAAAAAGTTTATCCCATTGATTTATTTCTCCTCAAGAATCCCCTCCCATTTTTTGTAAGTCTTAAAAACCTTAGGTTGTGAGTTTGATATATACTGCTAGATGGATTAAATGCCAATTAATTCTCATCTAAAACTGGAAGTTTGATCAATACAACTAAAAGCTTCATTCCTCACATATGTATTTTTCATCTTTAGAACTATATAAATTTTAATCTTACATGGTGGGATTAGATAATAATCAGGCCGGGGATTTAGCTTCACAAAATTCAGTAAAAGCTCCTGCTCAAATCTTTCTGTCAAAAAAGAAGAGTTGATAGAAAGACAGACTGGATAACCTCACCAGGTTATCCACTACACCCTACTCCTCCATAATCTCTCCCTCATCTTCCTCCTAGAAGGAAGAAGGACCGTCTTAGAAACAGATGTGAAAGGGAGCACCCAGAGTGAATTAGAAAAAGCTACTTCTGAGATTGTTTCCCGGGTGAGAAGCACAGAAGATGACTAGGAAACTTTCAAGAAGGTCTGCCCTCACATTCTGCAAGGAACTCAGCAAATCTGTTTAGCCCTTCCTGAACACCACAAGCAGAATTCTTGCCAAATGAGTCAATTCATTTCCCAGTAACTCCTACCTTCTGCTTAAGAAGGAGGACACTAGAGAGAAAGGAAAAAAAAATCATAGAAATCACTTGAATTCATCAGTGATGAGTGTGATGTAGGAGCCTGACTAGAATATCATAAGAGAGCCCTGATATAGGAATTGAAATAGAATAAGGTAAACAGCCTGTAAAGCTTCTGTTTTCAAAAAACATTTATTATCATGCTGGGGGAAAAAAAAATGCAGCCAAGCAACAGAGGTTGCTCTGAATCTCCAAAAAGATTTCTAAAGTAACTTTGAAGAAGGTCATGTGAAGACGAGAGGAAACGGGAGCCCTTTCCTTCCGCAGAGGTAAAAAATGGGTGACACTATGCTAATGAAGACAATTCTCTCCCTGGATGAGTCATTCGACAGCAGCAAGGTCCCTGTCCTGCCTGTTGATTCATACTCTTTTCCCTTTAGCATCAAGAGCATCTTAAAAGCGCTGTCTGCGTGACCTACCCACTAACAAGTTTGGGTTTGATTTTTTTTTTTTAATTTATTTATTTGGTATTAGCATAGTGTCACCCCCACGAGATTTTCCCTTCAGTGATGGAATATCCTCTGGGTTATCTTCTGCAGGGCGGGACAGAGCAGAGCTTGAAGCAAAACATGATGCCAGAAGAACTACATCAGAAACAAGACAAGAGCAGGCAGCATGTCTGTTGGTGGGAAGGTCAGCTCAGCCTCCACCTCACAGTGCAAAAATTAAGATAGGAATTCTTCGCCTTGAAGTCTCATTGTCGCTCGATGAATAATTTTTAACAGTGCTCTCTCCTCTGCCTTGACACACAGGAGCTTTTAAGCAGATCAGCCCTTCGGATGTGAGAGCCCAGCTCTGAACCCATGCAGTGATGGGATGTAGGTCCAATTATGCAAAGCTTCCTTGGGCAAAATTGTTTAAAAATCAAAATAAAATAAAGATGTCCATACCGCTTGTTGTAACATTATCAGCTGCACAAGGACTCTACATTTGACCCTACAGACTGCAGTAGAAAAAATTATAAACATTGTCCTTCAGAAATAGAGCACTTTATTCTCATTTAATGACAACTATGATGGTCTTTTTAAGCAGCAAGCAAAAATTAAAGTACTATTTTTAAGTGTGTATTTTTTAAATGTATCACTTTATGGAGACATTACTAACCAGATAGCTGGTATAAACTGTCATATTTCTAGTAACTGAAGCAGCTGAATCAATACTTCAAATTAGGTTCAATATTCGAATGCAGCAGTAAGGAAGGTGGTGTAATCCACTGTTATAGATTGGATAGCATGTCAATCCAAAATTGAACGTTAAAGAGGAATCTTTAGTTACAGAGTTTTCCTCTGAAGATTGCAGGTTTTACTGAATGGCAAATACTCTTTGTACTAAGTCACTGAGCCCAAATTTTCCCTGGTGTAGTAAAAGGCAAAATTTGTCTCCTTTATCTATCGCCTTGCCAATAACACTCAATAAAACATCAAATTAATTATCAAAAAGTATTTAAGATCAACATCTTTGATTGCCCGTAATGAGATGCCCAATGATACTAATAGCAAAATATATATATATATATATTTAGAACTAATCATCAAAAACATATTTCAATGTGAAATAAGAAATGATCAGTATGACAAGAATAATAAAAGAATCAATTGCACAAAATATTAAGCAAGGGCTCTTGCACATTAAATATTCATTTTATGCTTCACATTAACACCTATAACTTACTAAATAAATTTTAATGTTTATTGGGGATTTCTTAATTTTCAGCAACAATCTTTTGAAAGGAAAGCACAAATGTATTTAAGAGAACTCTTTGAAAAGGTGACTTTCAGTTCTGTAATTCAGACAGATCCTTTTCCTCCAGGTTTGTAGGCTTTATTAATACAAGAACATTAATAAAAAGAAATCTCTATTCACATTTTACTCCTTTTTTGTTTAAAAGGCTGGTTTTCTGTGGACAGGGGTCCTCATTCTGATTTCCTTGAAATTAAAGGCAAAACTCCCATCCACCTCAATAGGAGCACAAGAGGAGCTCAAATTCACAATGTGCCCTCTCTTACCTAATTACAAAAATCCTGCACCACTTTTCCCTGCCTGGACAGGCTGATGCCAGGATACTTGCTACATGCTTGGATAGATTTCTGAGGAACAATGAGGTATCTAGGCTAAAGCGTTAGAGTTTCTCCACCTTTTAGTACCCCAGTGAGTCTCCAGGAACTAAATGACAACAGTGCTGTTCTATACCACGTTAACCAAGTCTCAGTGGCAGCAGGACTGGACCTGGCTCTGATATTATACATGAAGTCACCCGAGGAGACATATCACTTGTGATGGACAAAGACCTGGGGAGCTCTGGAAGCTTCCCTCCTCCCTCTTGTTTGGTCAACAGAGGCTGTACTTGCCTGGAGCTGTTTCAGTAGCAACCCATGGATCATACTGCCTTATATCATCATTAGCCTGAAAAAAAACACATGCGATGCACACTCCAATTTAGCAGTAAGGATTGGATAGATGGCTCTGTTGAAGGCAGCAATATCCTGGCAGCAGTGCTGCTGTAGCAGCAATGAAGGACAGCTTGTATTCAGGCAGGATTAGCAGATCTGCTCTGAAAAGGCTGGGGATGCAAGAGGGCCGAGTAATTCCTACAGAAAGGCCAATTTTTTGTTTGGATGGGGATTGTTTGAGAAGGGCACACTGGGTTTGTTGGACCTGGATCACCTGTGTTCACATCATATATTCAAGTTTGTCCCCCTTATGGGTGGCTGCATCACATCTCTCAAAGCTCCCTCATCCATAGCTTTGGGTGGGCTCATGGTCCTGTTCTACACCACTGCAGAATTACTGGGTGCTGGTAGCACAGTGACATAGCCCCTGTTCGTCTAAGGAAAAAAACATTTCATGTTAAGCTCAAATTCTACATTTCTGTAACAGTGAATTGCTTGTCCATGCTCCCCATCTCATGGAGCCCCAGAGTTTTGAGGAAAGGTGCAGTGGCCTGCCTGAGGAGAAATGCTTGTACAAAGTCCTGCTTTTCCCACCTTGTGATGCTGGCTGGGCCAAACTGAACATCGAGGTGAACAATGTAAGATTTTGTCTGTGGTAAGTATATAAGTATATAAGGTGAGTTTTACTCACTTCTATCTTTGGAATTCATTTTTATTTATATAGGAAGGAACAGATCACTATGAATTCAGCAAACAGGTACACAAATGGTAGAACTAGTAAGTGTTGATTTTCCCAGTCCTTCCCCCAGCTTGGATTCTCTGGTGTCTGAATAATACAGTTAATCTCCACTGAGGCTTCTCATTTGGTGGGAATTAGGATTCCCCTCTCTATCCACAGTTCCATTTTCATGAAATTTGTAGGAATTGAATATGTTTGAGGGGGCTTACTCCACTGGGGGAAATGGGGAAGCAACTTGGCCATTCAGTTCAAAAGCTTGAAAAAAAAGGCAG
This sequence comes from Netta rufina, assembly GCF_964035555.1. Classification (NCBI taxonomy): domain Eukaryota; kingdom Metazoa; phylum Chordata; class Aves; order Anseriformes; family Anatidae; genus Netta; species Netta rufina. The sequence goes on along the minus strand of NC_140126.1, from coordinate 4,217,250 downwards.
GAATGGAAGATAGAACTACAATACACATTTTTAAACCCTGTGTTCTTAGGAATCCAGACTTAAAGAATCAAACATATCCTGATTTCAAATGTGTCTGAAATACAAAAATACACTTAACCACCCTAGCTGGTCTGAGCTTCCTGACCTGCTACTAATATCAGCAGTTCTCATTTTATTCACTTGCTCAAAACTAAATAAATAGCAAAAGCAAACAGATGAAAATTGAAGGCAAGAAAAACACGTGACAAGTTAAAACAAAAAATTTGGTTGCACTGGATGATTGGGTAAAGCTTCGGAATGCTGTCACTGAAGTCTTCCATCTCCTACACTCTCTTCTGTAAGTGTCCACCCCTCATTATGGTGCACTGATCTTCTAGGTCTGGCATACTTTCTGAGTACCTTTGAGGCTCTTGAGTGCAGGTTGCAATCACCAGCACTGTCACAGGTAACCATGGCTACTTCCTGCCCTTGAGTGAGAAATACTCGGAAATGGCATCAGGAGCTTAGCCACAGAGCAAGAGGAAAAGTCAAGGCATCGCTAAAGCACGAAGGGTTGCATCCTGCCTCAGATGGAAAAGACTACATGTGCTTAAGCTGGAAATCCAGCTCGTTGAGGCAGAAGAGCCTCTGGCCATACACAAAGAGTTCAAAGCAGCACATACGCACCCATTGTGCCAAATGTGGCTTTTTTCAGGTTAAATGTGTCCCCAGTTTCAGTGGGGATGCGCTGGGAAAAGATTCAGGCTATTGGGCTTTTGCACCAAATTAGAAGCAAAAATTGTTGTTTCTAATGCAGCACATGGGAAAACAAAAAACAAAAACAAAACAACAAAAAACCACTAAATATTGACTGTTAAAACTCTTCAAAACATTGATTTCCTGTGCAATATAACAAAAATGACAGCTGCCTCAAAACTTGTGTTTTGTCACTCTGTGTGACATCTCCTGCCTGCTCAATTATTCAGCAGCACCAGGGACCATGTTTAGCCTGGTCTTGTTCAAAAGCTTATGGTCTGAGCTGCTCAAGTAAAGAAGACTTTTTCACAGGTAGTCAAACAGCAAAATTTGTTGAGGCAGAGGCCACCTAGTGCCAAAAAAAGTATGATATTCTGCAGGATGGACACCCCCGTACCAGGGTGATATCTACCAGGTAGGCTGGGAAGAGCAGCTGATGGTTAAAAAATGAAAAAATATGATTTTAGACCCTTCTCTTGAAGCAATCTTACTCATTTTGACTCAGTCACAATTTAAAAAATATCATCTTGTTTTCAGGTTAGTTCCTAAATTTAACCCTGTACAGCAGGGAAGATTTTTTCTGAAAAGAAAATGAACTTTAACTAAAAGGAGAAAGCAATCATTTGGCACCTTCAAAATTCCCCCTTTCTCCCATTTCACATTTTATCATCAAAAGGGTCATCAAATTTGACCCAAATTAGTTAAGCCCACACACTTGTTGAGCTCAAGATTTAACAAAAACATCCAGCTCTTCTCTGAAATCTTTTGGGCATGGAAAAATTAGGTTCAAAGTCTTGACTTTATCACAAGTTTTCTGTAAATAGACTGAGGAAATGTATTTATTGTTCACCATGCTTGTCCAGCCCTCTGGCTCACTCTGGAACTCTACCACTCAAACACTCTCCCAGTCTCCAAACAGTTTGGGATTTGAGTCCAAGATACAAAATCAGGAAAAGATACATAGGAAGAAATACAATGACATAATGCCAGAAGAATTCCCTCATTATGTATAAAATGATCCCCTTCCCACGCTGCTGGAGATTTTGTCTATTAAAAAAAAAAAAGTTTCAGAGTAGACATCATCACTTGCTGAATGCTTCCAGAGCCACAAGCACAACAGATCCCAGCTCCTAAGCAACAGTTTTAGCTCTATCACTGAGCCCTTTGGAAAATTCACTAAAAGATTTTGTGAAATCTGGAAAAAAAGAAAAAAGAAAAAAAAGTATTAACCAATATAAGGGCAGAGGTACAGGCTTTAAACACACCAGCTTCTCTTCTTGCTCCACCGTCCTGCAAACTCCGCAGGACCCTTTTACTCCTCATCTCACTCCTTTCACACCTACACCAGACAGTAGGAAACCTTAAATACACACTGTAACACAAAAAAAAGTTATTGCTCTTTAAGTGAAAACTAAGCTACCTTACTTACCTTTGCCAAAATGACCATATTGCTAGGTGGGGCAGAAGAGATGAAGGTCAGAAGTTTGCTCGGGGTGGGATGGCTGATGTGCTTCAGCATCTGCAGCCAGCAGCACAGGAGGCAGCAGCTACCTTTGTGTGCAGGCACAGAACATCAAAATTCATACACCTGTTTTTTATATGGGAAAAACTCTTATCCACCATATCAAGTCATTTCATTACTTGTTAGTTATATTCTATTCTTGTAAGCAATTCACAGAAATGTACTTACAGTTCTTCTTAAAGGATAGCTTTTTCCACCTGTTCCTTTATTTTTATTTATTTATTTATTTATTTTTTTACCATGCAACTGCTATCGGAGGTGAGCAGCAAATTTCTAATCAACACATTTAATCACACTGTCTCTTCAGAGAGGCCACTGTAGTGCTCACATAATCTCATTTGTCTGGGTTCCTGGAAATTACTTGGAAAAACAAAGGTGTGCAGCTGCAGAAGTGCTGCAGGGTGAATAGGGAAAAGAGGTGCTCCAGCCTCCTCCTCAGCTCCAGCATTTCTCCCTCAATTTAGAAAATGCAGAGAATCCAATTAGCGACATCAAATAGGGTTTCCAGAGCTATTGATGGGGCTCTGCATGGAGCACTTCACCCAGCTGGAGAAATAGCATTTCTAAGGCAAAATCCAACCCATACCCCTAACGCATTTATGTGATATTGACTAACTGGTATTGGGAGGACTGAAGTCATCATCACCATCGCTTAGGATTTCTCACATGGGCACATCAAATACATGCTGGAGATTTCAACAGGCAAAACTGACAGCACCTTAAATTGAACAGCTGATGTCCCTTTATCTCATTAACTTCAGGCTCTTAAGTAACCTGTCCTTCAGAAACACTTCAAGGGATTTCATTGACTGCAGAGTGAACTGAAGGAGATTATCTCCTAACTTGACACCTCCATTGGAGTGAATCAAAGACCAGAAGCTGAAGCCACAAGACTGAGTCACTGGTGCTCTTCGCAACTATACTGCTGGTTACTTTTGAACGAGCCTTCCCTTACCCCAAATCCCTGCTGTCCCTCTGCTCCTTCCCTTGAGTGGTAAGCTCCCAAAGCACAGGAAGCCTCTGCACATCTGTGAGGCACTAAACCCAGGACCATCCTGAAGTTCACTGGGGTTTGCAGTAGCTACTGATGCATAACTTAACAAACTGAATTACATCACCAGCAGAATTCATTTTGACAAGGCAACAGTAGGATTAAAAAAAAAAATAAATCTACAAATTAGATGATTCTAATGGAAGTACAATCTTCTACATCTGAGTAGAATATTAATGCAGAATTGGAACAGCACCTTAGCATTAGGAGCCTAGTCCCCAAGTTCGCTATATATTGAATGAACAGAGATTGGCATAGCCAGATGGCAATTCAGATCCTAGGTAGGATGAAATGACCCCTGGAAGTGTCTGTGAATATTAACAGTTCCCATTAATTATTTGGAAAGCACGTCTTAATTTACACTGAAGCCTCCAGCATATTTCTTTCCATCCCCACCTGCCCTACAAAATATTGACACAGAAGACACTAAAGCAGAACATCCCTCCAAAAACCTCTCAAAATTTGCCTTCATCCTCTTTGTGAAGCTGTCTATGCAACAGATTGTTTTAACCTGTCTAGCTGCACTTTCAGGACTAACACTAAAATTTTAATTGTAGGTTTCAAGTAATACATCAAAATGCATTTAGGTGCTCTATAATGTAACAACAAAGGGACAAATTCTGTGTCCATTAACACAACTAGGGTAGTTCACACTTTTTTGCAAGTTTCAGCTTTATATAACCAGGTAGGACCACAACAGCATTGCGGGAATTGGGAGTACCAGAAATTGGGGGGTGGGGACATCCAGTGAAGTTATGTTTGCTCCAATATATCATTTTTCTCTGTTACCACAGAGCATGAGAGTTGAAGAGGGGAAACCTGGACATAGGCCTATTCGTATGAACAGCTGTTCCTGCTAATTACATGTCGTTTCTAAACTCCTTGTTGGAAAGCAAGGGAACAGCATTCTCACCACTGGAACTATTAAAAGATCATCTATTTCTATCAACAGACCAGAAATGGAGATTCATTTCACCAACATGCTTAAGACGGTAATTTAAGAGGGAACCATAGCAGACAAGGATTTACATACATCTAATTCTGCCACGGTATTTCTTCCCAAGACCTTCCCGTTCCCCTACAATTCCAGGGGGAGATGTTGCTCTGAGCACACCACAACCAAGGTCCTGTTAGGAGCTGCTCCTTCATAGGAAGGTGACAAGGTGGGAGTCAAGACAGACAACCAGAACACAGCCCTGAGAAAGCAGTCTAGGAGGTTTCTGGAGAGCGTGGAAGATAGCTTCCTGACACAGCTGGTTAGTGAACCTACCAGGGGTGGTGCCCCACTAGACCTTCTCTTCACAAACAGAGATGGACTCTGTGGAGGATGTGATTGTCGGGAGCTGTCTTGGGCAGAGTGACCACGAAATGGTGGAGTTCACTATTCTTGGCGAGGCCAGGAAGGGGACCAGTAAAACCACTGTATTGGACTTTCGGAGGGCTGACTTTGAGCTGCTCAGGACACTAGTTGGTGGAGTCCCTTGGGAGGCGGTTCTGAAGGGCAGAGGGGTCCAGGAAGGCTGGGAGCTCTTCAAGAGGGAAATCTTAATGGCGCAGGAACGGTCTGTCCCCACATGACCAAAGACGAGCTGGCGGGGAAGAAGACCAGCCTGGCTCAACAGAGAATTGTGGCTTGATCTTAGGAGAAAAAAGAGGGTTTATAATCTTTGGAAAAGTGGGCAGGCCACTAGGGAGGACTTTAAGGATGTAGCGAGGCAGTGCAGGGACAAAATTAGGAAGGCCAAAGCTCATCTGGAGCTCAATCTGGCTACTGCCGTTAAAGATAACAAAAAACGTTTCTATAAATACATCAACACAAAAAGGAGGACTAAGGAGAATCTCCATCCTTTACTGGATGCGGGGGGAAACTTAGTTACAAGAGATGAGGAAAAGGCGGAGGTGCTCAATGCCTTCTTTGCCTCAGTCTTTAGCGGCAATACCGGATGTTCTCTGGATACTCAGTACCCTGAGCTGGTGGAAGGGGATGGGGAGCAGGATGTGGCCCTCACTATCCATGAAGAACTCGTTGGTGACCTGCTACGGCACTTGGATGTGCGTAAGTCGATGGGGCCGGATGGGATCCACCCAAGGGTACTGAGAGAACTGGCATAGGAGCTGGCCAAGCCACTGTCCATCATTTATCAGCAGTCCTGGCGATCGGGGGAGGTCCCAGTTGACTGGCGGCTAGCAAATGTGACGCTCATCTACAAGAAGGGCCGGAGGGCAGACCCGGGAAACTACAGGCCTGTCAGTTTGACCTCAGTGCCAGGGAAGCTCATGGAGCAGATCCTCCTGAGAGTCATCACGCAGCACTTGCAGGGCAAGCAGGCGATCAGGCCCAGTCAGCATGGGTTTATGAAAGGCAGATCCTGCTTGACGAACCTGATCTCCTCCTATGACAAAGTGACGCACTGGGTGGATGAGAGAAAGGCTGTGGATGTGGTCTACCTGGACTTCAGCAAGGCTTTTGACACCGTCTCACACAGCATTCTCCTCAAGAAACTGGCTGCTCTTGACTTGGACTGGTGCACGCTTCATTAGGTTAGAAACTGGCTGGATAGCCGGGCCCAAAGAGTCGTGGTGAATGGAGTCAAGTCCAGTTGGAGGCCGGTCACTAGTGGCGTCCCCCAGGGCTCGGTGCTGGGGCCAGTCCTCTTTAATATCTTCATCGATGATCTGGACGAGGGCATTGAGTGCACCCTCAGTAAGTTCGCAGATGACACCAAGTTAGGTGCAGGTGTCGATCTGCTCGAGGGTAGGAAAGCTCTGCAGGAGGATCTGGATAGGCTGCACCGATGGGCTGAGGTCAACTGCATGAAGTTCAACAAGGCCAAGTGCCAGGTCCTCCACGTGGGGCGCAATAACCCCAAACAGAGCTACAGGCTGGGAGAGGAATGGTTGGAGAGCTGCCAGGCAGAGAAGGACCTGGGAGTGATGGTGGATAGTCGGCTGAATATGAGCCAGCAGTGTGCTCAGGTGGCCAAGAAGGCCAACGGTATCCTGGCTTGTATCAGGAACAGTGTGGCCAGCAGGGCTAGGGAGGTGATCGTCCCCCTGTACTCAGCTCTGGTGAGGCCGCACCTCGAGTACTGTGTTCAGTTTTGGGCCCCTCGCTACAAGAAGGACATGGAGATGCTTGAGTGGGTCCAGAGAAGGGCGACGAAGCTGGTGAGGGGCCTGGAGAACAAGTCCTACGAGGAGCGGCTGAGGGAGCTGGGCTTGTTCAGCCTGGAGAAGAGGAGGCTCAGGGGCGACCTTATCGCTCTCTATGGGTACCTCAAGGGAGGCTGTAGCGAGGTGGGGGTTGGCCTGTTCTTCCACGTGCCTGGTGACAGGACGAGGGGGAATGGGCTTAAGTTGAGTCAGGGGAGTTTTAGGTTAGATGTTAGGAAGAACTTCTTCACTGAAAGGGTTGTGAGGCATTGGAACAGGCTGCCCAGGGAAGTGGTGGAGTCACCATCCCTGGAAGTCTTCAAAAGACGTTTAGATGTAGAGCTTAGGGAATTGGTTTAGTGGGGACTGTTAGCGTTAGGTCAGAGGTTGGACTCGATGATCTTGAGGTCTCTTCCAACCTAGAAATTCTGTGAAATTCTGTGATTCTGTGGGTGTCTGTTCCCTAAAAGGGGGACAGCATCCTCACCATGAAGCTCACAGATCTTTTTCTCTGTCCCCTTTGTGTGGGCATTAGCTAGGAAGGAGAGTCTCAGGCTACTTACTTTCATGGTCCATTCACGTCCAAAACCCTCACTGTTTAGTGTTATCCAGGGAGAGATAAGAGGCACAAGAAGCCAAAATAACTGATGAGGCCAGCAATATTTCAAAAACCTTAAGAAGAAAATCTGTTGGAGCCAAACAGCCTTTTCCTTGGGACCCTGTCATCAAGCCATTAAGGGAGCTTGCTGTTCACATCTTCCAAAAACATCCTGTGAAGGAACACAAGTGGTATCTGGATCCAAACCCACCAAAGGTAATAAAAAGAGTCCTGCTGATATCAATATGCCTTGGATCAAGCTGGCAGCTGCTTACCACCCATTTGCTCCAATAACTTAAGACCCTGTGTTAGGAAACGATTTAAATCCATCTGACTTTGGTTGCATTAAGGGGATGTTTCACTCATCTTCTGACTCAGTCCTGAGAATACATCCAGCCTCCTCTGGTTTATGCAGAGAGCAAACATCATGAAGAATGTAATCAGCCCAGTAAAAGCTTAGTATTAGCCACCATTAAAAGCCCACAGCACTTTTGTTCATTATCAATATGCAATATCAAATCCAACAGAGGAAATGGTTGATGGATACTGTACACAGTATGGATTTTTCATGCCACCAACAATTAATTTCTCATACAAATGAAACACCTTTCATATTAGTTTGTCACACGGGTACCAACTTGCCATCAGTAGGGTCTTTTGGCAGTGTAATTCATACTTACTTTTTACCCATCTGTTAGCATGAAGGTATTAAGGCTCATTTTACATTTTAGTATATATACGCACACTCAACACACCCTCTTCCAATTTTCCTTGAAAATTGAAAGGAATTAAGTTAGGATTACGTTAGTGTTTTAAGCAAAAAGTCACAAAGATGGATGAAGACACTTTCCAAGAGATAATATACTGGAGATTCCTCCCTACCAGTTGTCCCCTACGTGACAGGATTTTCCATATTTTTATGTATTACACTGTATATAGCTTTTCATCATTTTTTGCCTCTTCTGTCAAAGGAAACTGGCCAAGGTATCACTTAGCTTCATTTCCTGAGACCTGACCAGGGGTCAGCAATTACCTTGAACTCATGTCTGACATTAGCAAATAGACAATCTCCTCTTGTTTCCCACTTGGTGAATCAGCAGTGTCCATGCTAATTGTGGTGACAGATTTTGCTAAAGCAGGAGAAGGGGAATTCCAGGTTGACAAATAGGTCCCCGGAGAAGTGCACCTGTCAGTTACAGGAAAGCCGACATGGCACTGCAGAGGCAGAAGCAAGAGGATGAAGCAATGCCACCAAAAGGGATATTCATGGGGTCATGGGGAGAGAGAGCTATGCTGACTCACACAGGTTACGGGGCAGCACAAAGCCAATAGGAATTGTCCAACCCAGATCCTAGAAAGAAGAACTAAAGCAATGCATCATTTAAAAGCACAGCAATGAAACAAGAGAAAACAATAAAAAAAAAAAAAAAAACAAGAAATTGTCAACTGGTTGCTTGCTCCTTTTGTTGCCTCTTGCTGTATTGTTCCTGTCCAACACCCTAGTGGTCTCTGGTTTCCAGTTACCCCAAACATTCTTCTATCCAGTTGTCAAGATGACAACTAAATCCTAAAACAACTAATCCTTCTAGAGATTGCTCCCTTCAAGGTTTCTGTTTACAAACACTTCAAAAAAAAATTATTTATTTATTTATTTATTTTAACTTCCCACAAATAGGACCATTACTTCCCCGCTCCTAGTGAGCACAGCTCTTGGTGCACATCCTGAGCCAGAACCAACTGCAACATCTGAGGTTTTGGTTTTGTAAATTGGAAATCTGGAATTGTGACACTGTTCGTCATGGTTATAAAGATACAAAAGCAAAGACCACCTTTAAGAAGTGTTGCAGGAAAAATGATTTTTAAAGGGGGTAGGAATAGAGAGAAAGAAACAGAGGGTTGGGAATGGGAAGGGAGAGGCTTGGATGGAGTCTGGGGCTCTCCTTTCTCCCTGCTTTCGGTAACCTCCTTTCTCTGTCACACCAAGGCAAGCTGGGGAGCTGGTTGCACTCTGAGCTCATTTCTTTCCCTGGTGGATGTTGCAGCACCGAAGGCACAAAATGCCTCTCTGAACTCAGATCTCCCTTAATTCCCCATTTCTGCTGCACCTCTGCTCATTGCAGCACTTTGCTAGGGAAAATGAGTACCTGTTAGCTGGGGAGAGCACCTCGTTCCCGCAAAGCAGGAGACGCAGCTGCACAGCCCTATGACCGGGACATGGCAGGACAAGGCAGAGTGAAACACAAAACAAATTGCACCAATATTGCTATTATCACATTAGCACAGGCTCCAAATCCTTTTCAATTACAAGACCAGCCTGGGATCAGCCTTCTCAAACAAGTCATGGAAAAGCAGGGAATATATGTCTCCCTAGCTGTCAAATTGCACTCTTTTCTCAAGCAAAAGGCAATTTTTGCTTTCAAAGAAGTGAAAAAGAAATTGCATGGGAAGCTGGCATTTCTATTTTAATAATGAAATGTACATCAATCCAATTTTACTCATCAAGAACAGAGGAGCTTTAAGAGTGCCCTGAATTTCCAGTCTTCAGGTGGCCAGTGATGCCCAAATTAGCTCTGTTTCACAGCTGTTATTAGTAGTGCTTTGTGCCTGCTTCACAACTAACAAAACAGTTTTATATTAACACAGGGACCTAAATAGATTTGTCCATTAAACGCTAGTACATTAGACCCAAGGTGTCCCTTACAAGTATCCCAGTGGAGTTTTCTAAACAGCCTTGACTAAAGCAACCTTGGGAGGCAGGTTTACCAAGAAACATTGCTATTAATAATAACCCTTCCAGGGCTGAATCCAGGGGTAATGCAGAGCTGATCAGGAAGTACGACTAAAGCTATGCTGTCCTAGGGGGAAGAGGGAAAAATAAACTGTTAGAAGTAACATAAAGGGAAAAAAAGAAATCCCAGAAGAGAATGATGTGATCAAAGATTTGGATTCAAAATCCATTACATTAAGTAGCGTCTCTTCTTTCTCCTGCATTGAAAATGATATTGCAAGAGCAATAAAAGTGTATTCCTGACAGATCAAAATAAGATTTTTATCTCTAGAGGGGTAAAGACTTGTTAATTTCTTCATGGGTTGGGCAAAGCTATAAGATTCATATTGTTGTAATTATTAATTTCTCCAGTAAAGTGTTAAATCTCCAGGTGCTTTACCTATTGGCTACATTTTTTATTTTATTTCCAGCAAGCCTATTTAATGTCTCATCTTCTCAGAGGAAAGAAATGTGAATGGAATTAAGGATGCAAGATCACAGCTAGCAAAATTAGCCGAGACAAGGAGAGGGACAAAGAGAAAAAAATGAAGTTGAATAGTTTAGGCTGTCCAGAAACACCAGCAGAAAATATCCTGTGCAATGTTAATTTATCCTTACTGAGGTAGATTCTCTATCCTGATCAAAGCCATTTTTCACCACTTTGGTTTTGCCAATGAGCCATATCAGTCCAAAAACATTCTCTAGAAAGCAATACGAGATCAATACCATCTTCAAAGAGAAGTAGCACACAAACATACCCAGCCCCAGTGCAAGCACCCACATACATCATTTCTGCCCACAGCAATTTTCTGAAGAGCAGCTACCAGTGTCTTTGATTCCGACTAGGTTGCATGAATACCACGGTCCCCCACCCCTGGCTGTGGTTCATTACAGCAGGACAGGCTGATACACAGACAGCTGGAGAAAGGACCAGGCTGCAGCAGCATCTGTGCCTCCCCCTCTCCTGGGCATTTAGAGCAGGGAGAGGACTGTGGGTAGCACCCAGATTCCCCCCATCCCAACCCATCACCAAGCTAGATTGGGATCATGTTGGATGATGCACAGAACAGCAGCCCGATGCTTTCAGCAAATGTTTCTCAGAAAGCAAAGACTTAATTAAGGAGTTTGTTCAGCTCAGAATTATTATTTTTTAGTTTACTGGAAATGCCAAGATGATTATGCCTGGGGATGAGCCCAAAGGTTTTGCTTTTAATTTTTTTTTCCCTCTTTTTTCTTTTCGCTTGCTCAGTGCTATTCATAAAGCATTACCATCCAGGGACAGGTTGCAAGGGGTCCAAATGCGATGATAGTTTCTGTATCACTACCTGAGCCTAGGAGAGGCCAAGGGGGAACATATTTCCTACCAAGCTTAATATTTTCAAGGAACAATGCCCGCTACAAACCCACAGTGCCGCTGGGCCCCAAATTCTCCTTTTATTAAGAATCAGTCAATGTAACCCCACCTTGGGAAAAATCAGTCTCCAAGCCTCAGCCACGAGTCTTTTCAGAGAAGGGGGCTCTGAAAAGACTCGAAGGGGGAACCATGCCTTTCTGGTTCCCTTGTTTGGCCTCACTGCAGCAGACCAGGATGCTAATTGGAAAAGCAAGGCTAATTAGAACCAAAGAGGCAGGAGAAACTGTGGGGGGAGTAGAGGGAGAGAAATAAAAAAAAGGTAAACTCAAGCACACAGAACATTTCTGCCCTGCTGTTCCTAGGAGGGATCTCGTAACAGTGGTGAAACAGCCCAGAGGCTACAAGAGAAAAAAAATTAAGCTACTGTGTATAACAATGAAAACATCAAACCCTTTGTGTACCATCAGAATGGAAACCAAGAAATAAAGTTAAGATGCTAAACATGTGTTTGAGGAGCACTGAAGCATGCAACATGTATTTGGCTTCCACCTTCTGGGGAGTGCAGGGAGGCCTGAGATCTATTAAATCCAGGGATGGCCAAATGCTCTTCAGGTGTGTATGGGGCATGAGCCCCAAAGCTTGGGCAGATTTTGGAGTGGCACCCCACCAGGTAAACATGCTGCCTCTCTTCCCTGGAGAGGGAGATACCCTTTTTGCCTGAAAGAAGGTGCCCTAACCTTTCTTGGTGAGGACTTAGAGATACTACATCTGCTCATCCTTCAACAGAAGGCTTTTGTTTCTCTTACCCTGGGAGCAGCCCAGGTTTCACCCACCATGGCCGCGAAGTGCCTTTGCATTTAAGCAAATCATAGAAGACCAGAAGTTTCTTACAAACTCCTCCTCACCGCTGTGATGCCCCAATTCCACATACCTTCTAATGCACTCGTGTACAACAGCAGGGAGGTGCAATCAGCAAGGCCCAGAGGACATGGAAAAAAAAAGCATTTTAAAGACAGGAACAGTTTCCCTCCCCCCAGTCTATTTGAAGACCTTTTTTTGTGCTCAACTTTTCTTAGAATAAGAGCCCACTGAATTTCTCCATTTTCTAATGGGCACATGCAAAGGAAGAGCTTGTGGCAGTGAAGGTGGGAAGTAGCCTGAGCCACCCTGATTTCAGCAACACCAAGCTGCTACCTTCAGCCATACAGTCTGAGACCCACACTGCTGTACTGAGAGACTCATTTTAAGGCCATTCATACACAGTGATACTTACGATTACCAAATATATCAGAAGCCTGCAGTGACATAGTCAAGTCTCTCAATAAACAGAAAGGACAGATTTTGTGCTGTTCATTTTACCCTACAAAATGTTAATTTCAGCAAAGAAATTTGAACATTTACAACACAAAATACTGAAATGTAAATGCAACAGTTTACTTTTTCCTTCCTCTCAAGCTTTTTTTTTTTTTTTAATCACCTTAAAAAATTACCTCATCGGCCACCAGAAGGATCACCATTCACAAGACAATTAAATCCTGGGGGTGGGGAGAAAAAGAAACAAGATAAAGTAGTGAGCTTAAGCACTGCTTTGCATCACAGCAGGCTGTGGGAAGGGGGCTGCATTCATTTTCAGCAACTCTGTGTCCACCCTTCCCCAGCTTGCTTGCTCAAAGTGGAAATAATTCCTGTTTCTAAAGGATTTTTACTTCATTCCCTTCGCTTCCTCACCGGGGTCACAGTAAGTGTGGTAGGACCTTAAGGACAAAGAGAGGAAAATAAATAAATAAGAGCAGGCAAGGACAATCGCAGAGCAGCCAGCATTAATGTCACCATATAAAGGGTCTGTCAGCATTTCCATTAGAAACTCCTATTTTCAAAGGTTTATAACTTGGCCATAAAAATTCACTCCGAGCAGCAGCTGGAAACTTGGCAAACAAAATCTCAGTCAGCCACGATTGATTTTTCTTTTCTTTCTTCCACCATCCCCCAACCACCTTCATCCTATGTCTTTTCTCTCTCTCTCTCTCTCTTTTTTTTTTTTTTTTTCTCCTCCTCCCAGAGAGTGTTTGGTTGGCTTAAGTATGATGGCACAAGAGAGGCACCCTGACACATGGTGCCTGATGCTCTAGCTCTGCTTGTGTTTTGCCTCTTCTGCTCCCTGCTGCCATTTGCTTTGTTTATAGGCCTGCAGTCTCTTGAGGGATTTGCCTCACTTCCAGATATTTGAATTCCCAGATCTTTTAAGGATGGAGCTCTACTTTGAGCTAGCTGCAAGAACCATGCATTGATCTGCCAAACTCCCCAACATCAGGGCAGCTGAGTTAGAAACAGTAAATGTCTTCTTTCCTGGTCTGTGCTAGTTTTGACCCACTGACTCCTTACTCCTGCTATAGGAAGGGTTCACCTACACGGGATGTTTAAGTGAATATGACAGCAGATATCCTGGCTGACACTTGAGATTAAAGTGGAGACTAAAGCATGATGCTGGGCAGCTGGAACTCAATGGCCAAGGTGGGTGGACCTAACATAGATTTGGAACATGTGGCAAGTGCTGAACAGAGGGAAGGCAGCTCTGTAAGGGTAAGGAGTGACTTGAATTAAACATAGTTTGTCCTGGTACGAGCCACTCCCACAACTGCAGCTCCAAATATTCACAAAGATGGGGAGAGGAAGGAGAGAGAGAGACAGTGACATTAGACATGGAGATGTAGGAAGAAATCCCAGTAAAGGCAGGTTTTAAGGAGCAGCCAAACAAACATTGCAAAAACAGAGTAAGGAGACTGAAGAAGGAGGCACAAAAGGTTCAGAGTTCAGGTTCAGAAACATTCCAGTGTTTGAGATGCTCCTCAGAACTGCCTGAGTCAGCACAAAGGAGCTGACGTGGAGGCAGTGGCCTCTACCATGAGATTCCAGTCCCACTCTGTGGTGGTAAGAGCACAGACTCATACACAAAGTAAAATCAGTGAGGAAAAAGGCAAAATGTACAGTCTCAATCTTCAGCAGTGCATACTGGAGGGTTGAGGGGTTATGTTCATGTGTGCACACTAGGAGTTGAATCCCTCTTTCTCCCCCCGGAATGTCACAAAATTAAATCTGCTGGCCAAAAGGAGGTGACAAGACCAAAAAAAAAATTGCAGTGCATACTATGGATTGCCTGAAATGTCCACCATACTCTATTTTTTACACTAATCTAAACAAAATAAACAATTATATTAGAAAGGCATGAGAAAATTACATCAGTACGGAAGTAGCCTCTTGATACCGTGATCTCATTTTTCAGGCTGCACACAAAGAATTTGCAAGACTACTCCCTCTGCTTTTTTTGCTTTTTTTTTTTTTTTTTTTAAAACATACTAAACCGCTTAAGCAATTTAGGGCAGTGTTTCTCTCTTCCTCTAAGCATTTGATATTTCTGCATCAAACATGAGAAGTGAATTAAGATGCGCATGGCACAAAACTGAAAACAAGCTTTGTCAAAATTCAGATTTGGAGGTTGTTTTTTTAACCCAAATTCCATACAACCACAACTTTGTCCATGACCTAATAAGAATTTCTACTTGCTTGGACACTTGGATTTTATCCAATATAACACACAAGCTCACATAACTTAAATTCATGTGTCTCAATTACCCTACAAACAACTAAACTAACAACAACATCTATCCCTTGGAAGAAAAGCTGTAAAAATTGGTACTTTAAAGAAAATAAAAATCAGCATCAAATTAGACAGGAAAACAAATTTAGTTTAAAATCCTACCCTTACATCTCTCAAAGTAAGCTCAGCAAATGCTTGTTTTCCTCTCTTAGTGTAGCAATGTCCCCTAGCAGTGAAAGAAAGGGCAAGCATGTTGGGAGAAAACTGGGGCTGCAAGGATTCTCACAGAAAAAAGAAGGAGCACTGTAATTAGGAGGACTCAGGGAAACAGTTACACCATCCTATGGAGTAAGAGATCAAGTGGAAAGGAGAGGAACCAGGAGAGACTTTATTTTTGATGTTTTTAATTGATGCAATGCATGGTTGATGCCTGAAGATTTGCTACCAGTTTTGTTATTCTAATTAGCGAAGTGTACAGACAGGCAAACCAACATCAAAACCCTGATCCATCGCAGCAGACCTCAGGCAGCTTCAGTGGCAACTGAGGAGATGCGTAAAGCACTGTGACACCAAACACCTACACTGAAAAAGAAGAAAAAAGGAAAAAAAAAGGATTTATGGGCTAGAGTGCAAGACTGGCAGGGAGACCATCCCTTACTGTGGGACCACGGCACCTCTGGTGAGTTCTAACTGCAGCAGCAGGCATAAGGCTGAGCACGACAAGCACAGACAAAGGGCTACTCACTTAAGCCTGCTCTTACATTTCTTTTCCCCCCACAGTGGTTCATGAATATGTTTGATATGTAGATGTAGATTTATATCAGTTAAGATAGGCTAAGTAAAGTTACCGGATAAGAGAGGCTAAAGAGAAGTATGGTTAGGGATTAGGGTGTGATGATAAATGATAATATGCTTTTGTAATTAAAGCAAATCCTATGTTAAAAAGGACTGGAGTCTGTTTGACTGTTAGATAGGGTTTTGGGTCTATTTACAGTCCAACAGCACTTTTACACTGCTGAGTCTCTCAGCCCCAGTAGATCATTTGACTGTGCAATGAGGATGTTTTTACATTTTCTTACCTACTCTTTATTTAGGGCACATCCAGGTTTCTCAAAGATGTTTTTTTTTTCTTTGTGATCACTATCCAGAAGTTGGGCTTGGAAAGTGTGACCTAGTTGTGTAACTATTTGGCCTCTCACCTGCCTCTGTTTCCGAACAAAAACTGCCCATGAAACACCCTCCTGACAGCATCACTGCTCCTGGTGCAGGAGAAGGACAGCACAAAAACATGTAAATGCACAAGGAGCAGTGGTGCTGGCATTCTCCCTTAGGGAATTCTGCCCCACTGTTCACAAAATGGCTGCCTAGTTATAAAAAAAAAAAAAAAAAAAAAAAAAAGCATTGATGAGGGATTTAAGTACATCAGCTATACACATGCAAATACATATATACACAAAAAATAAACTTGGGTATAGCTGGGTCTATATCACAGTCCCAAGTAAATAACTTGAGCCATTGCAGCTATCAAGGAAGCTAATCTCTGTATGATATCACCCCAATTACCAGCTTATTATTTCTTCTGCTTCCATTTAGGGATGGATTTACCACTTTGATAAAGCATATGCCAATTTTAAAATAGGAATTAAGGCTATGCACACCACTTATGAAAGCTGGACCTGAAAACTATTTTATTTTTATTTTGTTACTTTGTAGTTTGGAATTATTACAACTTACATTTGGAATTACTAAAAAAAAAAAAAAAAAAAAAGGATGTAATTTTCATAATTCTTTTTATTTATTTATTTTTATTGGCTCTAGAACCTTTTTCCTTCCTCAAAACCTTCATTTCTGTGCTCTCCATGAACAGCATTTCCCTCACCTAAATACCACCATGTGCCGAACACATCCTTCTGAGGAATCCTTTAGATCACTGCTAACAAACCACAGAACATCTGGGTGGTTTTATTCCCTCTGGACTCAGGCTGGATCATTGTAGGCCATTCCTACATTTACCCTGTAGCTTTATGGAGACTCCCACCAGTGCTCAGCACAGGAGCAACCAGGATGCTCATCCAAGCCTGAACACATATCAAGTTACACATGCCTGTGGGTGTATGCACATGAACACACACACACACAATACATTCTCAGTGGATTATTAACCATCTTTTCATTAAAGTCCCTAATTTATTCGATACAGTCTGATAATTACCTCCCAGTATATTGATACAGAAAGAATGGGCTTGTCTGACAGGATTGCTTACAGTGGAAACAGGAACACTGTGACCACAGAGACCAACAGAGCAAAACAATGCCAGGTGACTCACGTTCGAACAGCCAGGCTGGCAAAGAATTGCCCAGAGTTATTGACCTCTGTGAAGCACACTTTAGAGGCGGGACCTTATGGCCACAACTGCACAGTGCTGGCTTCTCAGCCTGCGGCCTCCATCTTCCCTGTCCCCCAGGCAAGAAGCCTTCAAAGATGTAACACCATTTACTTACTCAGGGGAAACTCTGCATTCCCAAAAATGCAGACCACATGAGATTCCCTCCCAAAACAGAAAGTTCACAGGGTCCCCTGACACCTACAATTTTACACACACAAAAAGAAAAAGCAGAAGAACACAGCTGCATTCACCAGCACAGATTATGGCAATTTTAAACAAAAAGGCCAGCCAAACACTCTGTGGACATCCACACATGTAGCCTATTGCAGGTGCAAACCTAGAGGCCATGAAAAAAAAAAAAAAAAATCTAGCCTTTAGAAGACATCTTTTGACTAACATCGTCACCTTCACAACACTGCATTTACTTTGTGGATCATCTTTCCCAAGAGTTCTGCTCTTTTTCCTCATCTCTTCCCTGTCCCCCACAAATGGGATGCTTAAACCCTTGAGCATTGGCTGTAACCAAACCTACAATCATCTGTGGCATGGCTAAGAACATTAATGATAATGCTTTCCATGTTTTGCTGAATTACTACAGACTCCATGAAGAGTTAACCTTCATTGCTAGAAATGATGTGTAACTAAGCTTGTGTGGGAGTCTACTACATTCACAGCCACAGACAGGTTACTTGTGCTAGCAAAAAAACTACATTACCTAATAACCAAATGTGCAGCAAAAGTGTTTACTTTCAGCACTAATGCTGAAGCAAGGCACTGGTGATAATTCTGTACCCCACATGGACACTCTGCTGAGACCCAGCACCTCACACACTTACCTTTCCTGGTCCAGGAGTAACGTGTGTGAAGATGTCTGTGATGGAAGATGGAAAGTTACCAAAGGTTAAGCAACTTATTTCAGATCTCGATGCATTTGCAAGAGAAATTTAAAGCTAGGAAACAGCTCCTATTTCCTCCTTAACACAAAAGAGGTCTGCAGTTTCTAAAAGTAACCCAAAAAAATGCTAGAAACTAACCTTGGAGCAAGGGTTCCTTCTCCAGCTATTGCTAGTTGTTTGACGTGCCAGCTGAACGGGTGGTGAGAAAAGGCAAGGCAGAGATACTCCAGTGCTTCAGCATCCTTCAGAGCAGCGAGGGCTTCACAAATTGCCTTAGCCAACTTAATTAATGGAGATGTACATAGGGGCAGCAATTTAGGTGTGAGTTTATGGATGGCTAGATAGATGCAGATATCCTCACAGTATGCTTGCATATAAATATATATATTTATATATGTATATATATATAAAATCTTCAAGACAGATAAAATGCACACAGCTGTTAGCAGCTGAAACAGGCCTTAATTACACTCAGGTTGTCATGGTAACATCTGACAAGCTTTGCCTTCCTGGATGGGAACATTTGCCCTCTTGGAGTTTCAGCATACCAAGAGAGAGGTTCTAAGAAAAATTAAAATAAATCACAACTTTCCCTGCCCTTTGCGTTTTTCTGCCAAGGCAAAAAGTGCTGGGAAACAACATCGCTCCATAGGACTGACACATCGGAACAAGGCACAAGTAAAATGGTACAGGAATGTAAAGGATGCTGGCACTCACATTGCTTTGTTTTGTTGAGAACTAGCACCCACATATCCAGCCTAACTTCTCAACGCATTCGTTAGCATATTTTATATATATATATATACACACAGCACAAGCATGTATAAGACGTCATTAATGTCATTAAGTCTGGTATGTGAAATTATCAGTGCTAACACTTGAGCTTTTATTGATAACATTCAAGATGACTGAAGGGAGAAGGATGTTACCCGATTTAGCCATCATCTTGCATCAAACCAGATCAGGAGGGGAACTTCAGTCTGTTCTAACTACAAGTCCATGCTCTGATTACGGACTGTTAAACATGCAGTTTCTGGTGCCTCAGAACTTCCAAACAAATTCTGACTTTTTGTGAAATAACATTTAAAAAAACACTGAAAAAAGAACAAACCAGCATACAGTCATGGATATCATTCAGAATTAACTTGGGCTGTTTATTTCAGCAGCAGCTCACTAAAAAAAAAAAAAAAAAAAAAAAAAAAAAAAGAAAAAAAGACTAAATAGTTAAAACAAACCCTCTTTGAGCAGAGACCTGGAAAGAAAGTGGCAAAGCAAATTCTTGCCCTCATTTGTTAGAATCAAACAATTCTTTGTTTTCCCTTCAAATGCTTTGCAAAAGTAATCAGGAAAAAGTAATAGGAAAAAAATCTTTTTTCCTATGAAAAAAGATGTGCAACATCCTCCCTTTTTATTTTTCCCCTCCCTTAGCATGCCTTAAAGAACAGGAAAAAAACATGATCCAAACAGAAGAACATACCTTATCTCTCAAGCACCTCATCCATGGACTACTTTAATTCATCTGGCTCACCAGCACATTTTCCTGAATATTTGGCAAAAAAAGCAACACCTTGGTGTGCTACTCCAGAGGTAAGTGTCCAGCTGGCAAGAGTGGTTTCAACAAATTCAGGCAGCCCATAGTGGGAGTTAATATTGGGGATTTTTAAAGAGGTAGTGACAGTGTTAGTCAACCTACACTTCTTTTATAGGCAGTGGAGACCCACAGGCCCAGGGGAAGAGGTTTGTCCCTTTCCACAGGACAGTCCCCTCACGCAGGGACAGACGATTTGCAGACATCAGAGGTCAGAGTAGATGGATCTCCTCCCAGGTCTCCACAAATGCCAACAAGCACACAACAAGTGAGCACATGAGGGGCAGCTCTGTTTAAATCATGCAGATGTGTCTCAGCCTCACTTTCCTCTTGCACAAAAGGAGGTTAGCAATGCACAACTCCTGCATTTGTACAGCAGGCTTCCAACCACTACTGTAATACATCTAAGAAAGAAGAACTGAAAATCCTAATGAAAGCAAATTTGCATACAAATGAAAGTTATTTTTGTATGCGCTATTCCCCCACCTCCAGTTTTGTTCTCCTCTCAGAACCTCAAGGATGCATAAGACAGGAGGAATTACTGCTGGACAGAAACCTTGTTTCTAACTCCCACTGAGAAGACACAGCAACATTTCTCATGAAACACACTGGGCTTTACTGATGCATTTTACTAAACGGGGGAAAGAAAATATTTGTCATTGTTGTAACTTGAAGAAGGGGGAAAATATTGTTTCAAAGTAGAAAGTCTAAAGGTTTTATTTCAGAAAACCAAAGGAAAAATGAAGAAAGGGATAATCCCTCTGGGATTCCCCCAAAATTTTAGAGGGCACAATGCACAGCAGCTTTTAGTGAGAGATGGCTTTTACATTAAAACGTCTTTAAACCCCAAATTATTTGAGAATGTCTTTTTTTTTTTTTTTTTTTTTTTTAACTGAGCACTGAATGTGTTATTTTGAAGGCTTCTCACATATTAACTAGGAGCATTTTGCACCATCCTTTCCTAGGAACTCATGTTTCTAACTTCCATTCCTCCCTTCCATTCCACCCCACCCCCCCTTTAATTTTATTATTATTTTTTCTTTCATTTCTTAAGCTCTCAGCTTTTTAATATGAGAGCCTTTTATTTCTATAAAACTGCAGCTGCTTTCATTTAGTTTTATGGATTTAATGTATTTAGAGGTTCCAAGAGAAGCTTGGAGCTGGCGGTATTATCCAGACGTTTGCTGCTTAGTGCCTTTTCTAATGACAAGACTTATCTGATTCAGAACATTTCATATCTGTAGAAAAATTAATTCTCTCTCCCTTTGTCTTTAGGCCTCAAGATTTAATTTGTTCAGGGGATTCTTTCATGCACTTTTTTTTTTTTCCCCTTTGCAGATACCCTGATGACTTACTTCCAATGCTGAAATTGTTATTCCTGCTGGCATTTGAGTATGAACCATATGCAACTTGGTACTTATGTGTCTTCCCCTCACCGAGGCATTTGAGCTCCTTTTGGCATTTAATGTATTTTATCCCCCTGCTCTGTGATGTAGAGTTTGCTATTCTCACCATTTTACATACGCGGAAATGAAGCAAAGAGGGAACCATAGCTTATATCTACAATTGATCCATATTGATTTCAATATGAGTTACTCATCTAAAATACTCTCTTAAATGTAATGTTAAGTGATTTACCCAAGGTCAAACAGGAAGTTTGCTAAGGAATGGAAGTGAATATTGGCATGGTGTTTAAGGACACCATCTTTTCTATCAAAATACCTACCACTCTACTGTGCGATGCTCCTGGAGGCATCATTTATGGCAAGCCAAAGTAGCATGTCCATCACAGAAAATCAGTCAATGTTGAAGTTTCTCTGGACGTTGGCCTCAACGTTGAGAAGCAACGTGTAAGGCAGCTGTGGAGGTAGACAGCACATGAGGCACCCTATCAACACCCACAGAAACCCAGATTCTTTTCATGGGTTTGATTGTTAAGAATGAATATCCATGGCTTAGTCCTCTCAGAGTAACCCTTGGACAACAGCAGGACGCTTGACATGTGCCAAGACTTTGAAGCAACTGAAACCCTGATTTAATTTCTATTACTCCATCGTCTCCGCAGTGCAGAAGACTGCACCTGTTCACAAGTGCAGTTATTATCCACATCTATTTTTCCCCATTACACCTCTCTACTTCTTGTCCTCTGCTATAACTCCTGAGGACCTTTAGAAGGCCTCACACTAGCCTTCCTCTTCATCCCATCTATTAACCTGATAAGCAATGAAAAAGTTCATTGCAATATTCATCCATCATTTTTAGGCTTTATGGTTAATATCCTTTAATACATTTATGGGGAATTCACACCCTGCAGAAGCACCATTTCTAACCGCTTAGGACAGCTCACTGTCTTGGTTAAACTCTTCCTGCATTCTTCTTACAGTATTAAGAAATAAAGTGGAGACTCCTTATGAATACATTTCAGATATTTCTTCTGCCCACCCAGTTAAGAAAAATCACCACTACATAAAGATGTAAGCCTTACTGGTTCTGCAGTCCGAGCTTGAAAATGGGTATATTAAAGCTAGAAAATAAAAGGAATTAAGTAGGTTTTAATTTAAATTTCTGAAGTTGTTTACAAACACAACATTGAGGAGAAGAAATAAAAAATAAAGCCAACCCTAAATTAAACTTCCTTCAAAATAACAAAAACTTTACACCTATCTTAAGAGAATTGTGTCTCCTCCATACACTTGACCCTCTCTCTCTTCAAATGGTGCCTTTCTCTTTTTTGAAAAGAGCAAAAACTGAAACCAGATCAAGATTTGAATTTAGGGGTGGCAGGGATAGGGACTGAATTTGGAGGTCAGAATATGGAAAATGGAAACAACATGAGAAATTTCTCTGTTACCAAGTGTTTTAGAAAGCTAAGCTTCAAAATACTAGGAACAAAAGTCTGAGAAGGGAATGCATTCTCATGTGGCTTTTTTCCCCCCATGTATTTAAACAGATGGAAGTAAAAGGAAATAAAACTTACATGTCAAAATCATCTCTACCCCTTTAAATGCTCAAGTTTATGAGACATTTTAATAAAAGCAAGAGGAAAAGATTTGATATTGCTTCAATGAAGAAAAAAATCACAGAAAATACCTTCAGGTATACACACTACTAGTAAGCTAAAGGGCAGCCCTGAACTCTGTTATATGCATTCCCACACAGCTACTTTCAAGGCTTTTGATGGAAAAACTCATTAAAAGGCTTCATGGCATTAAGTTATAGAAGCAGGGCAGTTACAACCACATGTGCCACCATCCCCAAGACACGGGCACAAACAAGGGATGGAAGAGCAGCTCTGCGCTTTCCTCCAGCGTGCCACAGTGGCATTAAATACATCCTATGCCCCACTGAAGACTAAAAATCATGCTAGGTACTGTAGAGGCAGACAGAATCTTTAAGAGCTCACAAGCCAAAAGAGGAGACAACAAGCAGCTTTTTTAGGATGAAGCCCTAGAGGTCAAGCGAAAACTGAAGTGGGAAACCAAAGCTCAGCTTCTCTGCCCAAAGGGGTTTTGGAGCAAGGCATGGAGCAGAACTGGTGGCTCTTTAGCTAACTGCATGGGAGTACCTCCTCTGCACACACAGGTCTACAGAGGAGCTGCAGAGGGGAGCTGTCCCCTCCCCAGGTGTTTCTGGAGCCACAAAAGCCGGGGACAGGACTGAAGCTGTTCTCTAGCTTCAAAATAGGGCACGTGGGCATCCCTGATGGAAACCCATCCTCACTAATGCAACCTCAGGCCAAAGCTCTGAAGTTCCCTCAGGCAGTGTTGGGAGGGAGGGGAGTTTTGTTTTTTTTTTTTTTTTAAATTGAGGTGATGCTTCCCCATGCCACGCAGCTGTTTAACTCCCCAACGGGGCTGCACACCAAGCTGAACTCCATCCGCTCTGTTTCATATCCCTTCCCTTATAAACCTTTATTAAGGCTTTATGTTACACAACTAGCACCAATACAAAACTATTGCATTTAGGCTTTCCAAGCGACCAAGTGCATTAAAACTCCTTGTGTGGAATGGCAGGAACCAATTCCTCATTTTTACTGGCTGGGAACTGAACCTTAATAGGCCACAGAGCACAAAACTCATAAACCACCAGAGTAAGGGGAGGAGGAGAGGGGGGGAATCAGGAGGGGGAGAAATTGGTGGCTGAGGTTATGAAATTATAACAGAAAAAAAACAAAAGGCGTGGAACAGGGCACAGCAAGGAATTCTCACCACGCACGGTGGAGTTAACCTTGCCACCAGTGCCCAACAGCTGGAGGGGAAACAAATAAAGCGGGACTGTGCTCTCAACAAAAACAAGCATCACTCCTTAACACTGGCGTAGCAGCAACCTTCATCTCCAGCCCTCACACTCCTCAGGAGAGGCTGGGGATTGCTGGCTCAGGTGCGAGTTGCCTTTGCCTAGCAACTGGCACAACATCCGTCCATCTGTCTGTCAGCCCGGCCTGCAGTCCCTCTGTTCCTACATCCCCATGTGCACTACCACGTCTTATGGTAGACTTCAGGTAGGCTTGAAGGAGGATAAACCTGAAGGCAGTGATTCTCTCACTCTGATTTTGGGTAGCACTGTGTTTGCACCTTGGGGCATTTCAGCCCAGACCCTATTTCTTGCTCTGCTTCTGCAGCCCCTTGCTAGAAGCCCTCAAGGAGGGACCAGCCTCTTGGGGAGCACACGTAACCCCACAGACCCACCTGGAAAGTGGCGTCAGCTGCTCCTGCAAGCACACACATCTTTTCCTGCCTGGCTCTGCTGTAAAGATGCTCATTTCTGCTGATTGAAACACGTTTAGGATCCAAGAATGGTTTTAAAGACAGATGTGGGACAACACTAGAAACCAGACAACAGTCAGAAGCTGATTTCTGCTCTCCTCAGTATGAATCAGGTGCTGTAAATGCAGAAGCAATTCAGCAGATTGGAGAGGAAAAGTTAAATCTACAACTCAGAACATTCCCCAGTTAAATTAAACTCTGCAGCCACTTATTTTGATGCTGAGACAAGTTACTGCTGGGATCCTGCCCTACTGGGTCGCTCCAACCTGCACTGCAATGGGCCTGGAATGATAGTACTTCCTGGCATAGCAGGGAGCCATTTCACTCCCTCACCCAAGAAAGGAACTTATTAGGAAATTAAACAAGCTGAAATGCATGAGATGAGCCTAGTAAACGCAATTGTGCTCCAGTCAGCATCAGAAGGGCTGGCTGGACTCCAGGAGTTGAGGAGTCAGTCCCTGCATCAGGGTTGCTTCAAATCAGAAAGGAAGATAATCACCCATTTCAGGCACCACTGGGATATTTACTTAGTGTATTCTGACTTTGAAAATGGAAAAAAAATCACAAGATATATGACAGCAGTTACATTCCAGAGCTTAAAGTTATCATAATGCCATACTTCTAATTACAAACCAGACTCGCAACAGCAAAGGCCAAGAGGAGCTAGGTTCCAGCATTAAGCAGTTTGTGCTGCAAACCTTTCCTTGGGAGCTGTCTCGAATCCTCTCCCCTCGTCAGACTTTTCTTTAAACAATGAGTGTTTTTGTTTTGTTTTGTTTTGTTTTGTCAATACCTGCTTTAAAACTCATAGGAAACATTTTGTTACCAAGTCCCCATGGACACAGGGAGAAGAGTCTGAAACCAAGGAGAGATTTCCCCCTCCCACCACCTGCCCCTAGAAATACTTTTCCACTTCAAAATAAAATGTCTTCTCTCTCCTGGGAGGGAAGTCTGAGCAATATAGGGAGGCTGCTGCACAGGTCAGTGCTTGGGATGTACCAAGCCATGGAAAATGAGAGCCATGACCCAGCCTGGTGGCTGACCTAAACTAACCCAAAATCAGCACTGGCAGAAGGGATACCACCAGCAGTTGGTCTGCCAACCCCTGCTGGGTTGCTATGGCAGCACCAAATTTTCTCAAAACAAACAAACAAACAAACAAAACTCCATCTTTTTTAAGAGAAGTTTTTTTTTATGTGTGTGTTTTGATTGTTTTTAAGATTTTTAACAACACTAAATTCAACTGAAATGAGCTACTTTGTCATCACAGCTCATTATCGATTGCTAGCTGAATGTTCTCAGTGAAACCGGGACGAGCAAGAGTAAACCTTACATAAAAAGCATGGTCTATTGATCACAGCTACCGCCACTGGCCCTCCACCGAAGCAGCAACCATCTCCTTTAATAAAAACGTAATCCTCCAATAGAGAGGAACCCATCTGCTTTACAATCCACTCCGCATCACGCTCTTCTGAGTGGTCATGAGAGAGAAAGCAGACCAGTCCACCCCCACACTACAACACTATTACTATGCAGTGACACCACCGCGCTTGATTTAAGTACATCTGGCATTTTCAGGTGTAATGCCTGAAGCAATAATACTAAAAAAACAGAACAACACTAGTTACACCCTCTGGGAGTTGCATGTGTGTGAACTAAGTAACTTATGGAGTTCGTATTTCCATAGTATCAAGCGCTTTGCATTCTGTAAGGTATTTATCCTCCTACCACCCAGGGGAAGGAGAGGTCAGTACTGCTCCTCTCCTTTTCCCAGTGCTTCCTCTGATCATCTTTTCCTATTGTGTGGAAGTTGGAGACCTGAATCCCAGCATGGGCTTGAGGCCAAGGGGTCCTGCAGGAGGCTGTTGGAGTGGCTGAGAGCTGGCTGCCACCCCAGTCCCCAGTAAGGGGGCAGACCCCAGGCTCTGCTGGAAGCCATCTGGTCGAATGGAGCAAGTTGATGACAGCATGTGCCCCTGAGGATATGGGGACTTCTGCATTCATTTCTACTGCTACAAAATGTATCCAGTCCTGTGCAGATGCTGTTCGCATTTACTCTTACCACCACCTCACTGCCATGTCACTGCACACTTTTGGGATGAACATTGGTAAAAGGGGGCCCAGAAGCCCCTGGTCTCATTCTGAATGCCTTAAGAAGTTCCTCATCCTCTCATTGCCTTTGCCTTGCAGGATTTTGGCTGACATCTTGGAGGCTCTGCCACCAAGATGTTCCTGGGGAGGATCCTTGGTGATCCCTTCCCATTTCCCATCCTCCTCACGCTCTCCTCAGCCCTACCTTAACACTCCCAGAGCCCATTTCAGAACAAGGACCAGGCAACGCGCACATGTATAGATTCAAACTTGCTTTTCAGGTCAGAACCAAGCCACTTGGATTCAGCGAGCAGACAAGGTTCAGGAGACAACAGCGGGGTATATGGAGAGGAAGGGCCAGATTCTGACCTCACCCAGAGTAAACAGGCAGGGCAACACATGGACTGGTGGAAGCACACAGCATTATGCAATTGTGCAAGGGGACACGTGGAGCAGGGGAGTCACCTGCCCTGCAGTGGTAATTTAAAAACAAGCCCAGTTCCATTTCCATATCATCCTGCAGGAGCAATTTCAGCCAAGTGAGCAGAACCACAGCTCCACCCTAAAAGGACTGAGGGGATTGAGCAGGAGCCATGGAGCAGGATTCAATCCCCTCCAGGCAGAACCCGCACCCTCAGGCAACAAAAGACACACATAGCCCCTGCGCGGCTGCACGATGCTGGGGACTACGGGGCCTCCACTCAGCAAGCTGAGGAGTTAATAGAAGCAAAACAAATCCCCTTTATTTGCCTCAGGGTCAGGGGTCAGTGTAAGTAAATCATTAATTAACACGTTGGCGCCTCAGTGCTATTGACAGGGTTTTGTGTACACAGTGGGACTATGGCACCCCCTGCAATTAAGCAGGCAGTGAACTTTCCTCCTCCTGCTGTCTCCTGCTCAGGTCGAGTGGACTAACTTACTCCCCTGTCTTCACCCAGGGCTTCTCTCTGCCTTCCCTACCAGTGACCCCCATGCTCATGTTTCTTTCCCTCTCAGCAGAGCTACCTGCAGAAACCCAGCCTCATCATTTTGTTGCTTTTCAACTTCACAAAGCGCTTCCTCCTTTAAAACACCTGACTGGCTATGAATTCATCAACATTTATATATACATATATTTCACCTCCACGCTCAGGTAAAGCTGCCCCTACAGCCTTTGCAGAGCTCACAGGTGTCTGGTGATAACTCAGACACTACATTGTCTCAAAGAGAAAAAAAATTCTTCCTTTCACAGCCCCTAGATTTTAATAAAAGTCTGGGATCCCTACATATTACTAACGGCACCTGGATATATATATATATTTTTTTCTAATCAAAGCAGGTCTGTTGACAGCCTTATTTCCATACCAGCTGGGAAATTGCTGTATAAAAAGCAGTCATCTCTAACTCCACAGTCACAGACCCTCGTAACAACCAGACCTAGCATCAGTGGAGCTGCTGGGAAATGTGTCTTACTGTTCTTAGCAGAGGGGTCTGCTTGTGTTTGGTTGCTTTGGTGTTCCTTTTTGGAAAGGTCTTGGCCTGCTGTCTGAAGGTCCCGTAACACAAGCTGACTGCCTCACAGCTACATCATGGTGAGATCAAGGCTGGCTACAACACTGAACTTCCAACTGGAAACTCAGCTGGAAGCCCAGCTGTCCCCCTCCCCTTACACCCAGTTACTCCCCTGTTGTCCTTGCATGCTAACACAGGTAAAATAGTTGTAACCTCCCTGTGTACACACCTACATGCTAATGAAATTTCCCTATGCAGCACACTTGTGGATCACACATCCTGAAATTTCTGGTCTTCAGGACAAAGACTGAAGGAATCAACACTTCCCTCCTCCTTCAGAGCATCCCACTGGTATTTGCCATCTTTGTCTTTCAGCATCAAGTTCACAGCCCTTGCACTAGTTACATGAAAACACCACCCTGTATGTTTCTTGAATCCAATGGATGTTAAAAGCAGAAAGCTGCTAGCGGCCAAATTAACAGCACATAATTAGTTTCATGCATAAACCTCTTAAAAAAGTGCAGGGCACTTGGTGTCAAGATTAGACAATTAACTTTGTCAGAACACAGGAGAACGCGCTGAAACGCTTACATTTGCAACGTGGTATTAAGTCTGCAATTCTCACCGGGCCTCCTGTGAGTAAATACTCTAGGTCAAAGCCTTGACAGCCTTATTTAGATTTTGCTCACTTAGTGCAGGCTCTGCTCAAGTAAAGACCACATATAATCCAGGGAAAGACTTCAGAGTTTGGCTCTATGTTTTGACAGCCTATAAAATAGCAGCTGAAGTGTAAGCAGGATCAGCAAAAGTAAGCCTTTCCATTGACACCACCGTCTGAAAACAGTGCTGTTTTACACACTTGCCAGAATATGCCTGTTCACTGCAGCATATTCTGCAGAACCCCAGTCAGCCAACCTTTAAAAACATCCCAGACTGGAGAAGGGCTTCTGCCAATACCCTATATTGCTGCCACATCTCAACACAGTGATCCATCAGCAATTCATATCCACAATCAAGTGGACTTTTCCCTGGGGAGTGACAGTCCCAGGGAGATTAGCACCTGTCTCTCCTCTGTTTATCACTGGCAGGTGCTTAAGTGAAGCAAGATACAAGCTTTGCTAAAGTGAACAAAGCTCCCGAAAGATAAGATGAATGTGCTAGGCCATGGAGCTAGGGCTCACTCAGGAAAGAGCAAATGATTCTCCATCTGTTTAGCAAAGGTGGCTTTGTGAGCTAACAGGAGGAACAACATTTCATTAACACAGTGAGTGGTAAGAGCCAATGC
This sequence comes from Netta rufina, assembly GCF_964035555.1. Taxonomy (NCBI): domain Eukaryota; kingdom Metazoa; phylum Chordata; class Aves; order Anseriformes; family Anatidae; genus Netta; species Netta rufina. Next base: position 4,187,971 of record NC_140126.1, on the reverse strand, counting down.
ACAGTTACTAGGAGAAAGTCTTCTGCAGCACAAAGGAAATTTACTGGCCCTACAAAACCTGTGCACCTTGGTGACTCCAGGCTGGCAGGCGCAGGTGAGCACAAGCTAGCTGCATTCCAGTTAATCCCAGAGCTGGAAGATCAAGAGGAACTAGAGTAGAGGTGTGGACGTGAGCCAGCTCTGATCAGGAGGCAGGCTGGCTACATTCGTGCAGCACCTGAGCTAACAAGTCCCTCTTCTCCCCAGACAGCACTCCATGCAGCTTAACATCAGCAGCTGGAAAGCTGGATCTGTGTATCATGTTCTGCTTTGCAACCACCTGGTGTAAACAGCAGATACTGAAACAGCTTTTCCAAGTAGCAGATCTAGGTGTAACTATTACAGGTGCTTCCTCGGCTTTGAAGAACTCAGGTGTGCAGAAAGCAAGAAAACAAAGTGAGAATTTAGCCACTAGCTTGCTGTCCCATCCGACCATGTAAAAGTTAGAAGACATTGCCCTTGCTATACCAGTAAGGAAAAGAAGATAGTCCCCCTGCCATTTCTTAAATTTATCTAGGCATTTATAGTAGCACATTTCTTTTATTTAAATAATCATGCGCACAGCAACAGAAAAGTACAAAGGTTGCTCTCATTCACCCAGAGGCAGAAGTCTAGCATCGTGGTGCTGCTTCTTGCATCACTCAAGTCCTCAGTTTAGGTTTTGCAAAAATATTGACTGAGAAGCACTAAGTAACTTGTAGAACACCAAAAAGGAAACATGTCAAAAGCTCTGACCCAATGTGCTGGTGCCCAGTGTCTTTGCAGAATAGCGATAATCCTTTGACATAGTAAAAGTAGATGGTATTTGGCCCTTTCTAGTTTAAGGGAAAAAATAGTTCCTCATGAATTTGTTTAATGTAAATAAACCCTCTATTTATCTTTGTCTTTAATAAATTCATACATTATTAGAAAATCCTTTATACAAGAAGACCCACTGAGCTATATCATCTCATTTTAAGAGATTTCCTGTTGGTGGAATACAAAGCAGCCACCTGCAATCGCCTAGTGCTCGAAAGGATTTAAATAAACACACACAGATAATTAGATCAGTTAACCTTGCAAATTAAAACAAGCACATTGCATTATCTCCAGTTTATCCTAAAAGAAAATATGAAGTTCCCCCAGATAAATAGTTTAATAAAGACAGTGAAGAGCTTATACAAGCAGCATAACGCTAAGTCTTCTAGGCATGCAGACTAACAGGATGAAAACCCACTTTCTGACTCATTTCATGCTGGAGGACTGGATCCTGGTTTGCACAGAAGAGAGGGTTCAATGTAATTCACAATTTAATCCATGTTGCCATTGTTTTTTCCCCTGACATCACTCAGGTAGCCTAAGCTATTGGGCCTGGGTCACACCCTGTACAGTGGGAAAGGCTAGGTTGGGATGCCTGGCCAAGGCTCTCCAACAGCTGCAGGAGACAGACCTGTAACCTTCAGAAGGCTGAAGTTAGGGCAGATGCATTGTCACCATGGCCGTGATCCCAATTTGTGACTCAGGCATCCACATTTCTTCTGTAAGGTAATGACTGCAGCTGGGGTGAACTTCCTCTCACAAACATAAAGCTAGGCACAGCTCACCACATATTATGCAGTGTTTAGATGCAATTTTATAACGGAGTTTTCTACCAGCTTCACAGCAGGTTTGCTTATTGGTTTTTAATACCAGATCTCATCAAAACAGGATAAGCAGAACATCTTGGTCAAAATGCTGTCCTGCATCTGAGGCATCACCACAATAAGAAATACACTGAAAGCAATATCCTTTCAGAAAACATTTCAGTGCTTTCCAGGAGAAGAAAGTTGTGTTGCTTGCTTACTTTTTTATCATTTCCACTTGTAAGATTTGGCAGCACTTTTTATGCTTTAAACAGTAAAGGAAATGGTCACAATTTCAGCAGCGAGCTGGACCTGTACTACAGACCTTGCACAAAGGAAGCTCCTACAATGGCAGGGCACAAGATGTGTGCTGCTCCCTGTGCTGACCTTCTAGAGTTTGGTCTTTGAGCCTGCAGCTGCTACTCCTGGGGTGTCACTGCTGCTGATGACACGTTCTCAGGACAAAATCTATCAAAATATGGTTTGTGAAACACTGCTCTAAATGACAGATTTAAGGCTCTTCTCTTTAAATACAAAATTCATATATATACACACACATCCTCATACACTTGTGAATGCCATTTAAGCACCAAGGAAAACACAGAACTGTTGGCTGAAATGGTGGCAACTTATTTTTTACCCCTAAAACTTACTCCCAAACTAAATTTGTGAAAGAGTTTGAAACAAGATGATCCTAGTCTGAGGGCTGGTCAGAAGATCTATAGAGAAATAAGATTCCCCAAATTAAACAGTTTGGAGTGAGAACTTGATGCTCTCTCTGTCAGGTGTGTTACCTGGGCCACTAAGTTTTTTAAAGATACCAATATCTTTAGCAGAAATTGGTGCTTATACATGAAGACTCCACAGAAGTAGACTGAAACTTGAATGGACCACAGGAACTGAACTCATTTTTATGTTCAGGATACATTAAGGTTGTACACCAAGCAAATGTCAGAATCTGTGATCCTCAGGCTGGTTTTTGTACAGATAATGAAATTTCCAAGTCAAGGCTTGATTACCCACTGCCCTTGGTTACCAAATTGTTCCGGTTAGCCTAGCAAACAAGCTCACATTTGCATCTGCTCCTCTGCAGATAAATCCCCTGGGCTGGCACAGGAGAAGGTCATGGCATTGGGAGCGCATCCCTTAATGCCACAGGCTGTACTGTGCAGCCCTGTAAATAAACACAGGGGGCTTAGTTACCAAGGCTATCCCTTCTGTACCTCTTACTGAATCCTGAACGTTAAGAGAGAAAAGTAAAAAATCTGAAAAGCAACAAACGCCAAGAAAAAAAAAGGTCAGAAAATAATCTGGCTGCTACAATGGTAAGGAACGGATCCTCCCTCCTCTATTTTACACCCCCCTACACATTCTGCTGCTGATCCAACACAGTCCTCAAGTTTCATTTCAGAAAGTAAAGCTGCTAAGCAGCTACCAAATGACCTTTGCCTCTCAGATGAGTATTTATGGCAGGCAACACATACATCAACAACAACAAAAAGTTTCCCCAGTAACGAAAATGTTTCTGCCAGCAATGTATCTTTTACAAGCATGCAAGATGTACCGGGAGTCTAATAATCAGATTAAAATCACATCAAACTATGTTGGGAAGTCAAGGTGAAGGCCTTTGGATTGTTCTCATGAATAGCCCTACCCAGACCTATCAGGTGATGATAAATACTTTTTTTTTTTTTTTTTTTTGCTTGGTTACTGTTTCTGAAATTTATTTAAAGGCTTACAGTTTTTAAAAGCCAAGAGGTGGGAAAACGGCACTTTAGCAATTCTTACCAGCATCTGATAATCATAAAATGATTAAGAAAAAAACAACATTATTTCTCCTGGGCAGTGAGCTTGGTAGTAAGTACCTGGTCTTCCTTGCCTCATATGGATCACTTCATATGCCTCCTAGGATCACTGGGAACCAGATTAGAGAGATTTTAGATAGATGTACTCTAGAATAGGAATGGTCAGAGTTTTAAGCTGTGAAACAAGGAGAGATGCTGAAGTCCTTGTTCTTTGTTTCCATCTCCTGCGCAGTATCTGCGTGAAGTCTGGCTGGAATCCTTCATTTCCAGATAGCATACTTCAGGCTGGGGATAGATGCCTGAAATGGATACCACAACCCTGTTTCCCCTCCCTGCAGAAGGCCACCTGGGAAATACAGGCAAGCATTGACAAAAGAAACACTGTCATCTGTCAGGGTGGATTATCAGGTGTGAGAACAGTAGTTCAAAGTATTAACACCTGATTTGCAGACATAAAGAACAGTGAAAGCCTACCCAGATGTTTGCTTCCGCAGAAGAATCACCAAGGGTGAGCAGCATCCAGCCAGCCCACATACAACATCTAGACTACAAAGCCCTACCCAGGTTGCAGCAGCAATGCTACAGTCACCCGTGCATCTCTCCACAGTACGGGGAAGCAGTTTTCTTGCTTTCAGGCTCGGATCCATCAGTTTTGTTCAGATTAGCAGCTCAGTCAATTTGAACAACCCAGCTGACTGTGCACAAACACTGACCTGGGAACACTCAGGTGAGATGTTCTCCCCATGAACCTATAGTGAAGATGGGTAATAATCCCATTTGCCCTATCCACTCAAGGCCAACAGAGAACAACTAACTGCCCACAGCCTGGAGGATCATGCATCAGGGCTCTCTACATTATTATAGAGTCAGTGAACCATGGGGAAGAGCCAACCCTATGGAACAGACGAGGAACAACCTTAGGACGGCCTCAGGAGCCTGTCAGCACCAGAGAAGTTTCCTTTTCAGTCTTCAGCCTTTTGGTAGCCACAGCAGCAAGCCCAGAGTTAACACATGAAACCCCAATAAGGCGCAGAGGAATATCCAGACAGAGAGGGCAGGAGTAGTGGGCTCACACAAGCACTGCAAGGGCAAAACATTGCACCTGCCTGAGCTTAATCTAAAAGTTAAATCACTTGACTGCATATTCCAGTTAAACTAGCATGTCTGCCACCACTGAGCCCATCTGAGAAACGTATTCACCTACCCACTGCACGACTCCCACCAGCTTCTCAGTATAAAGAAAAGTAGTTTCCTTGGAAATGAGAGCATGCTATCATTTGCAAAATTGTAGAAAACCTGCTAAGCCTTGTCTCTCTTTTCCTTCAACCTGTAGTGGGGATGGACACTACAGATAGCTCACACAGAAGACATGATCACACCATTCTCTTGCATCTACTTCCAAGGAACCCTGATGAAGTTCTTCCTCTGATTCCAATGGGAGAAGAACAAAACAGCTGCTGAATGCATATTTAAGAAGGATCTACCCACCAGCTTTGTATAAAATCATCACTGCATTTCTACACACTGCCAGAAAACCTGATCAACTTCTTCCCTCCCCCCAGCAGAGTTCTCCGCACAAAAATGAGTCACTTCTATTGACTAACCCACAAATATTAAAAGCAGCAACAAAGTCTGAAGAGCCTTTTCATTGTCTTCGCCTCCACAAGGAGGCTAAAACCCTGTTTTAATGCCGATTTCCGAAAGCCCCCATTTGTTTTTTGTGATTTTTTTTTTTTAATACAACTGCTTATTACCACAGACTCCCAGGATGACATCAGCCAGCCGTGGTACTCAGCCGCAAGGAGGAACAACCTCTCCTGCACACGTGAGCGGTGGTTGCGGAGGCACCAGTGAGTCAGCATCAAGCAGATACGCTACATGTACACACAGCCCATATGCTATTGGATGCATCATCATGCTGTAGTAGATCTCAGGCTCCAACATGCTCATGGAGCTCCCTCCCCACCCCAGAGAGAAGTGGACCCTCACACCACTGCAACTGTACACAAAACTGGTTTGCTATCAGACCAGTCTCAGCCCTAAATTGCCTGGAGCCCACACCAAAATCTCAGGGACCAGTTCAAACGTTATGAAACAGCACATCCAGCCTGGTTCCTGGGCTTCATCAGCTAGTGAGAAAGATGCCTCAGCAACCTCACTTGTGCAGAACAGTTTTAGGTCTGCCCAGTGAAAAGATCTGCCTGTGGTGATGAATAAGCACATGGTGGAAAGTCATCAGGGCTTCTTGTGGCAGCCCTGTGAGAACTCTGCTGCCTAAGGTATAATCTGAAGAGCTCCACATAGCAGGAATTCACCAATCTCTTCCTGTCAGAGTCCTCCCTTTTCCCAGGGAAAGGGGGGTTTGGTCCTTTTTGATGCTTTTCGTTTCTGTGATGGTGTTCTTTTTTTACATCACTTATTAATCTTAGTGTATTTATCATAAGCATAAATCTTCATCAGAATTGCAAGAAGCATTTTCATTTAAATAAAGCTTATATACATAATTCTTTCAGCATACATTTGAACAAGGTTTCTATAATACTCATTTTCTTAGAGATTCTGCTAACCTTTAAATGCATCCCTTTCTAAAAATGCCAGGTTTTAACTATTTAGCAATATCAGCTTTCATATTTCCCATAAAATTGATTTCCTAGATTTTCTGTTGACTATTTCTTTAATAATAGGCAAGGTGATTGTGACTGAGGGGTTGACCAAGAGGTGGACAGTCATCCACAGAATGGATCTCAAATTTGTTAAAATTAAGCTAAACTTACCACAGCTCCCATCTAATTACACCATGCCTCCCAAATATTACACATCTCCTCATATAATTTTCATTAAGTACAAGCTACTATTTGTTTCATGTAACCATTTCATGCCTTACAGAAGATTGATCATTTAGTCACGAAAATGGACTCACAATTATTTAGTTAGACACTAGGATGGTTTAGTTTGCAAAGCACAAGATGAAAGAATTAAGGAACTAACTGTGAAAAAGAAAGGCATTCTCTTGTGTATATGCCGATTGAAAACTTTGTCTCCTGAATACCTCATCCAAACTAAGAGAACTCTACAGAGGAGGACTAGCACCTCCTTGCTTCAGACAAGACAGAAAATACACTTTATGCAGCAGGGAAATTGAGTTATTTACTGTGCATGCACTCCTCAAGACAGGCTGCTGAGGCAAGCTAGTATGTGTATGAACCCCTCAGAATTAAGCACAGTTTGAAATGGGTTTGTGTCTCCTTCTTCCTGACAAGAAGTAGTTTAGAGTACATCATCCATATTTTTCCCATCTTCTGGAGGAGCCATGTGCCAACTACTTGTACCCTAAGAAGCGTGGATGCTCAAAATTAGAGAAGAAAAACCATCTAGGAATGAAACAGACTCTTAAGGCAAATAAACAGACCCTGATGAAGTGGGCATTAAGGGAGGATTTCTAATTTTCTTCCTGAAAGCAATGTTTCATCTGCATGCTACGTATCAGTGTTTCAGTGTTTCTTTGCATCACTTGTATCAGAGTGAACTAGAACACTACCAAATCCAGAAACACAATGAGTAAAGAGTTACAGACCTAAACTTAAAGAGGTTTATAATGACTGACTTGTAGTAATTGGATGTGAATTATCAGGTACCAGGATTATTTGCCCCAGCAAAAAGTATGCTGTTCCCTGCATTAGCGTGGCGTAGAAAGGGGTATAACTTATTTATACTCCCTACTTTTGTATGTTTCAGACAGAGTAGGAAGTGGCAAAGAATCTGACTTTTTTTCCCCAAAGTCTAAACAGAATTGTTGTTTGAAAATAACAAAGGATTATCACATATTCTAGAAAAAAAAAAAAATTGTTTGGCAATGGAAGTGTTTTCATAGTGCTGAAAGCTAATAGGAACCTCTACTAATGGATTTGAAAAAATATTATTTGCATTCAGTTTTCTGTGCCTATGTCACAGAAAGCTTTTCAGAAGCCCCAAGAGGTATAATACAAAAGATCCAAGCTAGTCAGAAGACTGTTCATTAATACTTATACTTTCAATGCATCTCCTTCAAAGGCATGCTTGAAGCTGTAGAAAGAAAAGACTCGCAAGAAATAGTTGCCCATAGTAATTAGTATCCTTTATTGAAGGCCATTTATCCAACTTCCAGAATATATTTCAGACCCACCTAACTCTTCAAACACCAGAGGTGATATTGAACAGTAATTTTAAGAGTAAGAATCTTACAGGGAAGGAACATACATACTGGAGAAAAGAAAAGAAAAGAAGGAAAAGGGAAAGGGAAAGGGAAAGGGAAAGGGAAAGGGAAAGGGAAAGGGAAAGGGAGAGAAGGAAAGAGAAGAGAAGGGAAGAGAAGAAAAAAGAAAAGAAAAGAAAAGAAAAGAAAAGAAAAGAAAAGAAAAGAAAAGAAAAGAAAAGAAAAGAAAAGAAAAGAAAAGAAAAGAAAAGAAAAGAAAAGAAAAGAAAAGAAAAGAAAAGAAAAGAAAAGAAAAGAAAAGAAAAGAAAAGAAAAGAAAAGAAAAGAAAAGAAAAAGTAAGAGTAATATAACACAGGCAACTTTTTGAAACCTGTCTTCCTTTTTGCATTAGACACATCTCTCCCCCACTGAAGTTCTCCATCTTCTACTTGGCACAGCCAACTAAACCCCCAGCAGTTACATTAAATCTTTCTCCAAAGTCTCAAGAAAGCTGTTCCTCATTTGTTCACCCAGCCAAACTAAGCCTTTTTTCCCTCCTAATGAATTTGGAAGAAGGGCAGAAAAGAGTTTCCCTGTGAAATCAAAAGCTACAACTGAAACAAGGCTGATAGGCTGCTGAAAATGCACCGAAACATGTTTGACAGTGAAAGACCTTGTTTGTAACCGTAAGGATTGCACACAGAATGTTTTTTGATCCTGGGAGGACTTTGATCTACACTAACCCCCTCAAATACAGCAAAGAATGTCAGTAGGCTGTGGAAAAAGAAGGGGAAAAAAGGAAGTGCAGGTATACAGTGCCAAATAGATGACAGTTCTTGACGTGTTCGTCAAGCACAACCAGGCTTTGGACAGAGGAGAACAGGCGGCGCACGCCTGGAGAAAACTACATTTCACCATCTACGCCAGAAAATGCCATTCAATAAAAGGAGAGATTCCGTGAAGGCATCTCAGGGCAGCTCTGGGCATGAAGTTTGAGGTAAATAAGCCCTTCACTAGCATGGCCTAGCTGCAAGGAGTTTGACACAAATGAAATTCAGTGGTCTCCTTTTTTTGCAGTTCTTACCACAAGTGAATGAGGCTTGACTGAAGCTCAATGTTAAAAGCATTCTTGAGGACTAGAAACAGAGGTTGATATTCAGAAGAGGAGCCAGATTAGGACTTCTGGGACACCGATCAAGAATTGGCAGGGCAAGATGTGTGAGGCAGTCAAGGCCTAGAACCACCCCTAAATATGAACAGCTTGGTGCTGATTTGATATCACATGAACATTTCCAGTATGGGTGGGCAGTGTACAGCTACAGAAGGACATCACCCTCGGTGCTAAGATAATACAGATAAGACCTTTTCTGCACACGGGACTAATGGTTGTGCACCAGTGAGCAGTATGAGAGGCACTGGGCAGACTACATTGAAAGGGGGTTACCTAAGATCATCTCTTCCACATGCCACTATATCATTCCCTCACCTCTCCTCAGGACACTGCCTTGTCACAAAACATTCATCCTTCCCAAGAAGTAATAGTAATAGCAAGAAAAAAATAAATCCCTCTTGACAAAAGGTCTTCTTCCCTCCTGAAGTTCTCACCTAGGCAGGGGTAGAGGACACCTGATCAAGCAAGACAATGCAAAGGCTCCAACCTTTTCCTGGGCTCAGAAGCATTAGAATAACTTTGAGGAGCCTTGCTAATCAGCATCTTTTGTGCCCTTTGGTGAGATGTGGTTGAACATGATAGGCATCTTGTATTATGTCTTACAGAAAAGCAGAGAAGAGAATAAGGAATACTTAATATAACACAGGGGCTCAGTGCAGTGACAATGGTCTCTATTATTCTTGGCATGACCCTAATACAAGTGAGGCGCTGTTTGCAAGATGCCTCTTTTTATTGAAAAGTGTATCTGACCCAAATTTTATTACAGATGTCAAATACAGTATGGACAAGTACAGCATGAGTCTAAGAATTCCTCCTCTTTTTTTTTTTAACCCACTTTTTTTTTTTTTTTTTTTTTAAGTAATAGTAAGGATGCCACTCTTCCCTTATTTATTTTCAGGTCAATCACAAGAAAGAAGAAAGAGAAAACCCTTTTCTGAAAGGCAAGAGTCATCCTGAGCTTTCGCCTTATATTGGAAGAAAGCTTTTCACTTCCAACAGTTATCATCCTTTGCCAGCATCACAGGAATGTCTAGGACACTGTAATCAAAAACAGGGTCTGTCAGTGCTAAGTACTGTAACTCAAACACAAATGAATATGAAAGGAAAAATCTTACTCTGGAAAACCAAATGTCTAGTAGTCAAAGAGGTGACAGTGGGGAAAGCTTAATTAGCTCCATTTAATTAGATACCAAGGCAAAGGTGGGTTATTTCTGTTTTTCTGGACCTCTCATTTCAAAAAGAATTCCCTAACATATGTCAAAGAAATCAGTCTCAAATACTTGATCCAAACTACCATGCTTTCACAGACTGAAGGGGTTTGAATTAATTCTAGAGAAAATAATTCAATTTAAAAAGATTGAATACAATGCCCAAGACTCAGTAGGCCTTACCAAGAACAGTATCAGGGATTAGGACAAAATAAAAAGGAGCCTAGTCATAAAAGGAGCCTAGGTGACAAAGACCAGTGTCACCTGGATTCCATGTCAAGACAGAAATGTTGATCTCCATTGGATATGCAGATTGAGTAGCTAATTACACCATTTGGGAAGCTTAAGCATCCCATATAAATACCATCATTGCAAGTGAGGGAAACACACACCTGCTCTTAAGTCTTCTCCAGAAGAAGTCAAAGTTACGAGTTCCCTTCAGTAAAAGAAATGGTATGAACTGTTCATTCTGGACACATGACTTTCCTCACACAGTAGAAAAGTAATCTTAGGATGGACAGACTGATGTTTGGTGACTCACATTTCAGGTTGGATGGAGCAAATCCAGGTTTTACCAAGCGGATAAACTGATGATTAAGTTTGCATGATGGATACTATGGACTTACTGCTGTAGGATTTCTGTATCTCACTGACCTGGGCTCCTACCTTACAAGCTAAACCTGCTTAAAGAAAAGTGGTATTAAGTGCAACATGAAGAAAACTAGAATGCAGCTTCTGTAAGGCTGACAGAGGACATAAAAGGAATGGGCATGCAAATAGTTATACCCTGATATGATCTGCCATTGGATGGTTGTCCAGTCAGTTATGCTCAAATTAGTTGTTAACTGTTGCTTTAAACAACTGCATTGAAGTAAATGTTCCACAACTAAAGTCTTTCTAGGGAGAAAACTCCAACCACCTTCCGCAAGCACCTGGCTTTTGATGAACATATTATTTTGTAGCTGCCAGGAGAGGGAAAAAAAAAAAAAAAAAAAAAAAAAGAGAGAGAGAGAGAGAGAAAAGAGCTGTTTAGCTGTTTCTAGGGAAAGAAAGGGGAAAGAAAGTTGAACTAAGACAATTCTCTGATGAAATAAATACTTTAAGAAAATTATAAACATTCAAGTCCACCTGGTACAAAGCTGTTTTTATCCTTGTTTATTTAAGTGCTTTAAATGAAGAAAGGGAAAAAGGGTCACTCACTTTGATTAAAAGGATGTTTAGGCTAGGTTTCAAAAAGCTACAAGGTTGCACGTCCTCTTAGTCCAAGTTCAAGGTTAGAGCTGGTATTAAAAGGCAAAGCAAGTGACATCAAGAGGGCTGTTGTTAAACTTGGCGCTTGTAATAGTGTCGGCTTCTGTTCAGAACTCTCTTGGCCTCTGGACAAGATACTGCAATTCAATAACAGCTAGCTGAGACTTTCTAGGACTCTCAAGGATGTTTTCCGGCAGATAAATGGAGAGACCTCCAGTGGCTCTGATCTGTATCGCCAAGCCACCATGGACAGGTGTAAGACTTCAAGCAACATCTCAGGAGCATTCCTGGCTCACTGGATGGGCTGTGAATTATCATAACAGTGGTAATAAAGAGCGTTTGCACATCAGCGCACACACACACACACAAAAAAAAGCAAAGAGGATAAATGTGATTTTTAATCTTCAGCTATCTGCATGGGAAAGTATGATTAATAACTACAGAGGCTTAACATACCCTCCTCAGATAACGAGTGAGGTGGCCTTCTCCAAGCCCTGATTATCCTCTTCTAATGGGCTTCATTTATTGTGTAAACTAATAACCAAGGCCTAAGCACCGCACACTCCAGGGTCTGCAGGAAAAACACTGGGCCCAAATGTGATTAAGTTGGTGAAGATCGCCCAGCAACACAGCATGTTGGTTAGGGGCAGGCAGGAGCAGGGACTGGATTGACCAGGAGAAGGAATGGAGAATCAACACATCCTGCAAAGAAATGAAGCAGAAAGTAGCAGGGATCTGCCTTTGAGTGGTATAAATACCCTGCCTTTCAGCTGGGATTGCTAGGAGTTTTCAGCCAGAATTGGTGGAAAGCCAGAATACAGCCCCACAGTGCTAATACCAAGAAAGCAAGGCATTGGTAATGAGGAGATGTGATTGCAATGCCATCCAGAAAGTCAGCAGCAATGCCAGATGTGGAGAGTAACTTGAGTTGTCAGTCAGAGCGACTGTGCTAGAGCAAAGAAGTGTTCAAAGAAAGCTGGATTTCCCCAAAGTGAAGGAGTTTAACAACACAACCCTGGCCCAGGAAAGAAAAAAATGACCTTCCAGCTCCCCTGGCTATATCTCTAAAATGCAAGCACAGCTAAAGGGAGGCAACTTTGCAGGGCACCTAAAGAAAGAGGATCAGATCCTCATTTGAGCTGCACTGATGTAAAGTAGCTTAAATTCCACTAGAGTCCACGGAGCTACTCTGAATTTACACCCATCAAGAGAGAGAACAGAATACGAGTTCCCCTCACTGAGAAGCACATTTCTTAGCTGCACAATGAACATCACATTAGATTATCCAAACTGAAATAATTGTAAATACCCAATTTATCTGGACCCGTTTGTGCTGTCTTCTTAATTGTTGCACTTCACTCAACAAGGACAATGAAATTAGTTTGGACAGGCTCACTTTAGAGGCATTACCACTGTGCTATGGCATCTTGAGCTCAGAGTGCTGATGGAAAAGGTTTGAGGCTTAATAGAATAAAAATAAAAGAGAAACACAGCAATATAGATAAATTTGGGACCTCCACTGGCACCTGAGACATTCTCTTTGAAGGGTGTCACATCTGTTTCACTCATTCACGTTTGTACAGCCTGCAATACAGCTTCTAAAAACTGTACTGAATCCACAGACACATTTCCCTAGGCTTCCCTCAGCAGCTGCCTGACTTCTGGATGCTGGTGACATGCTGTACCCAGCTTCTCCAGGAGCATCTCTGCTTCTCCCCTCCCAGGTGAAAATACAGCAACATCAAGCAATGAAGATGCCATTGCAGGTTGCTGCTGCAAAAATAGATAGCCTGCAAGGCTTCCCCACCACCACCTCCCCTATCCTGTACAGGATCAGGCACAGAAAAAATTGATCCCCAGTTGTTCTATAGAAGAACAGAAGCAAACCACTCCGACTGCTTTTTCTTCTCTTGGGCAATGTGAGCCTACACTGACAAGCATATATGTACTGAGCCTCTATTTCAAAAAACATCAGATTTACAAGCCAGATGTATATACATGCAGCATCACAAAACGAGAAAATGATCAGTAGCTTAAGTGTCTCCCCTTTTCAGGAAAAATTACATGATCTCCCAAACAAAAGTAGTTGGGAAGCAACATGTTCTGCCTTAGCGGCTCTAATCTCAACTCATTTCACAAGGCAGGCACTATGTGAACACAGGGTAATGTTGCCAGCAAATCTACAAAGGAGATAAGAGACAGCAAGGACAAACATGCAGAGCAAGATGGGATGGAGTAGAGAAGGAGACAATACTGTTTGGCCAGACATGAGGTACTAGCATGACTTTATTGAGAAAGGACACTGCTAAGTAGCACAGAAGACATGCAACCTCTCATATGTTTATCAGGGAAGATCTTGACAGTGGGGCTGATTGTAAGCCAGCCATAAATAAAAAGGCCCAGAAAATACGACTCCAATTTTGTCACCCTGGATACAAAGTGCTATTCCATTGATCAAAGCTATAAACCAAATCAGAAGCACATGCCCGTATGCCTTATAAGTTACATATTTACTACGTAAAGTCCCTATAGTAGCAAAGAAATGACTGAGCCATTCACACAACAGGAAAACAACAAATTCACTCCATCTGTTTAAAGAAACAACCTGAGCTTAGAATGAATATTAGTTATAGCCGAACAAGACTTGCTCTGCCAAAATCTGCCCACAAAGACAGTGATCAAAACAGTTTTTTTCCCTCAACAAGCCAAAGAAAATATGCAGCAGAGGCTCTGAGGATTGTAACTTCCCATACCTACAGGGAAGAGAAGGGAATAAGTGCATTTGAGCACCAGAGTTCACTTAGAGCTGGAAGTGTGTGCATCTCAAGGTCAAAATTTAGTACAGAACTCAAAGGAATTTGAAGGTGTATGTTTTTTAAAGGAGTTGTATTTTAATGAGACAATATATATATTGTTTTAAGGGGTGACGTGGTAGAAAGAGGATAGAAAAGTATGGGAAACAAGATGTAAGAAGTTCCTATTAAAGAGAAAAATGGGAAATGCACATTTCTCATTTGAAAGAATAGGTTAGGCTTAATTTTGTCCTTGTACTTACAGAAACTCATCAGAACGATTTGACATTGCTGGGAACCTGCCAAGTGCAGCAACTCATAAATGCAATGCCACTGCACAGTTCGCTCTGCAGCTGCTCAGGACCAAGTGCCCTCAGATAACTGCCGAGGCCATCGTGCAGCCCGACGGCCATGATCCTCACCAGAGGCAGAGCCCAGCATGAGGGAAGCACAGAAGCTAAGTGGGTTATGTTATGTCAAGTCCCATCAAAAGCCAGCCACATGCAGAGAAATGGGGCAGCCTCTGCCACTCCCAGGAAGATTGCATCTCAGCTAATTCTTTTAAAAATGTCTTCCAAACATGAAGCACAATTTTAGGCTTAACGATGCACTTGCATTATTTAACACAGGATATGCAGCTTTCTGACTGTGTTTGTGTTAAGTTCTGAAGTGTCTCCAAAACAACTCGAAGTACATACTACATGCCTTGATGTACTACTACATGCTTAGATGTTCCTAACCTAGTTACCACGGGTAGCACTAACAACAAGTGTTTCAACCAAGATCCAAGTCCTTATTGTGTTACTGCCCCAGAAATTAGTCAGGGAGTGTAGCTGCTCCACAGCATTGAAGTCTGTGCTATAGTGTTCTCATTCCTACTATAGAGGGAAGATGAATTAAACCAGAGTAAAACACTTTTGTTTCAATGATAATTTTGGTGACAGATAATGCAAACTTGATCCATCACTCCTATTTCTGGTCTTTAACTTCCTTTTATTTTGCTGTTTTATTTTTGAAGAAAATTACCCTTGTTTCACTGAGTATCTGAAGGGTTTGAAGACACATATATGTTGCATAAAGAAGCACAGAACAGACAACTTACAAAGTAAGCTATGGGTAGTACAGCTACCACTATTAAACCTACAGTGTATGCAGACAGCCACCAGTGAGAGTCCAAAGCATGCAACTCTGAAGCACCTTCACTGAAATGCTTTACTGCAGCATTATGCAGTATTTCACACTGCCATTCCTGTGACTGTACAGACAAAAAGTTAACAGTCTTTAACAGCACCTGTTTTTCTCTTCCCCTCTCTCTGACTGAGGACATGTAAGTAGAAGTGAAGGTCCAGTGCTTGGAAGTTATTCCTGGGTGTATCTACTACCTCCTTAATCAGCACGACCGTACTGGAAACCCTACTATTTAAGGTTCATTAGTAATTATTGGCAAACACAACTGAAACACCAAGACACTGATGATCTAACTCCTACAGTTTGGAGCTGGGACCTCTCTCTGGTAAAAACGCATGAGAGCAACTAAATGGCCCAGCAGGTGTCAGGGATGCTCAGTGTTTTGAGAATTCGGATATTCAAATGCAAAGATTCTTGGTAGAAATTTGTTTCCCCATTTAGAACTACGGTACTGGTTCACGATGATGTCATTTCAGCAGTGACAAATATAGCTGACTCTGCTCTTTCCTACGCCATATAAATCCCTTGACCTCAATCAGATCACTGCTGATTTACACTTGTGTAAATGAAGTCAGAATCAAACCCATGGCATTCACAAATGTAGGCCAGAGTAAGCATTACTCACAGACAAGAGACAACCCTTCAGAGGAAGGAAAAAAAGATCATTTTCATGCAAATACCCTTAATAATAAGGAACAAGAGATAGAAATAAGAGCATGAATGAAATGCAATCAAGAACTGCTCTGAGATCAGATTTGTTTCTAACTTTATGATGCTGCATCAGCTGCTCTTAAAGTAGCTTAAGCCCAAAATTTGACCTACCTGAAACTTGTTAGATACAATTTTTCATCAGGGATCTGTGAGCTAACTCAATCCCTAGGCTTGGCTTTGAAGGTAGCTGAAGTTGCTCAGCTGCTTGCAGGATCTGAACTGTTTTGATTGCTGTGTGCTAAGAAAATGGAAACTTTTTTATTTTTTTAAACTGAGAACCAGGTTTGCCCTCAAATCGTTACACATTATCTATTTATTTATGCATAAACAGTGGCATTATGGTTTGGAGAATAGGAACCCTTTGATGGAAGGTAAGCTTGACTAGCCTATGGGAGTTTACTGCTATGCATATAAATGAGGCCATACATACAAAAATGCAGAACAGACAAGCGAAAATATACAGCATCTCTTTAAAATGAAATACTTTGATTGCTCCAATCACAAGAAGTTGTAAAACTACCCTGAAGAATTAACAGCCTCAGTACATGCTAACTACATCCATCATAAATTCGTCTTTAGTTTCTGTTATCATATCACTGCCTCTTGGGACCCCCAGTCCTGTCATCATTTGCCCTTTATAATTTATTCAGCTTGTACTTGCCTGAATCCTTTCTACTTATCATTCATCTTTACAGTTGTACATAAAATTAGATTGATCCTCCTATGGCAGACATGTCAGAGAAAAAAGTTGTCATTGAATAACACATAAAACAAATGAAGGTCCAGCAAAAGCTTTTGTTGAATAACTTGGAAGTCATCCTTTGAGAGACAGAAGGTATCAAAATAGAAAGACAAGACTACCTTTAATTTTTTTTTGTACACCATTCTTCAAGTGCCACCAAGATTCAAATAACTGAGACATCTGGTTCCCATTTGGGGTTATCTCAGGCTAAGCTTGGTTAGCCACCAAGAGTGTGATGAATACACCAGTCTCAGCTGAGACACCAGCACACATCCAGTATCCTGGTTCTGCTACATGGCTTGCTCTGCATTCTTTCCCTCCAGTGTTCTTTGGAGGGGGCAGTAGAGAGTTTGCTTTGTATTCTGGAGGCTGCTGTGTTGGGATACAGAAGCCAATCTTTAACTAGTGAAATGGAACTTTAATGTTTACCAAGCAGATAGGACCCAGGTGTTTCATCTCATCTGGTGAACAGAACAGCACTGTCAAACTAAAGGAGTTTTTAGCAAATGGCAAGTGCATATGGTTTCCTCTATCTCTTGCCCCCTCCCCTCCCCAGAACAAGATCCAAAAATCATTGCCTGGTCAGTCAGAAGGAGGAAATGAGGAAAAAAAAATCTTTTTAACCATGACATTGACATCCACAGATTTTAGAGTACCGAAGTATTTCTACAGGACTGTTTTTCGCAAGTCTCTTACCTCAAATCTGTTTTTATTCCTTTTCATCTTCATTTTTAACTTCAGAAAATAGACATGTTTCTCCCAGGGGAACAATTAGATGTGTTTTCTTTCAAAATCTAAAGGGCATGGTGAGCAGGCTGTGTGTTCAGCAGGCTACTTTAATCAATGGAACCCATCCAGCCTGCCACTGCTGACCAAATTGCAATTTACATTGGTAGAGAAAACTTTAGAAATAGGAAGGTGCAGGAATATAATACCATTTTTGGCATAACATTGTGCAGAGTGATATGTGGCTTAATGGTTTTCTAACAAGCTTTTGGAAAAAGCTTTGAAACATTAAAAAAGACAGACTAAAATTACAGCAAATTCTACCCAACCAGTGAAATTCCTGCTATATGTGCAGAACTTATGAAGTCCACATGACACTATGACACTTACATCTCATTTTAAGCCTCATTAAAAGGATTCAAGAGCTAGATTTGCAAGACTCCCTCCTCCTCTCCCCCCCCTCATTCTTGAGGTCTTTCCACACATACATCATATATAAAAATTTAAGCAAATACCAAGCCTATACCAACAACATATTGACCCCCAAATTATTTTGAAGTTTGTGTTCAATTTCCAAGTTATTTTAAATCTGTGTTTAATAAGTGTCATGAACTCACCTGTCTTCTAATGTTGAGGGTGTGAATTTATTTTTAAGAGAACAATGATAAGTGAAGAAAAACTTTTTTTTTTTTTTTTTTTTTTCCTGGATGGCAGAATAGACAGAATAAAAGAACCATTCAAAAGAAAACTAATGATGCTTTGACTGAGAAATTTAGTATACCAGTAGTACTTCTCTCCACCTCAGGAGGAATAGATACACTACAAAAACCCAGCCTATTTCCCAACCTGAATAAACTCTTCGGGTCGCTGAGGTTAACAGTTTCTTAGCTACTTAATTTCATAATTATTCTTTGCAATTCCTACAGAAAGATTTTAACATTATGCAAAGAGACACTCCTCCAACCAAGTATACATGGACTATTCACTCTCAGTGCCTCAGAGAGCCACAAAGAACCAGAGGAAAAAAATGCCGCTGTGCTTATCATACATGAGCTCAGTTTATTTGTGCTATAAATAAAAGTAGATCTTGATAGCATAATTACATTTCTCAGCATTATCCTCTGCCATTCGCTTCAGAAAGAAAAAAGGGGAGAAAAAGTTGCCTTCACTATAATTTGTAATCAAAATGACTACACTTAAAACATAATTTTATTTCCCTGATTTCATTTCCTGTGGAGCTTTGTGGGGCAAATAGATAATATTATACCAAATCTGCAGGCAGATAATTCTTCCATCCCCTGCACTGTTGTTGTCTAGATCACTCTCTCCACCCCTAGCCCATGCTTTCCCCAACACTATGGGCTGTGTTTTTGATGCTGAATTTTATCATGGAGGGATATCTCAGTATCAGAAATCCCAGGGGTGAATCAACTTTTACTTTCTCTACTACCTCTTTTCCTTTCCCCCAAATTACTCTTCCTTGCCTAATTTGCTTTTTATGATGTTGGGGAAAAAAAAAAAAAAAAAAGTGGTTTCCCACTATGAAGGATTAGCACAGATTATGGTGAACCGTGTTAATTATAGGTGAGGAAAGAGAATTGTGCATCTCTCCAATCTGTTCTTGATTTCCCTCGTGCCTGTCTGGCTGGTAATAAGCCTCCTTTAATCTGGCGGTCCCCTTGGTGAAATCAGCACCACGGACAGCAATATTGATTGCTTCTGAGAAACCATCACAGCTGCTCAACCAAATTACCTTTGATATGTGACCTTTAATGTAATTACTGCAACATCAAAGCATTTCTATAAATTATTAAAGAACTAATATACTTCATCATCCAGCTCCCCTATTATATGTAAAATAAACAATCACAAATAAACGCTTTAATTTGGATTGTCTGATGTTCGCAAAAGTGCTCTTTACACATACATACACACCCTCCTGTGTTAACCTTCAATTATAGGCAAGAGTTTCAAACTATCCAAAAGAGACTAATTCATTTCAAGGAAGAGGATTCAACTAATAATTCTATGCTTTACATTCCATTCTAGTTGCTTCAAAATATCCGTCAAGATTCCTTGCTGCCCCAAAACAAAGTGCCGTAAAGACTTTATTAATCAACGCATACCTGCTTGGAAGTCTTTTGATTATTCCACAAGATGACTTTATGTTCCACATATAACATGGAAATATGTGAAGCATATTTCTGTCATCTTGCAGAGCACATTCAGAAAGTAATTACTATAAAATATGTGCATGTAGCCACTCCACTAAAAACAGTGATACATAGCTAAAAGGCAAGGTGTCTGAATCTGGACACAAACTCCCGATGCCTCACCATTTCCATACATTAGCATTCATGTACATATTATTAAAACAACAAACTCTGTTTCAGAACACAAGAACACAAACAGCAACGTTGAAAGAGAAGACAAATACAGTTTACTGATGAAAGGGAAAGAAGCATTTTAATTCAATGGCTCACTGTAGTACTATTTTTCTTCCTAGACCAGCCTTGTTAATTATTTTTTTTTATACTTTCTCAGTACTGCTGTTTGTGTCACAGACTCCAGAGGGTCAAGAGAAGGTGTTATATATGTGTCATCTGTGAACTCATGTGAATGAGGACTTAGACCCTTGACCTTACAAGTGCTTTTTATTTTATGATGAACTATTCTTGATATTGTTGGTGAATGTTATCAAGCGCAGTCAGGTAAGTCATAAATAATTCTCTGCTACTCACACAGGAACCATAAAACAGTATCCAGGCATAATAGTTTAATCAAGAGACAAGGCTAGTTTCCTTAAATAAACCACAGTGACATCATTCAGAAGATGAGTTCAGAAACTTGGCAGAAGACTGCATGCAGAGGGTTTGCTGGTGAAAAATAAGGTTTAATCCTGAGATGAGCAGAACTAGAAGTGAAAGGGATGGGGGGAGTCAGTGCTCAGAACTCTCAAAAAACAGGTTGCTATTTTAGAGGATTCAATGTTCCCTATTTAATCAGATGCAAATGCATAAAAACCTCAAAGGATAAAAACTAAAAAGCCTGCTGAAATCCGTGTGGCCAGTAAAGGCTGTAAATGGTAGAAATGACCAACTAAAGAACAAAATGTTTCACCTGTAGATTAGAATCAGACAATAATGTGGGAAGAAAGACTTGATCTCAATTCAAGTGGCTGAATTTTGTCACTGTACAAAACAGTTTTGATTTTAAGAGTTTTGTGAATTAGAATCCCTAAAATGCAAGGCAGGATTCAGAAATGTAGACATGTAAAGAAGTCTTCCTAAAAAGTCCTGACTGTACTTTTTTTGATTAAACGTAATGGCTCAGTCTCAATGTTTTCTTGGAGATATTTCCATCAACCTCAAGATGAAACTAACCTTATAAAAAAAATATAAGCTCCATTGGCAAATGAGTGGTCTGGTTGCTAATGAGGGAAACAGTCTCAGTGAAGACAATTGGACATTCACCATCTTTAAATACACACTTTTTAAATACACAGCACCCTATTTGTCACAAAGATAACTCTGGTTTTGATAAACACATTCTGTCTTCAAGCTCAGAAAATTTCAGGTAAAACACCTGGAACATCCCTGTTCAAGATACATATAACTTTCTGCACAGCCAGGTCTTAATTCTCTCCCCTGAATGAAACATCACCTGTTAGAACCCTCCCCACCCCCCCAAAAAAAAAAAAAAATGAAAAACTAAATACTCCAAAAGATCCAAGTTACTTTCAATCTGTGGCTAACGGGTTTCTGGAAAAAAAATAATTCTGAGGGAGTTGTCAGCTGACAGAAATGTATTTTTAGGGAATGAAGTATGTATATATTTACATAAGGTATGGCCTTTAAAGCAAAGATAGATGTAGATGAGCAAGTGTGTGGGCATCTCTGTACTGGCAAGGTGGCGAAGAGTTAGGTAAATAGACCCAGGATGATGGAAACAAGCAGAGCAGAATCAACACTTTCTTCAGAAACAGAGCAACTGGTGTATCTCAGGTTTTGAGGAAAGGTAGGTTATGGGTAAACAGGACTCAGTCATTCAACACCAAGTAAAGACAAGAGACTTTTGGATCAATTCCCTCTCAATTTAGACGCAACCTAGGACCCCTAGGATCCCACTCTTAATTACCTGACCACTGATTTCAGTGTGATTTCAGTGAGATTTCACTGATTTCAGAAGACAGCCTCATTCTGGTTTGCAGAACACAGGAGTGCAGCACCCAGCTGTTTTTAATCTGTGTGCTCCAGCTGAATCTAAACAGTATCTCCCTCCTTTTGGTTACTGCTAAACTGGAAACCCATCCCAGTAGAGCAGGTCTTCCCCACGTAACGCTGATTCTATTTTTAGCTCTGCTTGCGTTGTCTGAACCTTAGATCTTGCTCATGTGAATAATTTTCCTCATTATCTTGTGTTCGTCTCTTCTCCCTCTTTTCTCCTTGTCTCACCGCCTTTCCAATCTGCTACAGCTGCTTGAATACTAAAGTAACTGAGTCAAACCACTTTGTCATCAGGAATATGTTTTCATTCCATGATAACTCAATAATGTGATCTGTTTCTTTATTTCTCAGTACCACACCTTGCTTCATAGAAGAAAAATAGTAAGACATAGAAACCAGTGAGCACCTCACTGTAGCAGTCATAAGCATAAAACGTTTCCTCACCGGAGTAAAGCTGGTACAATCCAGACCATAACCAGTTAATTACTCTTTTCCTAACTCCTTATAAGAGCAAAAGGATTTTTTATTTTTTTTTCTGCATGGAAACTATTTGGGTGGGTCTGTGGTATTCTGATTTTATTTGCACAACACATATAGTGAATCATTCAAGCAACTGGAGCCATTACGCTTCCAAACCCAAGATGGGAACTCCATGTATAATCCATTTTAGATTTTTAGAAAAGAAATCAAGCTGGACTCACCCCCGGCAGTGTCTTCTGTTCATGCAGTGCACTCTGGGCCTTTAGAGCAGACTCCCTTTCGCAGTATGTTAGGAAGGCACAGCCTGTAAATAAAAGAAAAACACTTGGTAAGAGCAGTGATTCAGAGAAGATCTGCTTAAAAGTGGGATGTAGAACAAACCACTTCCCCATCATTCCATTCCCAACAAGTCAACTATAAGACCTCTTTACCAGACTCTTTACTGCTGACCTGCTAATGAAGAACTTCCTCTTAGCCTCTGTGAAAAGCAGGCAACAGCATAGATATGAGTGTTCTTTTCTGTCTGAATACACACTTAAGTATCAAATATGGAGGACCGCACAAGATTTGGGAACTCAAGAGAACCCATGTGTCAAGGTAGGACATGAAATTCTACTCTAGCAACAGCACTGGGAACAAGCCCCTTACTGTCATACCATGGTCTCGTACCTTTCTTTTGTACCAAGTACTCTTCTGTGCCAAGCACTCCGAGTAAAGGGCATAAAAGGATTTGGGACTTCCTGCTGCAGAGGACTATGCATACTGCTTAGCCTGACTCTCATCCACAAGTATTCTCCCTGTTTGCATTAATGCCAGAAAGTCACAACCCTGCACATGCTGCTGCAAGGGCTAACTGTCTTTGTGAATGGCTGGAAGCCAGTCCCAGCAAAGCCTCAAACCAAAACATCCATGGTGCTTTACAGACCAGCAGAACTTCAGGGATACCCCAATGAATCATATGTCCGTTTCTTCCAGAAAGCTGTTTTATCAATTACAAGGGCTAATGCCCTGTCATAGGAGGGCAGAGCAATAAACCCTACCTAGCCTTCCCTCCCCACCTCCATTTACCTCTTCTTGTATAACTGGTCAACATTGCAATCTTATATCAGTTATACATGTGTCTCATGTGATCAGATCGTTCATTCCTACTGCAGTATACTGAAAACCTGCCAGTTCCTGCAGCAAAGAAATGCTTGTTATGCAGAGGACATTTTATCTGGAGTTACTACAGAGTGCCTGCAACCTCGCCAGATCCTTGAAGAGGAGGTATTGTACCTCTGAACCTACTGAACCTCTCAAGGTTCAGGCAGCATGTTCATCAAAACATGAGCAACTTCCAAGAGGAAAACAAGAACAGCTAAGGAAACAAACATCTCCCATAGTCTTATCTTGACTCACTCACCTTCTCCACACACATATGAAAACCATGCGACAGTTCAGCAAACAATAGGTTCAACTCTTTCCAGCTCTGATCACCACTGAGACTTTTGTCCATGCAACAGACACCATTTTATTCAGGTTGGTTCCTTAAACACTGTTACTGAAGAGCAATACACTTGTTTGCTTTGCATTGTTTTTAATAGATTGGTACACAAGGAGTAGGTGTAATTTCCTTGATGGTCATCACCCCACTCCCCTCAAAACAAAGCAACAAACCAGTTACTTGTTCTGCTTTGACACAGAAAAAAAAAAAAAAAAAGTATTTTTTGCCCTAAATTACTTTCTAAAGGTCTTGTTCTTCTCAGTGTATTCAAGACAATCACATTTATTGTGTCTCGACTGAGACTCCCAGAAGCAGAAACTGACAGTCAAGGAAGGAGACTGAATGACAGCAAGTTTGCATCCTCTAATTGGAATTATTTGGGTTCATTCCCCTCCAACTTTAAACAGATGAGCTTTCAGCCTGCATCTGCTACAGAAAGGGAGGAAACTGTGTTAAAGAAAGTTTACAGCTAGTGGAGGTAATGGATTGAAAAGGATCCTTAAGTCACCCATAGCTGGATAATCAAATGGGAAACTATGCTTAAATTTAATTTCAGTGCTAAATCACAGGCTGAGAGCTCTCTGTTGACTAGACACAATAAGAAAGTCTCCCTTTAGTAGCAGACGTGGAGCAGCTGATACAGTCTAATTAGGCACATCATACTGCACTGTTATAGAGATAAACTATGCAGTGTAAAGCTCCCATAATGATAGCTATATTTTTCTCCTTATTGTGATGGCTGTGACGACAGTTCAGGGTAACAACGTCCTGCAACTCCTACCACCTCATGACTGCAATTCAGATCGAATACACAGAAGGCTGCTTCACTCTGAAGGGGCCAGGTTTCCTTCCAAGTTTTCCAGGAGGTATACATGGGGCCAAGTTCTCATCAGGGAGCAACCTCCATCAAGTCCTCTCCAATGATGTTTGTGCAAGTGGCAGAAGTACCAAACTTCCAGACATAACTGATTTCCTGAACCATGTGCTTGGGACAGAAGGACTTTGAAATTGAAAAGAAGAAATCCAGTAGTATTTTTCGAAAACATTAACACCTGGCTTGCAATAAATAACTCTTGCAGGATGGATTGCAGGATTTCACACATGAGTTCCTTATGTATTAAGACAAAGATCTTCTGCCTACCCCGACCCCCCCACCCACCACAACCAAACATCCAAATACTTGATCTGTCCTTGATATGTTATGTATAATGCAGTTAGACTTTCAGCACTTCCTTCACACATTATTTTTCCTAGGGTGTCCCTTTCACTGCACATCCATGCAACTCCTCCAAAGGAGTCCTCCTTCCTGGAGGACATTGGTAAAAGAACAGAGCACTAAACACTTAGGTTAACACCACAGAATACAACCCCCTAAACAGCTGAATCTTGAAATAACACCATATGAAGCAACTATAGTGGGTTTCATGAAGAGAAATCAAACTATTGAAAGTGTATTGTGCTTTTTTTTTTTTTTCCCCAGATTGGAAAACAATTTCAGAGCAATCAATTTTCCTCACAGAAAGTTTTTACTGTGCAGAGAACCACCTATTTTGCCAAAATAAATTAATAAATTAAAATAAATAAAAATAAAAAGAATATAAAACTCTTAAGTAACTGTACTTAACAGCTCACTTGCCATCAGCCGTTTGGGCTGGATGTGAATCTGGTTTCAGAGTGAAAGGTTTCATATTCTGTAACAAATCCTTTGCACCAGACAGCCCTGTGGAACAGCCCAGTGTAATCAATATTCCTGAACACATCTTTTAAGGAAAGATAGGGTGAAGGCAGTGCATTATGTCCATCATCTGCTTGTATGGGTGATAATGACTGAGTAAGTGCAGTGCTTTAGAATTATATCTGAATCTGAACAAAAAGTCTAATTGACTAATTATTGATAATGAAGGACTTGCTCCTAGCTGTTCCTAATTTCAATTCTATTTCTCTCAAACATGCCAAGTTTTCCAGACATATGTCAATCAGCTGAAAGATGCTTTGTTTGGATGTCTTTCCAGCTGTTCATTTGCTACTAGTGGACAGCTCTTTGGGCTAGTGTACAAACATCTGGAAACTCCCAGCTGGCAATTAACTCCCAACCTATTGAACTGCAGTCTCTTGGAAACATGAGGACATA
The DNA here is from genome assembly GCF_964035555.1 of Netta rufina. Taxonomy (NCBI): domain Eukaryota; kingdom Metazoa; phylum Chordata; class Aves; order Anseriformes; family Anatidae; genus Netta; species Netta rufina. The sequence continues at coordinate 4,162,245 of NC_140126.1, read as the reverse complement.
TTGAGTGGTCTCCTGGGAAACAGGGTTGTTAAAGAGAATGAAAAAACAAAAACAGGAGCTTGAAATGAAAAAATAAAAATAAAAATACAAGCTCTGGTTTAATTTTACCTCTAGGGAGTTCAATAACAAATAATAATTGCATGGAATACAGATGGATAATGATCACACAGCAGCTTCAACCCCACAGTAAGCCTGAAGATCCTGCACAAGCCTGGGGGGCAAAGCAGCCAGGGGACACATTCTGAGCTCAACAGCCAAAGTCTGGAAACTAAGAATTGTTTCACTCCACCAGCACCCAGCTCATCCTAGGACAAACAAAAACACAGTCTTTGCACTTGATATCTCAGTACTCATCACTTCAGTGAGGTAGTTGGCCCTAAACCAGATGCTTTAAACCAGACAAACACCTCTGACCAGCTAAGAAGCACCATTCACCTAACCTAGGTTTAGATATTTAAGACTAGCTACACTAAGGCCTACCATTAATGACAATAAGGACACAAGAGGAACAAACCTCTGGAGAGGCTATCTTCTGGTGCAAGACCACAGCACAGCTTTCTCAGGTGCAGGTTTTTAACCTCGAGGTTTCACACTCATACCAACAGCTTCCACCTGCCACTTCCAACCTCCTAGCTACCTCAACTGCATGCATTATCTGTACCTTAATCCATGTTACATAGGGTGGGAGATGAAGATGATGCATACTGGAGATCTATTAATAACCAAAATTAAGGTCTTTTCCCCTTTCTTGCTTTATTCTGGCAGACAGCCACAAGTATCTTGATGCATTGTTTAGACCAAAGAACCAGGCACTTGGTGACTTATGACCCTTTCTTTGCCTGATGTGTTTTGGTGACATTTCATGACCCTACAACACCTCCATAACCTCACACAAAGCATGCCTGAAACTTTCTCTGTGTATCTAGATCCAGAAGCATTATCTGAATCCTAGGGTATAGCCATGACCACTTTCAGGTGTTTGCTCCATATCCACACAAGTCCTTACAAGTCCAGCCTAGATCTACCAAAAAGTACTCAGACACTTCAACAGGGTTTGGAACCAACCCTTAATCTTTCTGAGCATACCACAGGTTTGCTCTTTGGCATTATGAGGGCAAATTAAAAGGTTCGTTAGGTGCTTTAAGACTTTTGTGTGAAAGTCAAAAGCTAAAGCAGATTCTGAGCTCAGGGGTGTAAATCCAGTCAAAGGGAGAGCTTGTATGTAACTCAGCAAAGCTATGAAATTACACCAGCATAAAATTAGGTGCGTGATTTGACCCATAATCTACAGACTCCCTCAGAAGAGCCCTTGGCTCAGACCAGAACCTTGGCTAGATCAGCAATAATCCCCAACAGTTAGGACAGGTTTTGAGAAGGCTGACTCAAGTGATCTAAGCCAGTGCTTGATTCACAAACATTTGTGATTGCACTCAGCTGACAGGTGATAACTTCTGAAGCTACATTCCTGCTTCTGTTACACGCAAACAGAACTAAAATCCCCATCCAAGACACAAGACACTAAACCCATCACAATACTGTTTCTTGTTTGTTCATTTTTCTTGGTTAGCATCATAATTTTTTTACACTGATACTCACTGACAATAGAGTGAGGTTTTATTAAAGCTAGCCTTCCTATTTAGTTTCATGGGACTCTTGCATAGCACATGAACTGGTGATCAAGATACCACTATTAACACTTACACAAGAACAAAAGAAATCAGTTCATATGTTATCTACTACTGTAGACCTTTTTCCCCTACCATATTTAACATACCTGACTTCCCAAAACCCTAAGGCAGACAAGCCAAGGCTTTTCTCCAGAAACCCACTACTGACTTCAGGAACACAACTGCAATTCAAGAGCATAAACCCAGACCTTTGTGCTGTATACAGACGGAAGAGCAAGAGCATATACCTCAGGCCACATGCCAGTAGTAATGCTCTGACCTAACAGCTACAATCTCATAAAAGTGAACAAGGCACTTGCAAATACAGTAACTTGGTTACAGATTCTAGCATCTCAGTGATGCTTCACTCACTCTTTACCGTGGTTACTTTTAGGACACATAGTCCCAGGTGTAGCAGAGGTCTGTGAGGGACCAGAGATCCTTCCCCGCTTCTTCCAAGCCCTAGGCCTGTGTTAAAGAGACCTCTTCCTTTGAAAGTAAAATGGTTCCTACCTTCAAGATCCAGAGATCTTTTACAAAAAGAAGGATGGTAACACTTAAGAAAACTCTTGCCTCAAAATCAACATCTCAGATTACGTCTCCCAGCTAGGATTTCAAAGTGAAAAAGAAATCTTTTTTCTCTAACTATCCTAGCCCTACACGTCTGGTTTTGAAGCAGTTCTCATTTGCTCTGTCTACAGTGGACTGCCCAAGGTTTAATCACTTGAGGGTTTAAAAGATTGAGCTGAATTTTCTTGAGGGGGACACAATCAATAAAGACTTCTGGAACTAGAAATGTTTTATCCAATTTCTTCATCTGTTTCTCTTGGTGATTAACTACCTTCTGACGAAAGTTAACATCTTTGCTGGTAAAGAACATTCACTTGGCTAGAACTTTTTCTTCATCTCCCCTGCTGCAGCACCCCTGAACACTAAATGTTAAGAGAAAAAGATAGGAATAAAATCTTCCCAGATATTAGTTTCCCTGTCAATTATATCACAAGGCAGATTAACATCCAAAAAGCCCTGCTGTGTGGAATGCTAATTTTCTTTTTCAACATGTTATATCCCATTAACTATTATGATGCTGTCATTTTCCTACTGTAGGTAATCTGATAGGGGTCTGTATATAGACCACACAAAATACATACTCATACAAACCCAAGAACCAATACTTGAAAAATGGAGTGCAAATCTGGAAATGCAAAATGTAACTGCATTTACAGAATATTACCTAACTTGAAATGAATTTACTTCAAAATAAGACATGGATATAGACAATCCAAAACAGTACTTGCTCAGATTGAGCAGTGCTTAACTACATTTAGCAGTGTCTAGGCAGACAGCAGAGAAGCTAGACTAAATGTTAGTATATATAAGCATTTCAACAAAACAGTTTCCATCTTGTTTTTCAATATATTTTTTTAATGAGAACACCTATTTAAAAGATTCTCATAGGAAGTTTCAATGAGTCATTTACCACAAAGCATTTCTAAGGCCTGTGAAATAACTTCTGATCAAAACCTAGAGGAAAAACTTATTCCAGGACAGGTCTAATCCAAATCAGGCAAGCAGGGTCTTCAGCTTCTACACATCCGAAGGGAGTACCTTTTCAATAGCAGCTCCTTGAGGGTGCATCTGTTTTCTTTGGAGGTAACTACAGGTACCTTGCCTTCATCCCACCCCAGAACAGGGAAACTTTATATTTCTTACACCTTTTCTCCCAGCCCTTAGAATAAGGGAGCAGTTTCTGGCTCTGACCCACACAAGCACAGACATCTCCTAGAGCCCTGAAATTTCTTTGCAAGTTGCTTTGAACCATCCTGTGCTATCTAGTACACTCAAGATACGGGATGGAATGAACTGCTGGTTTGACATAGCACATGCCAGGTTCCACTTGCCCATATCTGCCAACATTTTTAGCTTTCATCCTGAAGCTTCTGGGATGCATTTGATTACCTGAGCCCAAGTCAGCTCAACATCCACTGCTCAAGTCCCTGGAAGAGCTAGCCCTTCCCTAACATTTTACTTTTGGGAACAGATATATCTTCTATACATGTAAACTGCCAATGAACATGCTACCCTTCAGAAAAATAGCAATGTAGATTTATAACAACATAGATTTACTGGTTAAAGAAGTTGTTTACCAAAAAGATTTCAGGTATATCTAATAAGGCCTGCAAATATCTGATGCTTTTAGTTACAAAATAACTCACATATTTAAGCAGACCAGCCTCACTTCAGCTTTTCATTTGTTGCCTAATAACTACTAACTCAATGTTGCAAGAAATAGGCATGTCTTCGGGCCTTATCCATCAAGCAATTAGGGTATGCTTTTGATTTTCAAGTATAAAAAGGCCAACTTCAAAGTGAAACTCATGATCAGATGCTTGTCTAGACCAAGGAACAGTGTTCCTGGTATTTCAGAAAGACCCTGATGAGAGTCATGGCCACTCTAGGGAACACTCAAGTGAGGATGAGAATAAGCAGGTTTCAGCTCCTAATCAATTTCACCTATTGCTTCAAAGAAAAATCAGACATGTTTGTGTTATCTATTTTACATTGCAGCTCAGAAAAAAATGCTAATAAAAGTTATGATTTTTTCAAGGTTTTATTTCCAGTGTGGTGATTAGCTGGTATTTATTTACTTATTTTGTGATTCGCTTGAGAAAGTTATCACTCTTAATCCTATTGCTGACACTATCACTTATATTTGGACAGTTATGGGTTAAACCTCCTTAGAATATGTGCATTAATTAGATACTGTACCTGCTGTTCTGGATCTTGCCTTTTGAGTTCTATTGTTAGCAGCATATGAATAACTCTGTGGATATTCTGAAACATGCTTCAGAAACTTTCCCTTCTGCAGTAGATCCACTTCCTTGGGGAAAGTTCTCCCAAAATTCTTAGCTAATCTCCAAAAGTTATATTAAATAGTATTCACACTTTGAATGCCTCAAATCTTTGCAAAATAAACCCAAAGCAACACCATCTCTAAATAAGTTAGATTGTTCTGATGCTTTTTCCATACCTTGCCTGTCTACATCCACCTAAGACTAGGATTTTTTCTTTCTTAAACTTCTAAATACATAGCATGAAGGTGATAAGGTGAAGAATACATGCTTCCTGGAAAAATATCAGCTGTGTAATAAGTGTTCATAGTTAAAAGAGTTGATATTTTCATCCTCAAGAAATGCCAGGGACAGCGGACATCTTGCAGACATGATCAAATGATCAGTTATTTATGCTTCTATCTCAGTAACTTGTTCTAAATGCAAACTGGTACTGCTCACCAAACAGACTCATAGTCTTTAAATCAGAGCATACAGGTCAGCATAGACTTCTGACATTTCCAGCTCAGGGTGGAAAGGCACTGAAGGAACTGCAAATAGCAACTGCAAATAATAGCCACTAGATAACTTATAGCCCATTCAGAAGCAAAATGTTGTCTCTGAAGTTCTTGTTCTCATCAAGTTTGCCAACCGCATTTCTCCACCTCCAGAAGCTCAGATCTAGAGCTGAACCTGAACACCTCTCAAAATCAACCTCAGAACCTTTCTTCTACTTATAAGAAAACTTTTCTCTGACACTGCACACAAGAAACATAAATAGGACAACAATGGATTTTCATTACTAAGTTCCACAGGGTTTTGTCAGATTTAAATTCACTTAAGTACAACTGAAGCCACACAAATATTGCAAGTCAAATCCAGATCCAAAAATAATGGTTTCCTTTCTTTATGCAGCAGCTGCTCCTTTAAGAGGATCATCCTAAGACTGGAAGTCTTCAGAAACCTATGAGAGTCAAAATATGAGCCAAAGAAAAGTCTACAATACCAGCTGGCTTCACAAGATTTCTGGGGACAAATTTTAGCTGTCAGAACAATTAACATCCATAATCCCATAACAAGATGCTGTTTTTCACATGTTTTGACTTTGAGAAGTTTCTTCTATCCACTAAGTGATGTTAGGAGCAAACAAGTATTGTCTCTTATGTTCTGTTTTTTTCTCCTTACCCTTCTTTGCCAATTTGACTTGTTCATTAAATACAGCCAGTGAAAGAGCATGAAGTAGAAAGTTCTTCTGCAGGCATACAGAGATAAGGTGATCTTGATCAGACCTCTATCCACTGAAGGCCAAGAACCACAAAACACATACTGTGTGCCAGCAGAAGATACAAAAGAGATGCTCTGGTAGCATGACAGGGGAAAGAAGAAGCCTGCAAAGGCTTCTCAAAGATCCTGTCTTTGTTACAACATGAAGAGAGAGATCCCAAGGGCCTCCACATCTGTTGCAAGAAGCTCTAACCTGAGCAACCATTGTGTTGTACAATCCTGCTTCAAGAGCCTGGCTCAAGTACAAATTAAGGGGCAAGACAAGGCACACAAAAGCTAGAAGATTTAACTGTGTATCCAGAGTCCCACAGATAGTTTGTAAGAAAGGTCAGCCTTGAACCAAAACCTCCCAAGACTCTGGCCAGAGCTGTGAACACCTACCAGTCTACTCTTCCTAATGGTGGAAAAAATCCTACCTGCACTCTGTGCACATTCCTATCTAGCACTGTGGAACTGAGCTCCTGGGCAGGAAGATGAAAACAAACATGTGAATTTAGGTCTAAACCTTCAATTTTTTGCAAGAGGCATTAGGATGTAATCTTCAGAGTAGGAAAAAAAAAGCTGGTGAAATTAATTACAAGATCTGTGTAATTTAAAAAGTTTCAGTGCACTAAGTTTAAAAGGGCTCTTGTCAGTGTGAAGTGAAGGAAGTGTAATTTCCTGATGAATAGAGAACACAAGGTAAAGTGTGCAGCAATCACTACTAGAGAGTTATTTTGATCACTTTTTGCTGATGGACAAAAAATAGTGAACAATGAATTTATAGTCAACTGCTTCAGACAAATGTTTTATATTGTTTGTAGCAGAAATCTTTACTTTGAAAATAAATTTGCATCATTTTGCACGAGCAGCATAGCCACAGAAGCTCCAAGTACCACCAGGAAGATGGCACATGACAACTTGTATCAAGACAGAAGTGTTGCCTAGCAGAAGCAGACCCAATTTTTAACAATACTTATCTAGAAAATCTGAACATCACAGAAATAAAGGTTTCACACAGAAGAATAGAAACTAAGTCAAAAAAGACCTTTGAGGGTGCCGAGCATCTGAGTAATATGCCTGGTCACCTGAACAGGGAGGATCAGCTATTCCCAGCACCTTGCGTGATACCTTGGGTGCTCCTGCTCCTAAAACAGAGGTAGAGAACAGCCAAGCAGACATGAATGTTCAATGGGAGACATGAATCTGAAAAGCAGTAGTGTCAAAAGACATTTTCAGATGATAGTGGACCACATTCTGTGAATAGCTCTTCCTCCTTTGCCTTATGTATGTCACTTCCAGATCAAAGTGAACTCCTTTCTTTGGTGTCAATAGAAAATTCACACATCTAAAGTGATCCTGTCAGCTACAATCACCTGGAAGTGTTCGGATAGACATGGAAGGAAAAAAAAAGAAGAGGAAATCATAGGTAATAAAAATTCTTAATGGTCTGGGAGGACTGACTTATGAGGGATGATTAAGAGAACTAAATATGTATAGCTTGGCTAAATGATGACTCAGGGGGATAGATGATAACCAGCTACAAGCCTGGAAGGTGTAAACAAAGTATAGAGAAGAACTGTTCAGGGTGATATTGAAGAATAACTACTAGCAGTTATGACATGAAATTCAACAACAGAACATTTAGGCTGAGCATGAGGAATGCTTCCTAACTGTCAGGAACACTGGTGTCTGCTCCCCAAGCCAGCCTCCCCAGCTGGTCTCTCAAAAATACTCAAAATTAAAAGGAAGAATGTTTTTGACTAAGTTTACAATGTGTGTTTAATATATTGTTTAATATATGACCATACAATGAGGGGTTTTCCCAATCCTAAAGGTTCAGTACAACAGTGGAATAATCCCTCAAATGCTGCTGGAGTGTGTTTTGCAGGTAGGGTGTAAATGAAAGAGAGGTAGAAAACATACCAAAAAAAAAAAAAAAGTCAAAGGAGGTTGCTTTCATGTTCTTGTGCCACCAAGAGGCAGTTCAGAATGCTTTTTCTCTCTCTATCCCACTCTGAGGCATAAGGGAAGAGAAATGCTTGAAACCCTAGACCAAAGACAAGACCACAGATCCTTACATGATTTAAGACAACTGCAAGTTAACATATGAAAGTTTATGACCCTACAGAAGGTAAAAATAAACACCATTAACAGTCTGAATCATTAGAGCAAATCAGTCCTTCAGGGAACTTTTACTACTCGAGTCACTTAAAACTATAATGAAAGTTAATCCTTATCAAAGAGCAAATGAATTCAGGGGCCCTTGACATGTATTTTCTCCCTTCTCCCTGTTTTTAACTTCTGTGATTCTGTCCAACAACTTAACACAGTTTCTAACCCAAGAAAAAGCCATGTTTTTAAGAAACCAGTTTCAATAACTTTTCTCAGTGAAAACAAATCAGAATGTGGACTGACTGGCATGGAAAGTTGTATTGAAATGCAATCCATCCATGGATTGCTAGGCTAGGCAATTGCCTACAATATTCAGGCTTTGGATAGAGCTGGGCAGCAAGCCACCCATCAATTTTTTGTGGGTGGTGTGTTGTGTTTTATACAGATCAATTTCAGGGAAAAAGAAAAAAGGCAATTATAATTCTAGTAGTAGTTTTTGCTTTAAGGTTTAATATGGCATCTCGTTTGATGCTTTTCTCCACTGATTTAATAGAGATGACAAGAGATCTAAACCAAGGATGGACACAAAGGCATGTCTATACCAGTACAGTATCAGTGCTAATACAGTTCCTAATGGGAAAATATTCAGGATTGCAGAGCACCCTCGTCAAGACAAAAACAGAAATCCTGTTGCCCACAACATGAGAAGCTAGACAAAAACTTTCTAAGATACCTCCTGAATACAGTGGCCTCACAAGCCTTTTCCATTACACATCTATAAATCACTGGCTAGTGGATGCCTGGAAACAAACACATTAATGATGTGGTTTCACTTTATTATTTTTTCCATCAGGAAAGCTAAAAATAGTGAGCCAGCTGCTGAGCATCTCTGGGAGGCTGAAACTCACTGGAGAATCCCTGCTGATGTCAGAAAGGCAGAGAGTAGAGTTTAATGAGTTTAAAGGAAAAAAAAAAGATAGTGTTGTGAAGGAGTGGATTAGAACATTATGCAAGAGTGACGGTACTAGGTCATACAAAGTCCATCTCATCCAATATCCTGTCTCCAAGAGTGGCCAGAAGCAAATGACCTGAAAAGAATGACAGGATACACATAATGCTTGCTTTGGGTATTCTCTCAGTCTCCAGTCTAATGGCTTGAAGACTTCTGAGCCAAACCTGATCCTTACGTATACAGGAATCACTTGATTAAAGTCTCATTTTCACACTCATTACATTTCAACATTTTATCCCTTTACAGGAAAAGAAACAACTGAAGTTTGTTTACATTACATTAAATAAGTTTTCCAGAGAGAGTAGTGGACAAGCTGCCATCCTAAAGGGAGCAAGCTGCCATCTTAAACATGCACCATAGGAGTCTGCTTCCAGGATCTCCCGTAATTCAATTGCACCAATCAGCCCAAAAGATGAACCAAATAAACCAGCTTTAAAAGCATGACCCCCTGGCACCTTACCTACCCATTTATGGACTGGGAAGCTTTCAAGATCCAAGCAGATGAGCTTGCAGACTGCTTAGTTGAACCACTTTTGCCTTATTGGTTTTTGGTTTTGTTTAATTTGGTTCCAGCAAATCAACATTGCTTCAAATGGAGCAATCCTTTATCACAGGATTTCTCCTCTAGTTCTACCTCTGTTGATAAACTTTTCTCCTGATCATACATTATGCTATACAGGAATTTTAATATCCATGAAAATGCAAATAAAATAAAATAAATAAAATTTAAAAAAATATATATATATATATATACACAACACCCCCACACACGCACCAGACCAATAATATACAATCTCTACATGATCCTCACATTTAAGACTGAAAATGCAAGCTTATTTTTTAAATGCAAATCAGAAGGCAAGAAAGATTAGAATTTAAATCGTCCCTATAGCAAAATTACATTAATGTACATCTACTTTATAGGAGTTGTCACTTATATGATTATATACCATCTTTTTCCATTCTCCATACTCTAGATTCTGCCACTGGACTGTCTTTGTTCTGTACTTGTATAGATCCTAGCAGATCAGCACCCTCAGAATAAATGCATGCAGCCACTTTCTCCAGCAGCAATTCACTGCCTGAATCAAAATGTGATATAATCACCATATGATTTAATTGTAACAACCTACATATGCTGGTAAACAGACTTGTTATGCTATAGCTAAGATGAAGGTAAGATTCCCTTATCTTGAGAAGAGAGAGAAGCAGAAATCTCCCCCTAGTTATTACTAAAACAGTCCCAACACCAGACATATCTGAAAGACCTGTGTTCCCACCCTCACAGCCCCTAACATACATGTAGATACCACCCTCATTCATATGAGACTCCACTTACACAGTACTTGTATTCCCCACCTCCCATTCCTCTTCTTCAAATAAATTTTAGAGACCCACTGCCAAGGATAAACTCCGTAAGATTCTCATACCTTAAGATGATCAGGACATGCTTTGCAGATGCTTGCTTCAGATTTAAGCACCTTAACTAATTTAACAGGCAAATGAACAAAATGTAGCATATGCAGCCCACGTAATATCAATGCATTGCTTTGACATCAGTATATTATGATGCAGTTTGGTCATGTCATAACATGACATTTGACAACTCATGTTCAGGTCTGCCCAACTGAAGGATGTTCTTCAACACATTGACACACCAGACTAGGGGCTGATCTTTACAGACAACTGTGATATTCTGCCTCTTGTCTTTGCCCTCCGTGGAACACAACTAGATATCCAAAGTCTCTCATCTGCCTTGTATTACCATGTCTAAGAATTTCTCAGCTCTAGCATGAATGCCCTGCAGCCATATCTCCACTCCTTTGGCTACAATTCCTGCAGAACTCATGAAGCTAGGTGTCCCCAGCTTCATGTGAAATCCACGTGAAAGGGGCTTACATGCACCTTAGATCCCTCACCAGGAAGGGCTTTCCTCTCACTTTAACTTACCTTGTAAAAGAGGGCAAGTCAGAGCAACTTGCAGCTACTTTTTCTTTTGGTTTTGGTCAGCATCCATAACCCACGCATGTCTTTGCAAGCTCAAAGACTGCCTAGCAAGGTGGCAAGTCAGTGGTCACCCAGAGAGCGTTACATGATAGGACACATTACAACAACTGGAAATGCACATTCATGGGTGTAGCTATTGTAAGCTAGTCATTAAAAGATCTCCTAACATTTCTCCTCTAAAATGCAAAAAAAAAAAAAAAAAAAAGTAAAGGACAGTACCTCTGGCATCTCATGCTGCCTTCAACAGTTAAAAAACAAAGCCTGAGCCAAAAACGACCATTCAAGAATGGGGGAAAAGAGTACCAGTGCCATTAGTAAGGCTGTTGAATAAGGCTGCTGAGGCCTCAGCGCCAAAGAGGGGTACCCACTTGCTGCGTATGATTTAAAAGGTAGAATTCAAAACCTGGAGCCAAAGAGGTATTACCACATTTTTATTTTATTCAGTCTCTATCAGTCTAGCAAAATCGAAAGAAAAAAAAAAATAAAACATGCATAGATACAATTGCTAGATACATCAGTAAGTATCAGGGAGAAAAGAGGCATTTAAACTAAAGGACAATATTGCACAAGGACAAATAAGTATAAATTTACTATGAATAAATCTGATTTGGGAATTAGAAAAAGGTTTCTAATCGTCAGAGAAGTGATGCTCTAGAACCGCCTTCCTAAAAGGACAGTGAGAGCAAACAACCTAATTAGTTTAAAGATGAGGCTCAATAAACTTATGATTATATGAGGCAGTTTTCTACAACAGTAGGGACCAGATCCCAGTGATCCCAGTGATCCAGGAGTCGTGTCACTCTGCCCTGTGTTCCAATCTGCATCCCATCAGCCTAAGCTCTCAGCTGCAGTGCAGTGACCTACCAAAAGCCTCAGACTCTTCTAAAACAGGACCAGCTGCTGTTTTCCAAAATGTTTCAATTTGCATTAAAAGTGAACATTTCCTACCAGGCTAGAAAAGTAAAATAAAGATTTTGGGGGAAGGAGGGGCAGGGAGAAAGCCCCTAGAAAGTACAAAATGAAAATCTTTGAAATCTATCACTGAAATTAAGGTGGGGGAAGAAGTGTAAGATTATTTCTATTGGAAACTTGAGCAAAGTACTGCATTATTTTGAGAAATAATCATACAAGTTGAAAACCATTTTGATATTTGATAAGATCTGTCCATATATTTGTAATTTTTGTTGCAAGAGATAGTATCTCTGGATAAGCATATTAGCTATGCCAAACATTTTCTGCTCTGCTCTACAAATTGAGTGCAGCACTCTTGGCTGCATAGCAGTAGTAGGTGAATCACAGAACTGTCAATTCACTGCAATTACAATGAAATGAAGCTTGGGAGATCAGCTCATCCAACCAGCTACCAAAACACATGGCATATGTAAACCCATTTAACATTTTCCTCCAATCCATTCCTAGAAGCCCTCAGAAATAAAAATCTATATTTTGGAATCACAATGCAATATGTATTGCCTCATTCTGAATTCTACTGAGCATTAAGACTGGCAGGTAGAGGAGATTTAGAATAGAGCCATTCCTCATTTTCAATAAAAACAAACAAACAAGCAAACAAGCAAACAAGCAAAAAACTTATACTGTACTTCTGCTAGTTAAAACTGTCCCAGGATTACCCCAACAGCAGCCTTGCTATTATCCATTATTTTTTCTTACTATAACCAGTAGAGTTCCCAGGAAAGATCAGCCTTAATATGTGAAGCAGTCTCATACTGCAAGGGAAAGTATCTTCTAATATACAGAGCAAGTACCTCTGGACTCCTCTTAGAAGATGTTAAGGTGTCAGATTTATCAAAGAATTCTCAAGGGATCTGCTTGACCATCTCCTAAAATACATTAACGGCTGCCAAGACCATTGATGGACCACTTCTGACCTTCCATTTCTATCATTGCCAGAAGGAAAAGAGGCTGTACACAGTCCAGGGCATCAGATCTCATCTGAGCTATCAACTAGCATACCTGTCTTATAAAGAAGAACAGAATAAATGAGGAGCACAGCACATTTAATATCCAAATGTTTTTCTGGATATTTGAAGAGCTCTGTGCAATTTTGATTCCTCCTTTAAAGCAGTGCTACAGAAAAGGGAGTGATTGCTATCTCTATTTTACCAATGTTGAAAAAAGGCTTAAAAGCAAGCAGTCAGACTACCCTTTCCATCTACACATATAGAGTACTTTATAAGTAAAAGTTGTTTATCCTAGATTCTAAGTTAAATTAGAATTTATTCTAATTATTAGAATTTATTCTGGTATTTTTCCTCCATCAGCTTTCCAAAACTTATCTGTTGTTCACTTTACCTTCTCTCAACTTAGTCCATAAAGAGATTTGGGATCTTTTCTGGAATAGAAGATGTTCCACAGCTACAAGCTGTTACAGCAACCTGTCTGCTTACTGCTCTCCTGGGCACCTGCATTATGCAGAGCTTGGTGTTCTTACTCTTCACTTCAGGATCTGGTGTGACACTTCTGAAACACAGCAGACTACAGATCAGATGTTTTAAAAAGAAAAATCCTTAAGAGTAGTTTCAAAAATTTAACTTCCCAAAGTTGTCAAGAAGAAAAATTGAGACCAAAGGAAAGGCAGGTATTTGAGAAAAGTACAGACAACGGGAAGGATATAAACTAGCAAGAACATTCAACTTGCAAACACTAATGTTTTCCCACCTTGTCTCCCCTGCCTTGGTTTCACCCATTAAGAAGTGGGTTCCTTGGTAAAAATTGCCATGTGATAAAGAACACCTTCACAACACCTGAGCAGCCTTCACTTAGCACATTGACTCTCATGGATTCCACTTACTCCTTCTCCAATCTTAAGATTTTATTACCAATAACACGAATCAAGTAAAGACTTCCAAAAAGCCCTAAGTCACTTCAGAGTTGTTATCCTGTTGTTGTTAAAGGAGTTTCTGCACTTAAGCTTAAGTATTTCAGAGTAACTTCTGTTGAAAATATGAATCCCTCTGTCACTGAAGCTATGGCATTGCGTTTATGCCATGAAGTGGGTTGTCAGTAAAAAGGGTGATGATCAGATCCTTCCCTGCCTATTCTCTATCCTTCCACTTTGTTGCTTAGGGCATTGACTCCCGGTGTCCACAAACAGATTTGCTTAAGGACAGACTGCTTACAGCTCCCATCTGTTTGCAGCAGCAGATGTCAGGCTCTTTCAGGAAGGACTTGGCAGCTTCTTTTCCACTGTTTGGTGTTGAGCAACCAGCATGGCTGCAGGAAACATTAAATAACAGAGAGGCCAGAAACAGCAGACCAGTCCCTCAACAGCACAGGTAAATATGCACTTTGAGCACAAAGCCTTTTTTTCCCTCCCTCTTCCCTCCCTCCCTTAGATCAAGCACACCAGGGGCTTGCATATGCCTTATATCGATGGCCAGTGGGTTGGGGCTCAAGTGCAGGCTTACATCCAGCTTTCTTACACAGTGCAGAGGTACCTTGAGGCATTTGAGGAAAAGCTGCAGCAAGACAAATCCTCCTGACTCCAGCACAGAATACAGAGAAGCAACAGCAAATCTGGACTGGGAGCAGCTGGCCTTGCTACAAAGTGAGGAGTGAGAACAAAACTAGGCGCTGGGCCTGCCCTAAGTTTGGCTCTGGTCCTCTGTGGCTTTTTCCTATTGCAGCTACAAATGTGTGAGTCTACAATTTAGTAATAATATACTTCTTGACTGACCTTTCCTGGCAAGTTAATGACAGGGGAGAGTAATAGGGACATGCTTTTTAATCTAACGTCAGTCAATAATAGTATACAACTAATAGACTTAGACATCATACATTCAATAATTGTTTTTACTTAAAGCCCTTACAGTTTGCCCACTGAGACACAGCATGTCAGCAGCAGTCACTGCCTATTGATAGGCACCAGCAAGACATTTATTCATACCTTTCTGGCTAGTTTACCTTCTCCTGGAGCATCCATCACTTGAGAATCTAAGCACCGAGATATAGATTCATTTATACGCGCACACATTTTGGCTCAGCTGCCAGAGAAGCTGGGATCATTATACCTTTTGCAATAGAAAGCTAGCTCCCCTACAAGCAGACCCATTTATTTCACTTCATTGCCAGAGGAGCTTATTTATACCTTCTAATACCTAGGAACCCCAAACAGAATCAGTACTTCCTTCAAGTTAAGAGGCATATGCATACCTGGGGCCACATTTGGATAGCCTGAACACAAGGCTTTTTCCTCTATCTTTGTCATTTTTCAAAGGACTCAATAAAATACTGAACATAGAAACAGCAAATAATAAACACTTGGGACTTCAGCAGGAATGAGTCAAGTGGGATACAATCTCAGACCAAGGCCAAAAGCTGAGGAGTGTCCGTACCAGGTTCTGTTATGCTGCCACAAACAAGATGCCTCACTCAAAGTCACCCACAGGAGAGCAGCACCCAGCACCAATCCACAGAACCCCTCAGCCATTATTGCCATTCAAATATCTCTGGAAAACAAAGACCATGTTGCCAGGGGCTTGGTTAAATAGGTGTCTGCAATGAAAATTAATTTCTCCCCTTCCCCCCCCCCCCTTTCTCCACCCCTCCATATGAGCACTATTCTTCCTTTTGGTAGGGGGCAGGAGAGTTGCATCAATACTTGGCTCTTTAGATAGTAGCTGCCCTAGGGTTAAATTGCTAAAAACACCCTTCTTGCATGTTACCCTTATTCTGTTGGAAGGATTAGGTTCATTTCATTTTACATGGGAAAGATGAATGACCCAGTCCACTGGCAAGGTCTAAATTGCAGCCCTTTGCATGCTGAAGTCTTCCACCACTTACTCTTGTCACAAACGGCACCCTGCAATCCATTTAGTTTCATTTACAGCAGATTAATTTCTCTCTGACCTTTGGCTCTGCTGTCAAACAGGCCTGAGACAGACAAGAGCTTAGGAACAGCAAGTGCATTTGACGGTGTCAATCACCAGACCTCAGGGATATTCTTAACTTCTCATGTGCCAGATCAACAAAAACAAAACCCTTCTCCTGCTTCGGGAGGAACAGGGCTTGTGCCCACCCTAGCTGTGGTTTCTCTAAGCAAGCCCTGCTCATCCCCCAACAGCTGCCCATAAATGGAGGTGGAAGGCAAATATTTTACTTATTATAAACTTACTTTCAAATCTCACCCCAGTCCTCGTCCGTCAATTAGATTTATTTTCTTTAGGTTAAGTTTTAAAGGCAAATTCCTTAATGTAAGGGTCGTACTACTCAAATGGCTACTCCAGCAATTTTATTGCCTTACTGCCATTTGCATACCATTACCCACTGTACCTTGCAGCATCATTACTCTGCTTTCAAGACTCCATCTCTAAGAAAGAACAAAATACAGTCAGTCTCTAGAGGGAAAAAGACAGCTAAATTCAACCACTGCCTCCAATTCTCCAATGAACAGGTCTTTTGCCTATTCTCCTCCATTACAAGTAAATTTTTCATCTGAATGCCCATCCACAGCAGATTTTGTCCAGAATAAAGACAACCATCTTGCCAAGAAAAAGGATTGTCTGCAGTTAGAAATGAGGCCCTACATTTGTGTTCCTTACAAAAGGAGAAGAGACTATTCACACCTATTGTCAGAGCTCTCCTCATTGTTGGGTCTCAAAGAGGAAGCAAGGCTGAAAGAAATGGAAGGCAATTAAATGGCAAGGCCTAGCTGGGCTCATCTGAAATCCTCTGCTCACCACCCTCTTGAGCACTGCTGAGTTAAACTCTTTGCTTCTTCCAGGGCACGACCTGGTAAAGCCATGTGACTTCCCGTGTAACCTAGCCTCAGTGCCAGTCTCTTCCTGAGGCACTACAAGAGCCTATGGGCTCTCCCTCCATGAACTTTTCATGGGGACTTGGTTTCCTGCAGCAAGTTAGATATTTCCATTAAAGAAACACCCTGAGTAGAATCAGAAGCATCTTTGCAGGCTCCGTTCAGGAAGTCTTTCTGCAGAGTTGGCAATTGCCTGTGGAAAATTATATTCCAGAGCACACCCAGACCCTCTTCCTGTAGCCATATGCTAAAAATCACGCTTCACACTCTGAAAGGCCCAAAAAGATTTGAAGGTCTGTCATTTTTCTTTTCTCACAACTCTAAAAATTCTTAAAATAAGGTCTCCATTACCAAAGGAACCTAGATTTTTCGAAAGCAAGCAATAAAGGAAAATCTGCAGAACTGAGTCATTTCTGCCAGCATGTTTCTTGAAAATAATGATTCCCTTCTCCAGCAGATATCAGCATCTCTACTTCCTTTTCCAGAAGGAGTCTATCCATGAAGATAATTCTCACCTTCATTTTTAACTATTGCTTGATATAGTTTAGACTAAATCCCAACATGCAGCAACAAGAGTTTATTTATAGCCTATTGTAATATACGCACTGTTGTATCGCCTCGCATTTTGAGTGATGTCTGTGAATAGTCTTTTCCTTGACTCTTCCTTTTATGCATCTGTTTTAGAATTTTTGTACCTAATTCAATAGGCCCACCAATTTCTGATGGTGCACTTCTACATCAAACAATAAGTTAAAACATTAAAAAGTCTAAACACAAAAACATTTTCTTAAATCTTTCCCCATATCTTCTTGTTTTCAGACTACCTGACTACATTGGGGTCCAAGAAACACTAACTTTTATTGGTGATTCCTTTAATTTAAAAGCAACTTTGGTGGAGATGAAATCCAGTTATTTCGAAGTCCTTCAACTCCTCTCTAACTTTCACATCAGATTCCCATGTACATGCCAAAAGCTTTAAGAGTTTTGATCTCCTTAGACAGGAGACCTTACACAAACCTATGTGGTTATTATTAATAGTACTGTGTCATGTTGAATGCTTGTGAATTTATATGCATGACACTCCAGGAATATAAATCCATGCACAAATACAGATATGCAACATTATACAGAAACACTAATGCTTAACACTTGTGTAGTTTCTTTTATTTGAGACATTTGAATAACTCTTGAGAGGCGCTCTTCAGAGCACCAAACATCACTGGTAGAAAGATCACTGGTAGAAAGAGGAGCCAAGCTGCTAGGTCACATTCAGCCATCTGAAAACTCTGTTTAGGGCCACAGCAGCCCAGCAGGCACCTCTTGCTCTAACCAGGCTTTGTTTCTCAAGTACATATGCCAGGATCAGAACAGAGAAGGAGCACTGCCTTAAAGAACTCACCAAATAGCTAAACAGCTCACGCTCCTCTGACCGGCACAAACATCATCTTCCTTCCCTCCCTTATCCTCACATCCCAAGAACCCCAATTCCCATTATTCAGGACTCTTATAAAAACCCATTTCAAATTAAACATGCATTTATGCATTACTCATTTTACAAGGCCATAAGAAAGTGAAAAGTTCATCGGGCATACTAATGTGCATGTCCACTCTATCCTTCCTCACACTTCTTACACGGATCTTCCAAAAGCAGAAGATGCACAAGAGGTGCAATGTGACACAGTGATTTGTTCTAGGATAGCTGTTGTAAGTGGTTGAATACATTGGAGGGTGAAATCTTACCTACACCACACCAACACATACCTGCCTCTTACTGTCATCCTACCTCTTCTACTACTTACTTTTATAGAAATGTTTGTTTCCTGCCCACCCAAGCTGAGGCTCCCTCTTGCTGGTGGCTGCTTTCCAGAGATGAGTGGTCTCCCATAGCACACAGCTTAGAGGAAAACTGTGGGAGCAGAACTCCAGAAGGGAAGAATTATTTCAAGTGGCTGGATAGAAGAGAGCTTAGAGATTCCTCTATTTAATGGCTTAAAAGATTCCCCTCTCTCCAGCTGAAGAAACATACTGCAGAAGTTACCTACATCAAAATTACAAAAATACTGGTTAACACATTAGAGACTCCACATACCTACAGCAAGAGGTTGCCCAGTTCCTCCCACATTATCACCTACAGGTAAGAGAACTGGACCATTATCAGACCACTTTACTATTAACCTCAAAACCAAATCCAGGTCTCCCAATTCACACACACAAGAAAAACACAACCAGAAACAAGCATCTTGGTTTCCACCATGGAGTTGCATGATGCACCTATGCATACATCACAAAGAGCTGATTTACTGCCTCATACTAACCATTTGCAGACTTCAGAGTAAGGATGACTCTTTCCTTCTTCCAGGGAGGATCTGGAGTCTTGCTATGGTCTATAAAACTCCTGTGCCTGAAGCCTCTGCACTCACCATTGCTCTTATTCTTGATGCTTTCATGTCTGTCCTCTGCATTTCTATGAGTCTACTCCAGCCCTGGGGAAACTGCTATCTGAGCACCACTGTATTTCTACCACTACTCAGGAGGACAGTGTGTCAGATCCTAAATAACAGTACCCTGTCTTGCAGCCAGATCCCTCTCAACTTTCAAAGTACAGATCTCGGTTTCTGAACAATAGAAGATTCAGTAGTTATGTGTATTTAAATATGGAGGGGGAACCAGGAGCAATTTTAAGGGCATGTGTAGCTGGTCTTCTGCCAAAGTGCTTTATTCTATAATAAACTCTTCCTTTTAAGCCACTTTGCAGACACTTTGGTCTGAGCCCAATATCAATAATATGGGTTAAATTTCACATGCTTAACAATATTTAACCCTGGGGCCTCCTCCTGGGCTGTTAAAGACCAGACTGCGCACCATTGTGGGGTACTGGGATAGGAGGAAAAAACAGTCCATCGATGGACAGGTAACCAAAAAAGCAAGAAGAAAAACCTTGACCTGTGCTGTACAAATTCAGCATTGCAAATGGTAAAGCAGACATTCTTTTTCAGGCTATTTGTAGTTGCATTTAAATAGTCAATAATTCATCACTTACAGTGAGAATGTTAAATGCAGAAAGCAGCAGAATGTAAATTGAAATGGCTAATCCGTTTTAGCATGATCCATTAACAACAAAATATTAAAGGTGAATGAGAGAATGAGAAGAGATTTCATGTGCAAGTGCACTGGCCTTTTGCATCTGAGGAAAGGTCTGTACTCAAAGCTTCAGTAGGTCAGAAGCATAAGTGGGTCACACAGGCCTAACAGACATTTGTCCCTATCACAAAAACAGTGACAGCCTAGGACAATAACACAGGGTCTCAGAGAAAGCTGAGGTTATGGGAGGACACTGTTCAATTCCACACATCCCCCAAGCTGTGTGTGGTATGGGCACATTCCTTTGTTTCTTTCGCTTTGCCTCCCATCTGAGAACAGCAACTCCTGCATATCTGCGTTGTGCTGGAAGGATTAGTATGTTAAACCAAGTGCTTGGGAACTACTATTATAGGGGAAGAGAGGGGACACAACAATGTCAACTGGTGGCTAGCAGGTGTGATGCCCATCTATAAAAAAAGGCTGGAAGGTAGACCTGGGAAACTGTAGGCCTGTTAATTTGATCTCAGTGCCAGGGAAGCTCATGGAACAGATTATCTTGAGTGTCATCGTGTGGCACTTGCAGGGCAACCAGGTGATCAGGTCCAGTCAGGATGGGTTTATGAAAGGCAGGCCCTGCTTGACGAACCTGATCTCCTTCTATGACAAAGTGACATGCTTGGTGGATGAGGGAAAGGCTGTGGATGTGGTCTACCTTGACTCCAGGAAGGCTTTTGACACCGTCGCCCACAGCATTCTCCTCAAGAAAATGGCTGCTCATGGCTTGGACTGGCGTACGCTTCATTGGGTTAGAAACTGGCTGGGTAGCCAGGCCCAAAGAGTTGTGGTGAATGGAGTCAAATCCAGTTGGAGGCCGGTCACTAGTGGAGTCCCCCAGGGCTCAGTACTGCGGCCAGTCCTCTTTAATATCTTTATCGATGATCTGGATGAGAGGATTGAGTGCACCCTCAGTAAGTTTGCAGACGACACCAAGTTAGGTGCATGTGTCAATCTGCTCGAGGGTAGGAAGGCTCTGCAGGAGGATCTGGATAGGCTGCACCGATGGGCTGAGGCCAACTGTTTGAAGTTCAACAAGGCCAAGTGCTGGGTCCTTCACCTGGAGCACAACAACCCAAAGCAGCACTACAGGCTGGGAGATGAGTGATTGGAAAGCTGCCTGGCAGAGAGGGACCTGGAAGTATTGGTTGATAGTTGGCTGAATATAAGCCAGCAGTGTTCTCAAGTGGCCAAGAAAGCCAAGAGCATCCTGGCTTGTATAAGAAGCAGTGTGGCCAGCAGGGCTAGGGAAGTGATTGTCCCCCTGTACTCGGCTCTGGTGAGGCCTCACCTCAAGTGCTGTGTTCAGTTTTGGTCCCTTGCTGCAAGAAGGACATTGAGGTGCTCGAACACGTCCAGAGAAGGGCAACAAAGCTGGCGAGGGGTCTGGAGAACAAGTCTTACAAGGAGTGGCTTACAAGTCTTACGGGGAGCTGGGATTGTTCAGTCTGGAGAAGAGGAGACCTTATTGCATTCTACAGGTACCTTAAAGGAGGCTGTAGGGAGGTGGAGGGTGATCTATTCTCCCATGTGCCTGGTGACAGGATGAGGGGGAATGGGCTAAAGTTGTGCCAGGGGAGGTTTAAGTTGGATGTTAGGAAGAACTTCTTTACTGAGAGGGTTGTTAGGCATTGGAATAGGCTGCCCAGGTAAGTGGTGGAGTCACCATCCCTGGAGGTCTTTAAAAGATATTTAGATGCAGAGCTTAGTGATATGGTTTAGTAGAGGATTTCTTAGTGTTAGGTCAGAGGTTGGACTCTATGATCTTGGAGGTCTTTTCCAACCTAGATGATTCTGTGATTCTAGAAAGTGGAAGCGATGTTAACACACTGGTGTCACTAGATATGAACACCAGGACGTAGCAGCTGAGATGGACATTAAGGCAGCAAGAGAAAGCCCGAAATGCAATTTCACATTTTTACCACATCTTCATTTAAAATCCTAAGAGAAAAGATAAAACCCCAACAGAACAGTACCATGTTGATTGGCAAAGCAGCTTAACAAGCAGCCCCTGATGATTTGGGATGCCCAGCTCTGACCCCTTAAAGCAAATTAAAGCTGTCCCATTTTAAACAGGCTACTGAAGGACCAGCTCTGGAAGAATGACTTATAACCCTTCAGTACTTCAGCTTAACTTACTGAAATTGAACACTGACATCACTACAGATGTTCTCTGCAGGGCCAGAGGTCTGATGCTAGAATGTTTGTTCTCATTTGAGACACTCGAATGCTAAAGAAGGAAGAAAGCATCAGAGAAACGCATCAAAATGGGGGGTGAGGGCAGTTTCTGGGGCTTGGGGATATTCCTTTGGATACATCTCATTTACCACCTCTCCAAGAGGATCTCTCTACTCCAAGACAATGTTGGTTGCTCAACATCTGGATACCTCCCACCCCAGTACCACTTTTGCCTCTGAGATCTGTTCTCTGAAGCCATTTCTTTCCAGGCAGTGCTCCAGAACATAGCATTTCTACTGAGAAATGATGACTGCAAACAAACATAGCATCTACTTAGCAACAGAAAGAAAAAGAAAGAATAGGTTTTCTTTTAGTTTTTATAAAAGGCACAATAATCTCTCGCCTGAAGAGTAGTATAAGTGCTTCTCATAAAACACCATAAAACAATACAGTCCTGTAAAACCAAACAACATGTCAAAGCCCTATTTATTCCTTTCATTAACCTGATCTAATCCCAAGAACTTTCTAATGGAACATACATTGAATTGATGAGGCTTCCTCCAGCCCCTACAACTTACCAAAAGAGATGGAACAAATATAAATACATCTATGCTTTACACTCAGTCATAATTTTTCAAAGCTGGGAAGAGCTTAAAAACAGCAGTGCCTCATGATAAACTGATATTTTGGTTAAAGAGATTTTTGGCTGTTTTTGCAAGCCTTACACTGGGGACATGAGTTTTATTGAGGAAGGGCCCTGCAACCTAACACAAACCATCCCCCTGCTAGTGGGGAAACTTCCCCACAGCACTCAACAGTGGTTTGAGCAGACAGGTAGACTATATCCCCTTTATCAAGCCCTCCCCCCCAGAAAACTGCCATGATTTTTTTTTTTAAAAAAAAAAAAAAAAGATCTATAAGATTCAGTTAGCATACTTTTCTGACTTCTGTAATGTTTAGGTTTCTCCCTGTTTACTTTCATCCCCACTTCCATGTGATGACCACCCAAATTCAGAACCCACCTCCCAGTAACTAGATTTTTATTTTTCTAAGGGTCTCTCCATATTTGGTTAGGAAAAAAAAAGTGAGGATGCAATCACTGGAAGGGAAGGGTCAACTGAGGAAAGAGTGGCACCTCAAACTTTTAGTAATGATCTTTGTGATGCTAATGGCTGTCAAAAAAGAGATTCATGCACTGGATCT
This sequence comes from Netta rufina, assembly GCF_964035555.1. Taxonomy (NCBI): domain Eukaryota; kingdom Metazoa; phylum Chordata; class Aves; order Anseriformes; family Anatidae; genus Netta; species Netta rufina. The sequence continues at coordinate 4,139,058 of NC_140126.1, read as the reverse complement.
AACCTGACCTGTGAAGAATGGGCAAACAGGCTGCACTTTGTAGCTTTGTCTCCACCAGAAAGCACACATTAGCAAGGGGGCTGCTTTGTGGAAAGCAGCAAGAGTATATAAGCAGATGGTGTTTGAGCATTTAACCACCGCAATCCAAGCATGACTTGGCAATGACTGTACTGGAGGCCTTGTTTACCTTAGAGCTTTGGACAGCACAGCTGCTACTGCAGTTCTGGTAGAAATTTTCAAGCACAGGTACGCCTGGCAAGGGGCAGGAATAAGCCACCCTGGATGGGCAGAAGGCACCGTCTCTGCTTCAGCGGCGCACTCTGTGCCCAAGCCCTCCACATGCTCCACCGCCAGTCTGCATGCTGAATCCCCACCAAGGTAGTTAACAGGCTGCATCTACATCTGATAAATAAGAAATATTTGGCCCATGCAAGCTCAAACAATATTTGAGGGGCTGAATCCTCAGCAACCAGGAATTCTAGATGTGTTTTAAGCACCCAGCTGCAAACCCCGACTTACCTACCCCTTCCTCACCTGTTCCTCCTCCATTAGCTACCTGCACATTGTTCAACAGAAGCCTGCTTTTCTTCCATCCATGAGGAAAATAGCCAGGGGTGTTTGGAAATGCTACTGACACATATCTAGATATAGGAAAATATGAGTATGGTCTATACAGGAATAGAAATTAGGAAAAAAACTCCACATTCTTAGACAGGAACAATCTCTTCAGGAAGTACCAGTGATTTATTCTAAGCCTATTTCAACACGTGTCCTCCACAGGCAAAAAGAGTAACAGGACCTGTGGTCTTATTCTTACCAAAAAGCCCCAAACCCTGACCTCCAAAAACAGATTCCAATTTTCCCCTTTTTCTCAAGCAGCCAACCAAATATAAGTACAAAAACAAATCCAAATTGCCTTAACATCACACTGCCTGCAGAGCAATGGTGAGGTGATCCCTCGCCTCCCATTACCCACCCCAATAACTCTTTTATATGGAGTGTGAAATAATTAGGACCAGCAAAAATAATTTAGGAAACAAGAAGAAACTAATTGTATAAGCTTGTTTAGGGAAAACACAAAGGACAAAAGCAAACCTGGTAGAGATGCTGACAGATACAGTACCAGTATATTAAAGCCCACACATGTATTAATAATAAGCTAACTAATGGTCCCTTGCACAATACACAATGAATTTACTACACAGCAGCCTGCTGCTGTGGTGCGCTGTGGCTCTACACAACAGAGAAGATCACAGTTTGCAAAGCAGGAGAGTTTAATATTGTGTCCAGTCCAATGACTTTACACTGTGTTTAGGGAGAGACCAAGGTTTCAGAGCACAGCTCTGGGAACCTAAAAGTCTCCAAGCCAGCACTGCTGTTGATTACATCCTCTGGATCTGGGCAAAGTCACGAGCTACTTCTGCACCCACCTCCCCAAAGAGCAAGATCCCTGTAGCAATAACTAGCATTACTGTGCTGAAGCAGAGTTCAGGCCTTTAACTAATGCTGCGTCTCATCCTTCGTGCAGGCACTGATGACAGGGATTGAGCTCATCTTTCTGCTCCAAAACTGCAGGTCTTCTCACCTGAGCTACAGGATGCTCTCCGTCAGCAGTACAAGTCTATGGAAACATTTGTTCATGACTAAAGTCCTTTTTCTCTCCTCAGAGCATGCTGGCAATGCAAGAAGTTCCAATTGCTAGACAGCGAAACCAAGGCATAGAGACAATGTGAAGGCTCACACACAAGACTGAGGTTGTGGGGAGTGAATGCATAGCTACTGCATCCACAGACAGCCTTGACAGCTCCAATTTGCAAAGCAGCATGAGGTCAGATAGCTTGTCCCTGACTGCTAAGCACAAAACCTGAGTGACTGGACCAGCACACCCTGACTTCTGGTAACATGACCTTCTTGTGACATAAAGTGATCTGCAGGCCAGACCACACTTTGACTTCAAGTAATACATTAGCACTTTATTTAACTATGTTTCGTACCATATCTGTTTCCACCCAGAACACAAACTGGGAGAGCACACCTTCAGGAGAAAGCTTGTTTAGGCAAGGTGAGCTGCAACTAAAAGTTCTGGTGGGTATAAAAAAAAAAAAAAAAAAAAAGGAAAGCCTTAATTTAGAAGTGAGTGCAAATAGGGCAGTAGGGAGTCCCACTTATAAAAACAACTTGAAAAGTTGTTCTTTTAGGGTTTTCTTTCCCATCATCAATCCTCTCCATTGGAAATTCAGCCAATGCTGGATCTGCTGACTCTCTATGCAGACAAATCTTGATGTGTTTTGCAAACTGCCTCATCTTTTCCAGCAGCTCAACTTGCTGGCTGAGCTTACCCTGCCCCATGTTTTAGCTGTTAAAAAAAGCCCTCTGTTCTTTGAGTTACTGTCTCAAAGATACTAGTCAAGTACACTTGATCCTTCAGAATTACCTTTCCTGATCATAAGCTTCCTAGTTCAAAGCAGGTTTAGATACAGCACACAAACTCTGAAAAATCCCTTCTATCTTATTTTTTCTCATGAGTGAAGCATTCAACTCATCTTAGTTACCCACCCCAAAACTCCTTTACTGCTTCAATGCATTGCTGCTTCCTTCTTCAGCATGCACTGCAGCTGCCGGGCAACACTGCTGTTTGTTTGAACAGCTATTGCACATCTCCCCAGCAGTGGCTGAATGTCAGTGCCAAGGCTAAAGGTTCTCTCTGTGTGTACACACACTTTTGCAAAGCACTTCAGGATCAAAGGTGCCGGAGAAACGCAAGGGTATCATGAAAGCCCCGAGTTTTCTCACAGCCTGCTTGTCAACTAATTACAGTTGTGTACTTTGCTGAGAAGCTCTGAAAGGCATCAAGAGCAAAACCCCATGGCATCATCTGACACTGACAGTGCTGTAGCTGGGAGTGCTGCCATTTTTTATACTTTCAGGACTAGCTTTGAACTGGACGTGAACTTGCATAGATATGTGCCTGATGCACAAGTCAAGTGCACCAGTGCAGTGATCCACCACGCTTTTCATCACTTCACACTTAACTGCATGCCAAGCCTTCATAAATAACACTTGCTGCTTTCCAATCTTCATCTGACAAGCACACAGCCACCCTCAGTGTCACTCGTGTCAGCAGCACAGTGCACAGGCAGCAACTTGCATGGAGGACTGCTCAGCAGAGTTGTTTCTTCCAACAGTCATCACAACTTTACTTCTTCCTGCCTTCCCCTTCCTGAAAAGCTACAGGAAACGTGAAATCCAGCTGGACTGGTAGCACAGACCACAACAAGAAGGTGATTTGTCTGGGATGACTTAGGAGCAGTCCCAGATGTACCCAGAAGCTGAACTTGGTCACAAGAGTCTCTGCAGACCATCTTTGAACATGCACAGCCCTTTTTCTGAGAAAGGATTGGTGTTTCAGCACCAGTGGATTGCACCTCCAAATAATGCCTGGGTGCAGATGACAGTGTCAGGTAATTCAAGAAGGGAAATCAAGGGAGCCATGTCTTCCACCTTATTTTAAGTGCTGTAACACTACATCTCTATTTCTTTGCACTCCTCTGTTAGAAACATCAGGGGTTGAGGATTTTTTCTCCCCCCACCTCCTTCCTCACAATCAGTTAAAAAGAGATTGTTCTGGCTCTTAATAGGTAGTTTATGAAAGGAATTAAATGACGTGGTTGCCTGCAATAGCAGGGGGGCAGACTCAGTGACCCAGGGGGTCCTTTCCAGGGCTGTGTCAGCCTATGACTAACATCAATAAAAATGATTTCATCCCAGCTTTTACATGTAGGCAGAAGAGCAAACAACAAATTAATGAGAACAAGAAGCTCTGAAAAGCTGGCGGGAGTGGGATGGAAGTGAGCAACAAAGCACACGCTCAGTGTTCAGTGCAGGGAAAGCAAGTGTTCAATGTAGACTAAAATGCGACTTACGATGCTGCTCATTTCCACCCCTACACCCACATACCTGAAGGGAATAGAATTTAAGTGTCCCAGCTCTGGTTTTGTAAGTGAGTTGACAAATTGTTTTCTGTGCTGCCACCACAGTCACCCAAAATAGGTAAAATATTTCATTTTGGAAAGGAAAACATTTACATGAAGACTTGACCTTTAACTCAATGTCAGAAACTCCCCAGGTGGGAGGCGAGACTGATGGGAGCTTCAGCAGAGCCTAGAAGCCTCCTGGAGTAATTACTGTCTCTATAGCAACAAAACTCTGATGGGAATGGAGGGGAAGAGGGAGTGGGCTACAGACCTCAAAAGCACAGGGGTTCCCACCACCATGAAGCAGGGGGGTCCTGGTCATGCTTCTGGAGAGATGAGGGCTGAGCTGGAGAACTCAACACAGAGGCTTCTTCCTCAGCCAAATGGTGGCTCTGGCACACTAGCACCACACCACGAGGCAAGACCCATGAGGAAAAACACAATGGGAGCAGTCCTCACCCCTGCTCAGCACTCACCTGCCTGCTTAGGCTGTCAAACCAGAGGGAGAGTTGCAGAGAAGTCACTGCCAGCTCTGGAAACCTCAGCTCACCTGTCAGTGGAGCTACACAGCAGTTAAAAAGCCTTAAGACAAAAGTTTTTCATCACAACTACTTAAAAGCTTTCAATATATAAAAAACACAGCCTGGAGGGAAAAAAATAAATAAAAGCAGGCTTCCTTTCAGAGTACTGTCATTGTCACTTAACAAGCCAAGTGGACTGCACAGTTTTTAGATGTTTCTCCATAAAATAAAAAGTTTCTGGACAGGAACTTCCACAGGACCAAGGGGATTTAGTGAGTCACTGAGACAAGGAGAAAAACTAAATGCCTTCAAACCCAACAGAACAAGTACACTGACCTGACTGGACACATCATCATGGAACCAGGCTGGCTAAGGTTGGAAGGGACTTCTGGTCAGCATCTTCTTCAGGATGACTACAAACTTCCCTCTCGTTAGTGTCTATCAGCTCACTTGAAACACTGAGAGGTGATTTAGGGTGGGCTCTAACACCAAGAGCATTCTCCATTTCTGAAAGTGCTGTCTGACACTCAAGCAATGCTACATCCAGGTCCTACTGCACTGGAGCCTTTTAACCTAAATTCCTTGCTAATGGCTGGAACTGATTTTAGGGAGGAAAAAGGGACACACACATGAGAATTTTGCTTCATGATTTTAGCACAAAGAATATTATTCATCTCGGTGCTAAGCAACAAATATTTCTTCCTCTTCCATTCAAGGTTTGTGTTTTAGGCCATTTTCTTAACTTTACTCCTTTCTTTTCCTCCCCTTTCTCCCTTTACTTACAAAAATTGTTCCATTCAGTTTAATTGGAACAGATGGAAATATATAAAGTTCCTTTTAAAAAATATAAATAAATTATACACACATACACGCTTAGATTGTGACCCAGAGAGGGGAAAAAATGTCAAAATCTAAGAGCAGAGAATATGAAGAGCTAGTACTCATTGTTCTGATGCTGAACACTAATTTTAGATGTGTTTACAAATGTGTGCTTCAAAAAAAAATTACAGAAAGTGCTGCTCCATAATATATGTTTCTGCTTCTCTTGCAGCTAATGCATTTTGCTGGGAGCTAGCAGTTAAAATCTACATGCAAAGCAATTCCATTCCTCAGAAATAGGGAAGAAGTAGTCTATGAAGTTCAAACACTTTTCTCCCCACCACTCACCTTCCCTCTCCACACAAATAATTTCTCTCATTTTCCCACCACCCCCTTCGTTTGACCCTAGCACCTCTGCATCTGAATTTAGTGCTTCTGACAACTGACAGCTACTGGATTGACAACCTGAGAGAATGACATCCTGTTTATCCAGAAAAGAGGCAGAGGCAGCCATAGCTCTAACTACCATGTTAATCCTACCTTGCTCTTGGACAGCATTCTCATCAGTAAATCTCAAAGCACTTAAAGAGGTCAGTATCTTTACTCCATTTGCCGGTGAGAGTGACAGGCTTGGAGGAATAAGAAGCAACTTGTCCAAGGTGAACCAAGAGAAAAGCAGCAAAGCTGTATATGTTACTCACCTCCATCAGGGTCAGACTGCTGTCCAACTCATCCACTCACCCCCTTAGCAGGGGAAGGCAGCATATTTCCTCCAGCTCTTACCACAGCCAGAGATCGTTCTGAGGTCAGATGAACACGCCATGGACAATTCAAGCTGCAGAAACCACTGCAGCTGCCAAGTATTTCTTTGTGGTGTCCCTTGGCTCACCAGAAGTAGTAAGATACATACTCTTACTCATTTCCCATAGGCTACTAAAACAGCAATTAATAGTACTAACATCACCATGAATAATCCTAATTTTACTTTTTTTTTTTTTTTTTTTTTTTTTTTTTTTTTTTTTCCCCAGGCACAAGGAAGATCACATTTGTATACAAAATAGAAGTCCATGCAGTCTACTTGCAGATCTCTTCCCAGTACCACTGAAAACCTCCAGAAACATTACACCTGAGAGATGCTACTAGTCTAGAGGGAGAGAAAAACAGAGCAGAAGGCAGTATTACTTCCACATGAGAATGAGGAAGAGCCGAATTTAACTTACCATTTATTTTGTTAGAAAGAACACAATAAACAATGTTCTCCATTTATCAGCCCTGTTGACTACCAAAGCTTTTTGTTTGTACCACAGCCAAAACCTCACACTACTGGTCAGAAAGCAGAAAGATGAGAAATGAGATAAAACACAAAGATCTAGTTTAGGATGTTTTGTTCAACTGGAGATCCTGGATATCTTTCTACCTGCATTGTACATGTATTACAAAAGAACATCAAGTTTCCCAGGCTTTGCAAGTATTTGAGTTAGAAGTTGCCAGGAACATATTCAGTTAACATAAATACAAAGAAAAAAAAGCCGAAATATCTTGTTATTAGTATCTCTCAGGGATCTTCCTTCTACCTACACATCTCCAAAAGGATAGAAAAATTGAGGTGCAGATAAGCTAAGAGATGTACACCACCAGCTAAAGCTTGCAAGACCCATAGGCTGAACCTCAAGTCTTCTCCAGATGACTACAGCATGGCACAGATAGACCTGTTTCACCCTTTTATCTTGTACTGAGACTGCCCCAGGAGGTCAAGATTTGTATTAGAATTTTGTTGAAGGCAGATCAGAAGTGATCTAGATGAGCAAGTAAGCAGGGGTCCTCTTGATCATCTCAGGGTATAAAGGGGAAAAAGAGATAGTGAGCAGGTATACTTCTGGTGCAGATATGCAGCAAGATCAGGCTGTAATTTCAACACATATCAGCCCCTACCCTCCTAAAAACATTTTTTTCCCCTCCTGCCTCTCAAACAGGATGTTTTGGCCTTCACTGTAGAAAACACCACAAGGCAAAGTGCTCACAATATCACTGATGTCTCCCCACCCTTCCAGTTCTTCAGATAAACCTTTGAAATCTCTACCAGTTCTAGACCTCTCCTTTGGGCTTTGTCACTTTCTGTGAGTTCACATCATTAGGTAGTTTCCCAGCAAAGGGAGATGAGAGGAATTGATGTAAATTTGCATCCCCTTGATACCATCCTAAACCAAGCTTCTCCCTCCTTGAAGCTGTGCCAGTCAAACACTACACGAGACAAATGCTATGCTGCCTGATGTGGAAGGTAAGGGTTCTACTCCCAGCTTAGCCACAAGCTCCTAGGTGACAGGCAGTTTTTATTTGCCCTTCTGTAAAACAAGCACTGCATTTCATCACCCCACAGGGAAATCAGGAGGATAAAACGCCATGGATGTTTGAGCAGCTCAGATTCAAAGCTAGTAGAATTTTTCTACAAAAATACTGCAAAACTGGGAGAGGGAAGAGGACTATTTTTCCCCCAGAAGTGGAAAAGGTACCCACACACTCATTTCTGAGGTTGCTTGGAGAATGGAGAACTCCATCAAAAGCTCTAGGAACAACAACAAAAAAAAAGACAGTAATTTGTGGTAGTAGTGGTGATAGGGACACAAATTGATACAAAAAGCTCAACAACCATTTAAAGAAACAGAGCAGCACTTTTTTTTTTTTTAATTGAAAATAGTACATTTTGGCCAGTTCCCTATGACACATTAAAGCCACCCCAGAGCCCCACTGTCTTTAGGGATCAAGACAAGTGTGATTTTTTCAATCTCCTGACAAACAGCAGAGAGAAACTGATGGGTGAAGATCAGAAAAGTTTTCATCTAGGTAGGCAGGGTTAACAAAACCAAGAATTACAAGTAACGAGTAAATAACTAAAAGAGAAAAAAAAGTACATGCAATACAGAGACAGATCATCCTAATCAGACAGTGTAAATACCCATTTTGTCTTTTTTCATTGTTGGCAATGAACATACATCATGAAGGTAACGAAATCCTGTACGCTCCTCCAGTTACCTGCCCGTGAGCTCCAAGAGAACTGAAAGCACAAGAAAAAAATTGGCATGTTTTATTCTGGACCATCAGGCAGCAGTTTGTACTGATAGATGTATTTTTGAGAGCATACAGCTGCCTTATTCACTAATTAAGGCTTCTGAGAGTGTAATGAAAAACTGTGATTTCACTGCATGGCAAACAGCCAGCACAATTTGTTCCAGATACACAAAAGAGATTTGAGTTGCAGATTATCTGGTTATGGGTAGGGTGAGTTTCATGCAGGTGTGCAGAGAAGGCAAGGGAAAGGGGCTGGCACTGTATTCCCTGCACACACACAAATAATACCACTGGAATTTCTTCCAGAATCAAAACCCCACAAAGCAGAGATGACATTCCAGTGTAACAATCCATACCTGAGCAGTGGTCAGTATGTGACACGTACCTGGTAACACTAGAGGGAGCTTGAAGAGGAAGCACTTTTTTTTTTTTTTTTTCTGAAAGGGGTGAATTTGCAAGCTAGTATAACCTTGTTTATACAGTGACAAAAACATTCAACTAAAAGGACAAGATTCCTGTTTTCCATTCCTTCTCTTAATGTGTACTGGGTGGTGTGAAAGTCCGTAGCTAAACATTGTCTGTTCTTCCTCACAAACAGAAGAGAGAATCTTCCACATTGTCAAAGAGGACACCCACAAAACAATTTTGGCTTGCTCAAAATCAAGCAGTTCTCACACAATGTGCTTCAACTTCCCAGACAATGGCTGTTGCATAACCATTTCTAAATGAAGCTGGGATTTCACAAGTCAAAAAGACAGAGCTGAGGCAAGAAGCCAATACCAGGAACCCCAAGAACTGCTGACTGGCCAAAAAGCACTGACTCCATGATAGTATCCCTCTCAGAACATCATTGCAGTATATCACCCTGATCACACTGGCAGCAGCCTTGAGCTAGCACAGAGTGAGAAGGATGCACGCTATCAAATTTACATACATCAAGCAGACAACAATATGACCAAAATTAAAAAGCTGCTAATACACAGCAATCTGCCAAATTGAAGTTCTGGACACTGGATATCCAGCTCCATGTCTGTATCTATTATATTATGAATGTAATCTCTATGACTATCAGCAGCTGGAACATACAAGATTTGCTTTCCTCAGTGTTTGGAAGAAAGCCTTGCTCTATCCCAGTACGCCATAAATAGCACTGTTCCCACCAACTTCTCTGTACTATAATCCAGATTATATCCCAAATCTGCAGCCAAATGCCATCAGTTTTCAGATATTAAAGAGAATATTGATCTACAAAGAGAAAACACGTCAGATGAGATCCCTGTTTGTTCATGGAAATTGAGGAAAAAAAAGACATTTTTTGGAGCTGAATCTCCAGATTCAGGCACAGTTTTAATCATCTGATCTTTGCAAGGAAGAGAAGTCACAATGTAAACATAGAATCTTTAAAGCAATGCATTCAAAATAGACAAAGGAATAAGAAGGACAGTTTTTACAGAGTCACTTAAACTTTGCAAAGGACAACAGGACTGCCATGATCTAAATCTTTAGCTACACTTTTAGAAGTCACTGGAGCTTTTAAAAAATGTTCATAAAAAAATCTTCTTGAAAATTTGTTTTGCTAAGAGACAATTTGGGAGATAATAGCATTACGAAGTATTAGATGCCCCAGCTTAAGTGCACTGAGCTCCCAGTAAAGGCACCCCTCTCCCTTAATGTAACTGCAGAGTGCAGCTATGTTTCTTTGGTAAGGTCTCTTGTTGTGTTTAATACTTCACACCATTTTTGTTTGGTTTTCAAATAGATCCTTTGGTTTGTCTTTAAATAATTGCTATGTAAGAGAAAATCTCATTAGAACTTTGTTTGTTTCCTGCTTGTTTTCCCACTCAGAATAAAATTTCCCATTTTCCCTCCTGCCCTAGCTCAGTGAAATCAGTCAGCTGTCCTACGCCTCAACAAATCACAGCAATTAGCAACAAAACACCACACCACAAGCATTGCTAAAGATTGTCCAAGAAACACATTCAGAGACAATAATCAGAACACTTGCATCATGAAGCTCTTAAAACACCAGTCAGAGAAAGCCTAATTAATCTGGTTCAAAACAAACACTGTGGCCAAACACTAAGTGACATTAACCAGGCTGCAAGAGACTTCTGAAGGAACAAAGAGAACCTTTGACATGGTCAGCGAAGCAGTAAAGCAGCTCAGAGATGGAGAGAGCTTTGGGGATGGATTGGTGCAAAGTAGCATGCTAGGAGTAGAACAAGCAGGAGAGGAGCTCCTGTTTGAAACACTGAGCTCTGTACAACACCAGTCCTGGCATATCTTACTGTGACACATTATGGGAACTAGAAATCAATGCTCCCACTAGAAGAGTGGCATGATTTTTCAGAACTGCTGAGCTCAGAGATGCCCCCATTGATTTCAGTGGGATCTGCTGTGTATTTGCCATCTCTGAAAGTCAGGCCACACACTTAGGTGCCTATATATAGCCTTGAAAGTCTAACTTTAGGCACCTATTTAAAAGTAAGATAGGGAAATCTCAATCTCTATTCCTGGAATTATCATCTTTGAGAAAAAGTAAAGCCCACAGGGGCCAGCATTGCTTCTGGCATCTCAAACCCTTCTTTCAGGAGTAGTGTTCCTTCTGTCACTCTGACTGTAAAGACTCTGGGGGAAGGTACCACAGCCCTGTCTGTCTTCAGGTTGAACCAACACTTTACAGTTTTGATGAAACCAAAACCTTTCCTCACCCTCCCACATTACTGAAACAAAAAGATATAAATGCCATGCTGATGGTCAACACCCCATTCTTTTCCTGGCAGGCTATGTGTCCTTCACTACTAGCTAAGAAACACTGCCCCAAGACTGTTAAAAAGCCATTACGCACCACCCTAGAGCAGATGCATTTTCCTACATGAAAAAAAAAAAAATAATTATAGTAATAATGGCAGGTCACCTTGAATACATCAGAAAAGAATACAGCACTGGCAGCTCCACATGATTTAAAGTCGTTAACTAGTGACTTCACCAGTCTGCACAGCTCCTGTAGTATGTTAAGTGCTTCAAAAAGTTTATGACATTGCCTGTTTTTAAGTATGATAATATATAGGGGTATTACCTCTGAACAACTGCTGTGCTTCATTTGACAGAACAGGTCATAACGAGCCTTCACTTTACTCCTTTGAAACTTTGAATCAAGGGTAGGATTTTGTCCATTTTTGTACTAAAGTTGCTCACATTGAGTTTCCTTTTCTCTCCTCACCACAAAACCTGCATTTTTTTTTTTCCACAGATATAAAAAAGCTAATATTCTTAGATCAGGGACATATGTTGTTCTAACACTTAATATTAAGCTGTTACTACAGTGAAGTATGAAAGGACCGAAGATATTGCTACAGTTGTCACATTGCAATAAACTAAGGATATATTCAGTTAAGTCCAGTTTTCTTCAGTAAATAGTTTTCCATTACAATAGCAGCCAAAGAAAAAGAGCACCTAATATACTGCCTTACCCAACATCACTGCAGGGTTTTGGAGAACATTTGCCATTCAACACTACATTTTCAGTTTTTGCTTGCCTAGAATAGACCCTGAGACAGAGCTTCATCCCACTTCACTTTAGATGCATGGCTGAGGCTCTCAGAACAGCACGTGATGGCCCAAAGTTATTTATGCAGCCAGTGAATGCAAACTGCCCTCCTGAGACCTTTCTGTCTATAACCACAGCCTGCCGGCTCAGGCCCAATGACCATTTATCCCAATATCCCATCTCTGGCAGTGGTCAGTAATGGCTATTAAGTGAAAAAGCACAAGAACAGCGCAAATATGCATTCTGTCTCCATAGTATACTCTTAACGTCTAGCTATCTGCATCTCAAAAGACTTGCTGACCCCAAGGTAGCAGCCTGGGACTAAAAACCCTTGAGTGGGGTTACCTGAATATTTGCCCAGACACTTTGTTGTAGAACTCCTGCCAACCCCATTATGCTGCAGCAGAGAACAGTATTCTTTAACTACCCACTTCATGAGGAATTACTGTTGCTTTTTAACTATTCATCTAATATTGCAACAAGAAAAAGGCATTAAATAAAGCTGTGAGGCAACAGGGATGACTGTTCTCTGCTCTCCTTCTTCAAAGCATTTTGGATCTTATAGACTGTGGTCACAGTCCCATAACACTCATCTAATTTCCAGACAGAGTACACCCTAACTTTAGGTGTTCCATAGAAAAAACACCCTTTTCATTGCTTGATCACCTTTTTATTTCTCAGTACCTCATCTACCCTTTCTGAAATCAGGATTCAAGAGATACCTAACATCTTGGCCATTTTCAGCCAACATGTCATGAGTAACTACTCCAGGAGTCAAACAAAGGTGAGCATGTCAAGTGAGATAAGCTTAGACTAGGGAAACAGCTAAGAATAAACAAGACCTATTTTAAAGGAAGTACAAATGAACATACCAAGTTCCTCAGTGTATAGGTAATGATGCAGAAACTACTGCCATAATATCACTACTTTAAAATCGTCAAAGGGTGATATTAACCCATTTCAAGATACAAATAGGCATGTCTAGGAGAAATCCAGCCTCCAGAAGCAGAGGTGGAAATGCCATGGGATCAATATCAAAATTTTTTTTGAGCATCTAGGTAACCCAATAATGCAGAAACGTTAGGGGCACTTCTAATAATGGAAGCTACCAGCATTAGGCTCATTTTTCTAGTGAAGGGCTAGCATTGTCTTGCTTGAAGCTGCAGAAGAGCTAGGAAACAATGAGACTCCCAACCTTCATCTCATCCATGTAACCTCTAGTCCAGGAATCCTCTATCAGCCCTACAACAACCACTTACCAGGATCAAAGACACTTCTGCATTCTGGAAAGGTTTACCAGAGGTTTCTGGGGAAATACTTTGATAAAAATGCTTTTTTTCAAAGGGGTTTTCTAGCCATGTTTGTCTATATACTCAGCTTGAAAGACCAAAATTATTTTAGGGAAAACGAGAAAACTTTCAGAAATGGTTGTCTGGCAGATTTTTTTCCTCTATTTTTCAGCTAACAGTCTTACTACTCTTTAAAAGGCTTATAGCAACTCAGCCAGACGCCTCCTGCGATTTGCCTACAATTCCCAGCATCCCCTGTAAAACATTTTAAACTCCTACTGTTTTTTGCTCCCAAACTGATGCACTGATCCAATAATCAGGTATCATGTTATCTATTTATCCTGTCCAGTCAATATACTGCCATTTAAATTGCATGATCACCAAGATATATTTGGTACAACATCCACAGGGATTGTATTACACAACACTTAATTGTTTGCTATGAAAATGCAGGGCTATGAAACCTGCCCCATATTAGTCAATAAGAAGCACTAAAATATGGCCCTATTTTACCCCATATCTGTATTGTGCTCCCCAACAGCTTTAGGGCCAGTGCCTTATCAGTGACTTCTGTACTCAGACACTGGCTGGAACCATAGTGGATTGCAAAGAACCCACTATTTGTATGCGCAGATTTCGCAACTCAGTGCTGAAAAAATTTCAGCTTCCTGGTGTTCTGACCATCCACTAAAACACAGGCTGTTTTGAAAACCAGTCAGTAATACCCACTGTTATTCATAAACAATGCTTTAGGCATAAGTGAAGGGAATGGATACTATCAGTAGATAAATAACACACAAGAAGGCAGAATCCAGAGGTTGGAAAAAGCTGCATTTTGAATACCTCTAAGTTAACAGCGTCCAACAGAAAAGGGGAAGAATGCCTGTAGTCACAGGCCTGAGTAGCTCCATGTGGATCTGCTAGCCAGGCGCAGACACAAGGGAAAACAGTATCTCCCACTTCACACAAGTGACTTATTACTGCATTCCTCCAAAGCATCCCAGACAGACAAAAACATCTCCCACCATCAGGATCCACCAAGGAGATACGGCTGCTGGGAGACTCAAGGTTGCACATACCTGCTACAGAGGTAAAAAGACAAATCCATTCTGCATGTGCAACCAAGGCTTGCGGCTCAGCCACTTCCAGCTTGCTGCTGGCAGCCTGGATATTACCTCTAAGATAAATGAATAAGAGTTTAGGTCTTATTGGATTACTGTTTATTGAACTTTATAAATTCCAATTAACAGACCCCAGAGCAATAAGAGACATGTAGTGTACTCTTCATTTTATAGTGCAATTATTACTGAGTTTATCCTCAGCTGAACAAGAGGTATTAACGGATAAAACATGGGAAAGAAGACATACTAATAGATAAAAGCAGATATTGGAGACAGGGAGATAAACAGATACAACTAGGAGAAAATGCACAAGGCAAGAAAAAGCACATGGGTTTGGCTGATTAGGTTATTTCGTTGCTTACACTACTACGCAGGAGGCCTACAGGAAATAGGGAGTGACACAGATGAGTAAGTGGCCTAAATATGCAAAAACAGGAGAAAAGGGGCAGGGAGGAGAAATGAAAAAAAGAAGAAGTGAACAGCAGTCTAAATAAGGCAATGTGAAATTTATTGTTTTCACAGTTGCTCTAGAGGCACGTTGGGAAGATCTCCCAATTCAGCATTTTGCCAAGGCACAGAGGAGGCTGTACTACTAAAGCATTGGTTGTATTTGAAAGAAGGAAACATCCTCAACATGCTCATCTATCAATTCACTTAGGTGAATGCAACAATATGCAATACCACGCCTCCACCCCAACCCAGTATCGGACAACAAACCATGATGCTAACACAAGATCTGTGGAAACTCAGCTCCATCAAAAGCCATGATGATAGGAAAGTGTTTTTAAAGCACTACTCCGCAGGTGTTTCTTTTTTTTTTTTTTTTTTTCAAGCCATCCTCACCTCTACCCTCCCTCCCTTATTCCTACCTGCCTTTTTTATTTTGATTTATTGAACCAGTGCAGACTGCCTTTCTCAGAGATAAGAGTATGTTTGTCTATAAAACCCAGCAATAACTAACTACATTGATCCAGTCTTCATAGCCAGGGTTTTCAAGTACTTCCACATGCTGAATATAAGAGCTCCCCTACCTGTCTGCTGCAGGTATTATGATGTGGAAAGAGGAAAGAGGAAAGCCATCTTCACTTCAGGCTTGAACTTCTGCATCACACCGCCCTGCTGGCAGATCCTTCTCCCCTGTCCCATTGCAGGGGCAGAACTCAGGGATGCTCCCTCAAAGAACTCACAGCTCACACGGGGAAGGTAAAAGGTGGACGTTATCCAGCTTTGCATCCTAGGGTCCCAGAGATGCATAGTGTCTATTGTTTCCCTCCAAAAGGGGACTGAGCACAAGAAAGCAGGTGGGAGAGGACCGGGTTGAACACAAGGCCTGGGCCACATAGAGGGAAGCAGCTAGAGTTGTCCCCATACCATGGCTGCCACCAGGGCGTGCACAGCCATTTTCTGCTCCTAGGGTGCCATCACTCAGCTGTTGCTTGTCCAAATATAGCCAGCAGGCTGAGATCTGAAGGAAATTAGGAGGCCTGACAGATGTGCCCTGAAATTGTTAGGAGCACAGTGGGCAAGATCAGGTGTTGGCTGCAGTCTGCAGCAGCCAAACTATATCTCCCCAGCATGGAACAAGTGGAGGTCACCACTAGACAGATCTTCCTCTCAGGGAAGGTGCTGTTCAGGGCTGGAAAATCCACAGCCCACACTCCTGTGTGGAAGAGGGTGTGAGCTCCACCTGTGCAAGGTGTGCTCTGATGGAGTCAGGCAGCAGGTGGAGGAGCTGCAGAAGGAAGTCAGCATGCTGCACTACAGTAGGGATGGGGAACAAGAAATAGGGCACTGCATGGTTCCATGAAAGATGCCATGCCCCACCACAGTTACAGTCCGACCACAAAGCCAACAAAGGAGCAAGAGGACAGAGCTATTTTCCAGCAGTACACCAGGAGGAACAGTGTTGTTAGGGCATTGAACTTCTCCCCCTGACAAAACTTGGAACTAGTCTGATACCATTTTAACTAAGTTATTTCCTTCAGTCATAGGAGAGCTGCAAGGGAGTGCTAGCAACAGTTTCAACCAACCTTCCTGCTCAAAGGAAGAAACTTAAAATAGGTTTAAGAAGTTGTTTTTGTATGCAATATCTACTGGAACTACTGTCATCAACCGCAATAGGTTGCAATAAGACATACCCCACATCCTAGTAAGAGACCTAAATCTTGATCTTCATTCTCTGAATACCATCTGGCAACTTGTTACATCTCATTTTCATGGGCAGAAGGTCAATTTACTGGTGTTTTGAATTAGTGGACCTTCTGCAAGACCAGGAAGAGATGAGAGAGGCAAGCCTTGCATTTGTAAGGCTTTCCTGCAAGCACTAGTAACTTTTCCATAATTTATTAAGAGATGAATTTAAGAAAAATCTCAGCTTTTTTTTTTTTTTTTTTTTTTTTTTTTTACAGGCCACAATCCTGCAGCTACCTCCAGTTACAGGAGGTGCTTACACTGCTCAGCTACTCTACTGAACACTTTTCCTCTTCAGACACTTGAAAGCTGTAATGCCCATCCCCTCTACAACTATTCAGTAGGAAGTGGAAGCAAAATATTTCTCCAAGAATAGGTCTTGTTACTTAAACACAAACTGCTCATGCAAGCACTGACACAACCCATCAACAAAACAGGAAACTCTCCTTAGAGTTAGAGTTTGTACAATGCCTAAACAGTTGCAGGAAAGACAAACATGTCCCAGGTCAGCAAGAGTTAACGTACTCAAGGAACTTAATGTACCTAAGGAAGCATAGCAAACTAACAAGTCAGCCCTCTGCCTACACCCCCATTCCACCTCCTGAAACCCCTGATCCTGCAATAGATCATAAAGAATGGATTACATTAATTTTCTATAAACTATATCAACTTGAGTGACATGTCCTTAAGGGTTAGGTGATTGATATCCACAATGAAGTCTTATAATCTAAAATCATATTAATATTAATATTAAAGATTTTCTGTCCTTTATGTGCATCATTAAATTCTGAGTATAAGGTGAAATTGACAACATACATTTTGACAGCTTATCTATAATAAATATGCAAATCTTGATACCAGCATGTCATCACAGACTTTGCTGCTCCTTGAAATATCAGAGAGATCCTTTCTTTCTATGACATTTACACTGAAAGATCAGATATAAAGCATTTTGTATGACTGAGAATTTCATTGGTTTAGTCTTCAAGCACAATGATAGGGGCTTCCTATTCCATTGGCACTAGCATCAACCCTTCTCCTCTCTCTTCTTGGCACCATGGGGTGAGGGGTGGAAGGGGAAATCAAATATTTCCACTCATTCTTTGCTTTTCTTACAGAAAATGAATTAAAAATAGAAAAAGAAAAAAAAAGTCTCTGAAGGCATCTTAGCAATGCATTCCCTGAGGCTCGTGCATACTACCAGAGGAGATGGTTTTAAGCAGAAGGGCTGGATTTAACCCAGGAGAGGAATTAAATGAATTAACAAAAAGGATGGCAGTTGTCTTTAACCCTGTGAGGGCACCTCAGGCTCACACAGTGCCATCCCACTCAGATACATGGTGTAGGGAATTTAGAAACACAGCCTTCATGAAAACAGTATTTCGACTATGACATAGGACCTACCTGGCCCTGCATCATAGCCACACAAGTCCAAACTGCAGATACCTGCTCCATTGTGACCTGGTGCACGGCAACTCATGCTTCAGTGTTCACAGAATAGAGCTTAGAAGTCTGGCAACTACATCTTTCTTCATGTTCACCCTGGTGTTTGCTAGGACTTCACACAAGCAGCATGAAGCAATGCCACTCCTGGTCTGCAACACAACACTCACAACAAAGGGATACAACATCCAACCCAATTGTCCTGTACTGACTTTAATGCATTTTGCAGCCCTCACTCCATCATCCTTACCTTCCTCAGCTCTTTTTAATCAGAGGTTTCTACCAGTTGACAGTGGTAGGAGCAGTGTTTTGCTTTTATATGGAAATGCTGTGACTAGCACTGCAAACATCTAATTTTGATTATAAATTTGAGGCATAACTAATCTAAACAGCTAATCACAATTTTTACACTACCTTGAGAGAACGTGTACATGTCCATGTGCACATACAACCACTCATTATCTCCTTCTAAATTAATCCTCACATCTTCTTGTCAGTAGAAAAAGAATTGAAGGGAAATATAGATTTTCAATGAAGACAATAATTCATAGAAAAACAACCGGAGGCTATGAAATTTATTGTTTCAAGGTCTGTTATAGCTGTTTACTCCTGACAAGGGCAGGTCACAGGTAGTACATGAGCAAAGAGGATAAAAAATACTGAGGCATCTTTACGTCTGTTATCTTCTGTCCGAAGCCTGACACTGGCCAGGAAGTGGGGGGATATAAAACAGAGCAACATGAAAGCCTAAAGGGTCTGATAGTTGCTTTCCTCCAACTATATACACATACAGATTCTATGCTAAACAGTAGATAACACCACAATGTAACTTTACCCTATGCTCATTGAAAGATAAAGCTCTGAGCCTTTACTGTATTGCAAAAGTATGAACCCCAGCAGTTTAAACAGAATAACCCTTTTCACCATCAGGAACGAGAAGGTTTAAAATTAGTTGATGTGTTGGAATCCTCAGGTTCTTTTATTTTGTAAAAAAGCAGTGAGTGGCCAGGGAAGACCATCCCCCCCTCTCTCCCCCAGATTTTTTTCAGTGCTACCACATCACTATTGCCTTGCAGCCATCGATACTTCCCTCTCACATAAACTGATAGCAACCTATATTTACAGAGCATCTATGTTTGTTCAACAGCATCCTCCCTAGCAGCCGCAGATTTGCATGGAGAAGTTTGAAGCACTAAAAATATTTTAAGTTTTTTTTGGAGTCTGTAAGGGCAATCGTGCTGCTCCAGTAGGAAATCCATGTCAAATAAAACCTCTCCCAATGCATCCTTTCAGCAGCCAGCATCTGCTCACACCCACACTGCACAGCAGCTGTTCACCATGAGATGTAGTGGAGGGCTGCCACCTTGCCTGCCATCTAGGAACCAAAGCACGAACTTCCTGAGCTAAGAGATGCAACTCAAAAACCTGAGCAATAAACAAGCTGTGCAGGAAGGGCTGCAATCCCTGCAAACTAGAGACACATCCCAACAGGATGTATTGCCAGTGCTGACCCCAAAACACGAGTTGTGCCTTCAGGGGCAGAGGAATAAAGGAGGTTTCATTTCCTCTTCCCCTGCACCATTCTCACAATTAACACTCAGCTCTTGTGTTGCATTCATCTCTGACTAATCCTCCCCTGCTTTATTTTTTATTTGTGTTGACTTGACACGCCTTAATCCCTGAGTCAGCTCCTATTTCTTGTTAAACCAAAGGTAAATTATACCAAGTCCACCCAGCAGTGTTAAAGCCAGAAGGATTTATAATGCAAAGCAACTGCTAAAAATACCCAGGCAAGCATACCAATTGCAAGAGCTTTCCACAGTGTCAGAGACAGACATGTCACACCCAAAAGATGTGAAACAAAACATAAGTAAGACAGTGCAGTTTGTGAGGGACTAAGGTCTCCACCCCACATCTAGGGCCTGATACAGGGGAAGAATGGCTGAGGCAGAACTTTCTTCTGCCTTCTGCTCATGCAATGATTTTTCATGCTCCCTTCCCTGGCACCATGGTTGTGCCACCTCTCACATGAGCATCACCCCCATCCCACACCTGCACAGCCCCGGGATGTAGCAATGCACTTGCCGTCACACACATTTCTCTTCACATGACAGGACTCTGTTCCTGGTCACCAAGAGCACTGCCTGTGCACAATCCCTCACCATCAGCTCACACACACACCATCACCACTACCACACTCCCCTCCTTTACTTGTGTCCCTCTCCCCATTTACAGCATCACCTCAGCACTCAACACCCCGCCTGCCTCTTGCACTCACTGCTTTATTCCCCCTGCATCTGTGTCCCAGGCACTGCATGCATTCTGCACCCCCTCTTTCTTCCTCTTGCCTGTCTACATCAGTCTCTTTCAAGCTTGCAGAAGCCCATGTGCCAGGCAGGAAGACTGCTTTTTGATTCATCCACATTATCAGCAAAGTGCATCCAGATCTGAACAGCCCTGTCAGCTCTTGAGAAATGAAACAATAGCGAGTATCTGGTGAATTTCATGGTTATCAACACTCCTAATCAGGCAGATGAACTGGAAAAAAAAGCATTCATTACTTTGAACTAATGATTCCTTAACATCTTTGCTTTTCGAGACTTGACTTGCTTCAGTATCCTTTTTTATTTTTTAAATGAACAGAAAGCCCAAAGCTTTTTGTCAAGGAATTTCTGTGCTATCCCAGAGCTTGAGGTCTCATTTCCTCTCCCTCTCCTCCAGCTTCTGTTTGCGGAGCATCATTATCATTATGTAATGATGTTTCTGTCGAGCTGGCAGAGTTGCATAGTGAAGCGCATTAACCTGGCGATAACGGATCACTTACATTTTTTATCATGATCTATTGCTGAGTTAGTACACCAGGCCACTTCCAATAGCACTGTGCACTCGATAAATTAGTGTGCTGGCCTAGAACCCATGATGGAATATCGTTTGGATTTCTGGTGGCTCTGAAGCTAATCGTATTTTTCCCCATCTGTTTGCTTTGCTTTGACTCTGGGCTGTTGAGGGAGGGGAGTGCAGGAGATGAGAGAACAAGGGATCCGTCCACACAGGATTTATCCCTTGACATTAATAGTCTCACCCACTCCTTCATTAGGCCTCTTCCATTGAGTCAGTCTGAGTTGATAGCCTTAATCTCAGCCTGATCCAGTCAAGGTAGTGAGCTGCTCCTTACTTTTTGATATTTTTGCAAGTCGACAAAAGATTTCCTCTGGCTGCTAACAGCTTTTGATCAGATTGCCTAAGTAACCCTGAGTCTCTGAAGTTATCTTACCCAGATTTGGAATCAGGAGCAAGTTCTCCAAAGTTTTTACCTCCTACCATATTGGTCTCACTTACAAACCCAAGAGCAATACAAAATGCCAGAGCATTCCTCCAGCCAAGGGAGAGCTCAAAGTGCTTATGTGACCAACAGCAAACCCATCTGGTTTCCAGATCCCTGTGCAACATAGTAGCAATAATGGGTTTTAACCCCACTACATTTTTCCAAGGTTAATGACACTGGAAAAGCTTTCCAGGCTCAACAGTCCAGACAAGATTCCTGCAGAGGCATTCCAAGAGACAGATGCCTGCAGCCATCAAAGTTGACCTTTCAGGCAAAAGGGGACATGGATCTCTATAACCTCTTTGCACATAGCTTCTGCAGTGGACACCTAACACAACTGATCCAAAGGGGTTGTCTCATTTTTCAAAAGAGACTTGTCTGTTTTTCCTGCACTTCAACAATTCAGAGTAAAAATAAATCGCATTACCACTGTTTGCATAGGGCCTACAAAGCCAAACTATGGCATTAAGTACCTCTCGCATAGTCTATTGAGAGCTGCCCTGTTATTACTGCAAGCTAAGCAGGTCACTAGAGAGACCTATAGGTCCCAATCCTGAAAACTTATGCATGTAATCCTTGTGCCACTGCTGACCACGACAAGTTTATTTGTGTACTTAAAGTTAAAAAACTTCATGAAGTGCTTGCAGGATCAGAGCCCTATTTCCCTGGATGGTAGTTCTGCTGCTGGTAAATAAGTGCTAGGAAATAGAGCAGAGACATGCTGGTTTGTGCATCCCCAGGCACACAGAAGACAGTAGCAAACTAATATTTACCAACCTTAAAAAACTGTAAAATCCTGGAGTTTCCAGCTTCTCTGACTGTACAAGCACCAGAAGAGTGAAATAAATTAAATAATCACACCATAAATACTAATTAATTGCCATTAAAAAGTACTCAAATCGTTTAAAAGAAAAATGCAGCCATTAATCAGAATGGCTCAGGTACCTAAATAAATATTTACTATTATGAGTGCATATTTAATCTACCTACCCATCAAAGACTAATGCTCTGTTCCTTGCCAGTGAGGCTTATTAACATCCTAGAGGGAGTAAACAGTGTCCCAGAACTGTGCAGGAATGGGGCATTGGGACTTAGGAGTAAAACAGTTACATAGGTAAGAGTAGAAGACTGGAGGTGTACGCCTATATATAGGCTTACATATGGGAATAACCTCATCTTATTACCTGTGTTTAACAGTTCTAGGCCCTAATACACAAACCTCATTGTCCCAAACAAGTGCTTCTTAACAGATATATCCCATCCTGAAGAGCTCCTAAGCGCACACATCAAAGTCTTTTCAAGATCAGGATTTAACATATTGTATTAATGAGAATTACTTTCAACCTACTGTGCAAGAACAGGTCTATCTATAGCTTTCAGAAAACAAAAAGCTTCTATGTTTGAAGTCTGCTCAGAGATGATTTGTTAGGGAGGTGGGTTGGAACAATTTTCAGGAAAAAAATCAGCTAGGAAAGAAAAACAGAACTTCTAAGCTTTAAAGGAAGAAGAAAAGACAGAACTAGCTTTGTTTGAGAACACACAACCCAACTCAAAGCTCACAAACAAGAATTAAGGACACTCGCCATCTGGAACAGGGAGATTTAGCAGTCTACTGCCTACTGCAAAATGGACCCTTTAGCCATTGCAATGCTTCTGCCCCTCATTTTTAAGGGTCATCCCCCCCAAAAAAGCAGGGTAGAGAAGTGCTTTCACTGAAGGGAAACTTTAACAAGATACAGCCTGGGGGAAAGAAAAGATGAAAGAAGGGACATTGGGGGCTTGTATAGATGCTATTACGAGATGCTTGTGGGGTTATCCTGAACTTGCGTGCCTCCATTTTTTGAGAAAATTGCTTTTGCAAGTGTCTTTAGGGGAAATTAAATACAAACGATTAATACACATTAGGAAGATTACTTAAGTGTTCTCAGTAGGTGCTTGCTATGATTTCTATTTTTTTCTAATAAAACAAAGGGTGAGGGTGATATTTTTTTCAGTAGTCTTTCCTTAAAAAAAAAAAAATCTTCCCCTCACCCCCAACAAAATTCAAGTAGAAACAGCAGTAGTAGCAAAGTTGGAAAGACCTAAAGAACAAGCAAATCTATCAAACTTATAAGCAGAAGTTATTTCATTTACTTCATTGATATTGTCTAAAATTCTGTTAACTTCTGATAAAAAAATTAATGGATGAGAAGTAGGTAGATGCTGCTTTAGGAAACAGGCTTTTTAAATGTTACTATTAGTAAAAGAGCAGTGACTTTTCCACTCACAAACTCTTTTGATTTCTTGATTGCTTCTATTTAAACTGAATTGCAAAGCTTATGCTTACTTTAACAGTTAAAAAAGTTACCATCCAATAGTTCTAGCTTTCCAATGAATGCTCCTATTCTTCCAAAAGCCCCATTCTTCCTAAAAGAAAGAAGTTAAGAAACTACAAATCTAGGTGCACTTAGAATACAAAATTATATTCAGAAATGAAGAAACAAAGTACTCACTTTGCAACTGAGAGCCAAGTCCAACAATCAGAGACAGGTATTTGCCTCCAAAGAGGTTTCAGTAACAGGTTTAACACCTAAGGAGCTTTAGAGATGTAGCTCTATAAAATCATCAAAATGCACAGGTCATCCCTTCATGTAGAAGTTCTGGAGAGAAACTTTTTTGCACAAACTTTTTGTTTTTGCATAGTTCATGGAGGCGGAGGAGATGGGGAAGGGGTGGGGAGATAGAAAAAGAAGAAAGAGAAAGAAAAAAAAAACTGCCCCCACAACACCCCCTCAGCTGTAAGGGACTAACTTTATAGACTCCATTAAAGCAATCTAATTTACACCATCTGGAAACCAAGCCTGATCTCCCAAGGAGTTCCTGTCCCCAGATGGAACATACTGCAACCTGAAGTGTCATCAGGGACAGGAGCAGAGCTTTGCAAACCTGGCAAGGTCAGCCTTCATTTTTGTGCAAAACAGGTACAATAACTCTCCCATCTATGTGCAAGAAACCCCTTTTGTCTCCATCCTGTACAGCTGTCTTTTTTTTAGGTAATCCTAATAGGGACAAGAGCAATTTTTAGGAAATAACTTGATGTTTCTTAGAAGTAACATTAGAAAGCCCTTTTGTAGCAAAGACAATTGCCTGGCTGCTACCTTCCCAGAAGTCTAAGAGGTTACCATGAAATTAAAACAAAAGCTATGGAGCTGACTCTAAGTTTTTCATACACCTGGCCTGGAAGAGACATCTGATGGGAGAGGCCTATGCAGGCGTTCAGAGTTAAGGAATGTGGACATGAGGCACCATGACGCCATGTGGCCAGTATCTTCCAGGCCTTAGTTCTCATAGGCTTGTTCAGCAGGAGGACCTCAATATGAGCAGATCACGTTTTACCATAAAACTCTGTAAACTTTAGGAAGATGAGTGTGGTTTTTTGCTGGTTCCTTTTTAGGACTTGTTGTCTTTCCTTTTTACTTTAAGTAGAAGGCAAGTTCAAATCAATGTTTTAGAAAATAGCACCTTGCTCTTTTTTTCTTGACCCCAGCCTAGTTTTCTCTCCAAGAAAATGATGTTTTCTGTCAACTGTTAGAGAAACTACAATCTTTGTGTTTCCATGGCCTAGCCTGTTTGTTTGTTTGTTTGTTTTAGTACCAAGAAGATCTTAACAGAAAATCTTCCAAAAAAACCTAAAGCCCTAAATGTTTCAGGTGAATGTTTGTTTCGTGTATGTGTCTGGAAAGAAGGTAGTTTTGGGGATCCCAGGTGGGAAGCTGACAGGGGTGTGCTAAGGATAGCTAAGAGGTGATGGTGGTGGCTCTGGGTCAGGACAGGTAAGTAAATACCCCACCAAGTACATGATAGTGATTTGATATAATAACTACTACCGTTCCTCCCAAAACTTATGTGCACCAAAAAGAAACAAGATGGTGCTTTGGATGCTGTATTATCAAAGGATGAAAATATTTTGCTGCTTCTCATGTCTTAATTCTGGGCCAGGGGGAGTCTGAGAGAACAATGCTCTGGTAAGGGCATTTATGCGACTCAGAGGAGATCTCAGATCTGGGCCCTGCTCCAAAGTATGGATTTGTTAGAGAAAGAGTATTTCTGCTGATGGAATAGGTGCTTTTGGGGTTGAGTAGAAACTGAGCAGGGCATTTGAGGTTGGGATATAAGCACCACAAATTATGGTGTAGACATTTTTATCTATCCATTTATTTATTTATTTAGTGGCTGTAGCCGCAAGTTTTGTCTATATTTCATGTAGTTAAGAACAGCAGCAATTTTTAATTTCTTGGGGAAAGATAAGAATATAGGTAATGAGGTGTTTTTGCATGACGTTGATGGCAAGTGTGTAAGTATATTCTTGCTGACCTTGCTAATGGCACCGTGCATGGTGCAGCACAAGGAACACTGGGATGGTGGTCAAAAAATTTAAAATTCATTTTTTTCCCTTGGCTGCCTAGTTGCTGTATGGCCTTGAGTGTGTGACTTCTCTTCTGTTCTTTCAGCTGGAATTTTTGTTGGAGCATGAACAGCACCTTGCACTGGAGGGCAATGATTGCAGCTGAGCTTTCTAAGCACAACCATATCACGTAAAGCAAACTTATGAATTATTTCTATTGGTTGTCTGAGAGAGAAAAAAAAAAATTATTCTTACTCTTGTAGTAGAATGTCATTTCTATTGCAAGGAAATGGAGTTTCTCCTAGCTGTGCGAAACTGGTAACAGGACTAGGGAGCATTGAACTTCCCATGAATTTGCAAATGCATGTATCGTCACTGACTGACATGCAGCATTTTCCTTTGTGTTTTCCTTTTTTTTTTATTATTTATTATTTTTTATTATTATTATTATTATTATTATTTTTTTTTGTGGGTGAAATTCCTTCTTGTCTGTTTATGTTTATATAGCTATTTGAGGGTGATGTAGAGGGCCTAATGAGTGCATAGGTGTGCAATTCCTCTTTACAAAGTCTTCTCATGGCAACAGGAGACTATCTCTTCTATGATCTTAGCTTCATTTAGGATTAGGTATAGGGCAACCTGGCTGTAGGCTGGTGTTACTCACCTTCTTTCCATGGAAAAAAGGTTAATTTAGCATTAAGAATACAAGGCCAATGTGATGGTGGTGACAGTGCCTCTCTCTCTGTCCCTTCTTCCCTTCCCTCCAATAATTTCTGAATTTATTATCAATTTGCAGACAATCTGACTAGGTTAAAAATCTAAGTGACTGAACTATTCAAATTTTAATGAAAATGGGTGTTTGTGTAGAGAAGACATTTAAATTAGACATGCCCTAAAGAGAGACCACAGTGATAGCTTAGCCATATTACCTGAAAGAACTTGAGTTCTGCTGTTTAAAAATCTTTTCAGGTTTTCTCTGTTTTCCAACGTGTTCAGCTGTGTTGGATAGCACCTGCTGGAGGGGGGCACTTCATGCCAAGAGCACTAGGGAGTAAGAAAGGAGCCAGCCTGGATCTCTTGGGTGAAGCCAGCTACAAACTAGTGTAACCAGCCTTGTTTTTTACCATCCCCTGGTTGTCCATACTGCATATCTGAGGACTGGCTCAGTCCCCTTTGTAGATCAATCCACGCATGGGTAGGGATTGTCTGTAGCATGTTCTTTCTCTGTGCTCTTACAGGGTTTCAACTTACCCTGTTTCAAATACAGTTTAACAAAGCAAGAGTCATGGTCTTGCTTTCTTTAGGAACTGCTGGGCTGGTGGTCAGATCAGGCTATGTGTCGTCTTGGAGAGACCAGCATGGGTTTCATCTACAGGAACAAAACAAAACAACAAAACACCCCGTGGCCTTTGTTCTTCTGAGCGTATGAATAATTCATTATTACCCCCTGCATACAGAATCTCTGCTTTTATTTCCTTCACTTGCTCATGGTCATGGTTTTAATTTTTTTCCTCGAACGCCAAATTATCACTTTAAGCTCCAATGTCTGCAGCAAGATGGTCTGTTCTGAAGGACCTGCTACGGAAGCAAAGGTGGGAGCCAGTGCAGTGTACTTCTAAAATCATTGTCTTTAACTCAGTCCAGCTTTCTGAATTTCTCTGGGTGCCTGTCAATTCAACTCCTCACAAACCCTGCTAGGAACAAGCACTGAACTCGTTAAGAAAACATACAGGATCTAGCACGCGCCTTCCTCATCAGGGATTTGTCTGCATGAAAACAGGCAAAAGATGCCTTGCAGCAATTACACCAGTGAGTACCTTGAAAGCTGATTTCTTAACAAAATGACTTTTTCAAGAAACTGTGCTGTCTGTCTATCTAGGGGTGGTACTGTCTGTCAGTCTATCCTTCCTGTATAACCCTGAAAGTTCCTGGCAAATTCAGCACAATATAACAGAGAGGAGAGGTCTCAGAGACTATTATAAACTTCATTAAAGGAATGACTGATAGTGAAATCACTGAAGAAAAGGCTACTAAGCTCACCCTTTAGTAGACATTGGGGAATCTGTATGGAGAGAGAGAGACATCAAAAGTGAAGCATCACCAGTTTTCTCTGCTCTCCAAACTACTTGTTTTTAGCTCTGTTGGACCTGAGTGAGACAGGGGAAGGACGGATTTAATTCGCCCGCCCTGGCAAGGGAATATGCTTAGCCCCTGACATCATTATAGACGAATCCCCCCAGGGATATTAAAAATGGAGAGCATAGTTCAATCTTGGTGGCGTCATGTCCAGAGGGCCAGTGGGAGAAATCCTCCTTGCCTAGTTAGGCTTAAAGCGAAACTTAACACGAGGAGGATGACTAAAGTGCATTTAGAGCGAGTGATTTATGTAAAACTATAACCTTTATAAAATAGGATTAAGTGCCAATGTGCTTACATTTGGATGGGGAACGCTCGTTATTTGCCCTGCAAGAGTTATGGCCAATAGGTCTCTGCAAACAGAGACTGAGGAAGAGACAGAGAGTCTCAGAGCCGCTCTTGTGTTTTTTTTTCCTTTGCTCCGGCCCTCCTCCTCCTCCCCCCCCCCCCCCCACCTCTTCTTTCATTAAAGCTACACATCATATGAAGTGGCACCAGCCTCAGAGAGTCTCTGACAAAACCATTGCATGGAGCCTCAGGACAGAACTTGCTGCAGTTCATGTTCTCTCCCTCTGCCCTTCCTCTCCCTGCCTTTTGCTTTCCTGGTGTACATCCAATAAGTCAGACGAAACTTAATCTTGTTTGCTCTGTCTCTAATTCACTCTTCCTTTCTCTCTTCTCCTTTTCTCTTGCTGCTCTGCTTCCTTGTCCCTCCTCTGCCCTCCAGCTTCAAGTTGTTTTATGTTGCTCTAGAACAGCAGCACTTTTCGGGCTTACCTTTATTCTTCCCTGTTTCTGGCCTTCTACCTTGGTTGCAGATCAATAAGTGCAAACAGTGGGCAAGGGAACATCAGCAGAATAAAAATGAATTGATACAGCTCAGTCCCTATTTTATACCTCTTAAATTGTTGAATAGGCTGATTTTTTACAGAAATTGTATGATTGGAACAGAGGGAGAAACTCTGCTTTTTTGTTCTGAGACCCAAAGATGTTGGGTGTTCCTGCTCAGAAACCCACATCGTGTCTTGGTGATGAATCCATGAGGTGCAGGCTGTTGAAGGAAATGACCAGTGGTCAGTGATGATTAGTGAATTTCACAAGAATCCATTTGCTTCTCCCTCACAATTCATATGTCAGAGTCCTGGCTACTTTAGGAACAGCTTTGTGACTTTTTTTTTAATGATGATGATTATTTTTTTTTTTTTTCAGGCTTTAAGTATATGTAAAAACCTACCAAGAAGAGAGTGGCTCCAGCAGCCAGAAATTAGCTAAGAAGTTAAACTGTCACTGCCTTGCTTTTTCTTGTTTTATTTTTTACAAAAACTTGTTTAATTAGTAGACAAGGTGTGCTGTAACTGCTGAGCTGGGAACTCATACTTGTACCTGTATTTCAGTGCAAAAAACTTCCTCCTTTTCTGTACCTTCCTCTGTGGAAAGTGGGACACAGGACTACCTGAAATGATGGAAAAGCGGAGCTCAAGCCATTTAAAAATAATAACTGTCTGATGAAATCCAACTCTGGTAATTTCTTGGTTTTAGGAAAATCTCCCCCTTCACACGCTGGTGGGAGAACAGAATTATTGGTAGACTTCGCTTTTCACATCTGCTGCTGCTATCTCAGAAGGAAATTGTGAGTATAAATTAGTTGGGGGCTCTGATCCAACTATTCTCTTCTCTTTTTGACTGCAGATTGCTATGTTTTCTTCCCTGTGAAATGGGAATTAGACTCATGGAAATGCAAGGCCTGTAAAGCTGATTTTTATCACGCTCCAGTTTTCTGCTGGTATCATTGCAATGACTTCCGCATTCTTTGCTCCTGGTATATATTGGGATTTATGAAGATAAGAGTCACTGAAATAAGATTCCTCAATATTAGCAAGAACAATTAATTTCTAGTCTGAGCCCTTACATGACATGTGCCAGTTATTGATGGATGAGTAGTAAAAGGGGCAGAAGCTTTGCTCAATTTGAATTCTTGCTTCTCCAACCCTTTTCAATATACTCACCACTTTAGCCAGGAGCTATAAAGTTACGTTTCTGCAATAAGTCCTTTCTCCCTCAAATTTTTCATCTTGATTCAATATGATTTCTCCCTCAAATGGTTACCTGCAGCTGCCAGGGTTTGGAGTATGGATCTGCTCTTGAGACAAAACACAGAGACATATTCACCTCCTGGCTTTTTCAGATTTCCAGCCCTACTGCTCTTGACTAAACTGGCCATAGTGTAACAGCAACTTTTCTTCTGGGGACTGCTTTAGTACTGCAGCTCAAAGCGTTGCATTGAGCAGGGAGCTGGGAGAGTGGGGAGGCAACCAAACTCCCCTCTCCCAACACCCAAGACATCCCAAATCAGTTTGATTACAGTTTTGCTTGAAAGCGGCTGGGTCCCTTAGAGTCTAAATGGTTGTCATGTTTTACAGATGGATTATTCCAAATCCTTAGGGAGGGGAAAATTAACAAGGAAGATAAAGTAGAAAAACCACTGTTGCAACAGTTGCACCAGCTTCAGCAGCCCGATGGCTGCTGTTGTGTAATGTAATCCTCATATACGGTGCATTACCGACTTCCAATATGCAGTAATATTTACATTAGCATTAGGACACCATCAAGCCTTTACTTATCCACATAGTTAAAATTGTTATCTGTATATGAACCCCAGAGATGATATATCTAGTTGTCAGCAGTGACCTGATGATAATAGCAGTACAATTTAGTTACAATATACAATATCATTAATCATCCAAATGTAGCATAAACAGAATGGACCATTTGCTAAGGTCTTTCCAGGGGTGGGAGGAAGGTCCCTCACTTATAACAGCTGTATCAGCCAAAGGCTTCCCTAAGGAAAGGGGCTGGCAGAAATGGGGGGGGAGGGGGAGGGGGGACAGATGACACAATATCTGAGGGGGTGAGGTCTTCCATCGAAATCAGAATCACCTTCAAGGGTGGTACATGCCTCTATTTATTAGCATTATGCTACATATGCTAATGGCAGACTGTACACTATTTCTGAGCATTAACATCTGCTCAAAGCAACAGACTTTCACTCACAGAAACTGATTTAAACTCAGTGAAGCAGATAAACACAGAAATCTAAGCAGGTGGCTGCGACTGAAGGAAGAATTCTCAATTCCTGCACTCAACCGATGAACTTCACTAAAACCATAATTAATATTCAGATAACTATATTCCAACACATAGAATAAACAAGATCATTTAAGGGATGCAAATGTCTACCTGGGATGAGGGGAGGCAGGGGCTCAGATTTGGAATACAGAGTGGTTTGAATATAAATCCAAAGCACTCCTTAATTTTGTACTGCTGCCTTTGATGTTGGCCTGGGCCAGAAAACACAAATAGCAAGAAGATGTTATTGCATTGTTCACAGGCACAAAGTGGGAATTCAACTTTTAAACAAACAGTGTGTGGAAGGTAATAACAGAAATGGATCTTTGCTTGTAGGGTGCTTGATGATGTATTGACCTTGTTACAGCAGTGCTTGTTAGTTTGGTCACTACTTTTAAAACCACAGCCTTTCATTTAGAAAACTTTGTAGGAGCACTTTAAAGATACAAACAAAAGAAGTCTCCTTCTGTGCTCTCCAGTTACACTTGGCCAAGTTTTGTGTTGAGCACTGATAGCTGGTTCCTAGAGGAAGACCCACCAGTCTTCCAGCCACAGGATAATGTTGCAAAAGTCTGCCCTGTTTCTCTCAAATTCCAGACTCATCTAAAAGGTTGCATGGACTTTAAATCTAATCTGGCTGAGCCTGAATCTTGGAGTGAAATGCTAAATGGGGATGAATGTTACATGGATTCAGCTTTTATTGAGAGTGTTTCATCTGGTTCCAGAGGTACTGTTTCTCCAAAAGAGTTGTGATAGTTCTTTTTCTTTCACAAAGGGTATATAACCTTCCGGTCAGTCTAAAAGACATATTCAAACCTTGTATGCTCCAGCTAGGACTTTGGACTGGTATTTCCTTGTTTGCCTACAAAAGATTCTCTGCTCAAGGCTTTACTGTTCCCTCCAAGGCTTTACTTTTCTCCACTGTTGACTAGATGTGTGACTTCGGTGGGACATGCAGTGCATATATGGTGCTGAGTTTTCAAGAACTGTGGATCAGATCACCATCGTGATAAAATTGCTCATTACTCTTCATTACATGACAAAATGAACCGCATCAGGCTTAGAAAATCCCTTGCATTGAAAATGGTGAGAGGCTGGGAGAATATTTGAGGAAAGTATTGGATACTCTTGCCCTGTTCTCACTGCTCTCTAGGCATCTTCTTGAGGCCACTGTTGGGTGTGGAATGGCTTTGGGTACTCCATACCTCCAAATCAGTATGGCTGTACTTAAGCTATTGAGAAAGCAACA
This sequence comes from Netta rufina, assembly GCF_964035555.1. Classification (NCBI taxonomy): domain Eukaryota; kingdom Metazoa; phylum Chordata; class Aves; order Anseriformes; family Anatidae; genus Netta; species Netta rufina. Next base: position 4,106,865 of record NC_140126.1, on the reverse strand, counting down.
TTTTTTCTTTTTTCTTTTCCTCTTTTGTATTCTCTTTGTATCTTTCATGTTTGCAATTTTTCTCTGCAAGTCAAGAATTTAAAAGCTTTGTTTTTAAAGCTGAAACTTGTGTTCACTGGACTACAGGAGAGGGTGATTTGCAATGAATAGCAAGTAAAGCAAAACTTACAGGATAACTTTGAGACCTGACCCTCAAAATAGCTACAAGCACCATGTGCATACTTGTATAACCAATTTGACTTTTTTTTTTTTTTTTGGTGGTATTGATATCTCCTTCAGTTTCTACAAGCTTCATGAGTTTTGTTTTACTTCCTCACAACCACATCCAAAGTGTGTGAGAGAATATGAGAATCTTTATATATATATATATAATATATATATATGTATATATCTTTATATATGTATATTTAGGCACATTTTTCAGCCAGTGTTTAAACCTTTAAGGTTCAGATTTTCTCAGTTAAATATTTTGAAACAACAAAAAATAGAGATATAAAAATGTACTGTTTTGAGATAAAATGCTTGAATGTCTTTTGTCTCAAGATTTTTTGTTCAATCTCACAACTTTGGAAAGTGTTTTCCATTTTTTCTGAATGCATCAGAACCAGTAATAAAGCACTATTAACCTGTAAACTTGAACTTCATGTTATCTTTGAAATCAAAAGTAGTAACTTCATGGTCTTCTAAGCTCTAATAGCAACTCCCTCTTCTGTGTACACTGAGAATCACAAGATGCAACTATACCACCCTGATCTTCTTGGGAGGAGTCCTAGCATAACAGATACCTAAAATACCTATGATACTGTGAAGATTTGGAGTTCGCTAATGCTAATCCACTCACCAGTATTTTCCCTCCATGCACAGGTCTGCCTAATTTTCTTGCAGGGATTTGGGATGTTGGAGTCTGCTTGGTGGTTTTTGCGCTACAAATCATTAGGAATGCGTGGGCAAATTCTGTCCCGATCTATACGCATGCAATCTATTTGACTTGAGTGAGGCTGCACCCAGTTAAGGACTTCATCATATGCTCAACAAAGTCAATCATAAAGCTTCTACTCTCTTTAGCTGTGCAGGATCAGGCCCTAATGGGGGGCAGAATGCATGATGTTTTTATCATTTTAAAATTATTAGCTTCCATATGTTCCCAGATTTGTGGGTATTTAAAATGACTGTTTGAGGCATGCATGACTGTTTGAAATTCTGTTCGAAAGGATTTGTTACTTTTGAATATTAGCAATCTGGAGGATTTTTTAGATGAAATTGTTAGGCTGTTGTGGCTTTTTTTTTTTTTTTTTTTTTTTTTTTTTTGCTTAATTGTATGCACGTGAATGGTTTCATTGACTGCTTTGCAGGGGTGCAAAAAGATTTGTCTGAAAAAGTGTTCTGTATGAAGTCACAAAGGGGAATTGCAAAGAATGCCTACCAATCCGTTAAAAATAAATAAATAAATAAATAAATAAATAAATAAATAGATAGATAGATAGATAGATAGATAAATAAATAAATAAAAAGTTGCCTAAGTGTGTGGTATCAGTTTTCAGGGAAGAAAAAAAAAGGGTATTTGCAAGAGCCCATAATGCAGTCCTAAGTAAGTCTTCACTGTCAGTTTGAAAGAAGAATTTGTTTGAGGGAAAGTTGACCTAAAGCACCTGTTGAAAAAGGAGTTTGCCTTTGGGTAAGGGGGGTGTTGCTGATTTTCTACCCTCTAGAAGCAGAGGGGAGGTGTGAGAGTTACAAAGCAGTCAGAAATCTCCTCCTGAGCAGTAGGACAGCTGTACCAAGATATATAGTTATTATAGACATATATATAGCAAATAAACCCGACTGGAATCAGGACATCAAAAGACTGATGCTCTCTCCCAAGTATTCATCCTTTAAGTACTGTGTCTTTCTTTCTTTCTTGTTTTGTTGACTGCCTATTAGTGTGCTAATCTCTTGGGGGAGATTACTGAACAAATAGCTGTTGGGCAAAAATAATGACAGGAAGGAAAGCGCAAAAAAAAAAAAAAAAAAAAGTAAGTAATGGAGGAGAGGGCCACGATGTAGAAGCAGAGCCATGTGAAATCACTGCCTGCTTTAGGGCTGAAGGAGGGCAAAGAGCCTCATTTCCCAGCGGGTCAATGGGGGAGGACCTAGGTCCTCACAGAGGGGACTTGGCACCCTTACGGTATCTGTCCTGGCCTGCCCAAGGAGGAATAGGAACGTGTCGTTTATGAGAGCAACAGCAGGCTGTGCCTGGTTCCCCCATTTCCTCTTCCTGCAGCACTGATGGATGCTGTCCCGGTGAACATTTGAGATTAAACTAGGGACTTCGCAAGCTAAACAGGCTGAACTGCTAGTTGTGGCACACTCATGGCTTGCATGGACTGGGCATGGAGCTGTGGGCCACCAATGGGGACCTCCAGCAGCTTTCAGATCAGTCTCTTCAGCCCTGCTGCTGCCACCCAGCCCCAGCCCCACCGGAGGCACAGCTCGATGCGAGGGATCCAATGTGACCAATTTCCCAACTAACTCTTTTAGAAAACAAATCTGTTGTTAGCATTATGTGTCACACAAATATTGTCACTTCCAGGGAGGAGATGCTTATCTGTATTTGCCAAGGATTGCTTTTGAGCTGGACATTGAAGCTGTTTCCATACAATGATTAACACTGGTGGCAGAGAGAACAAAGGGAAACAGCTTGGGGTGAGCTGGTTTGTGGGAAAAAAATAAAAAAAAAGAAAGAAAAAAAAAAAGAAAAAAAAAGGAGAAGAAGAAAATCCCTATAGTCTGATAATGCCACAGTCAAGGGAAGGCATTCTGTAATCTGGGAACAGTCCCATGTATAGCAATATGCCTGAGTGACTCTGGGGAGTTGAAGCACTTATAAATCTCACGTATTAGATGGAGGCAGAGCACAGCACTCTCTCTGTTCATATGGAGGTGGCTGTTTCTAGTGGCTCTTGTGCTTCCTGGAGTAATATCCTAGTACTTTTTTTTTTTTTTTTTCTGGCCTCTTTGGCTCTTTCTTAATTTATTTTGTTGTTGTTGTTGTTGTTCTGTCTACGTTTTTGCTTCACTTGGGGAGACTGAAAGCAGGCCGTTGGCTTGATGACTAGACTTGCACAGCCTTTTTGTCAGCTGATATTTGTAGGGGAAATATAGCTTAGTAGGAAGGAGAGCTGTTCACAGATTTAGAGGAAATTTGGCAAGTTGTTTTAAGAAGGACAAAAAAAAAGTTAATTAGTGGGAATGCTTGGTGCAAAATACCTTGAAATATTATTTTTTTACCTAGAAAATAAAATTAATTCTTCAACCTAAACTTTTTTTTTTTTTTTTTTGGTCCATTGGGAAAAACAAACAAAGCAAAACCCAATGCAACCAAACCTCCCAATCCAAACCTTGCACAGCCTTAGTCCTGGTTTCTCCCTGACACTGCAGCCCCTGGGTTTTGCTGCCATCTCTGGCACTGGTGTGCTTCATGTCCTTGGTCACCTCCTCAGATCTTTTTCCCCCATGCATGCATGTGCAGCATCTTGCACAGAGGGGACTGCTGTTGGCTGCGACCTGAAGGTGTCACTGCTACACTGTGAATGCTGACGCCCGCCAGAGCCTTTTCTTCAGCAGCAGGGTGGCTGCACTGCAGTTGCAATGAGCATGCAAAAAATTGTAATAGGTATTGCAAAGTACAGTTTTAGCACTTAAAAGACACCAATATATTGACCCATTTGTGTCGATATTTATTCCTTAGCAGCTGCATTAGATTGGCATATAAGCCCCTATCTAGCTTCCATTAAAATCAGTGACAAACTCTCATTGACTTAAATGGTGCAGGATAGAGCCCTAAATCTTTAATGTAGTCATGTGCATGTCTCTGTTTTCTTTTCTTTTTTTTTTTTTTTTTTTTTTTTTTTTTTTTCTAGATAATGTAACCACTGCAATGTAAAAATACATCTATTATGAGCACTTTGCTCAAATATCTGTAAATGTGATGGTAATCACCATTTCATATTACATGCTGTTTATCAACAAGTTATTTCTACTTAGGGAGAAGGAAAAAAAAAAGTTCTTAAAAAGTTATTTTCCAGAAATGCAAATGTGCCTCTGTATAGAAATTCCCAGCTAAGGCTGCCTATAAATATTAATTCTTCATAACGTATACCAAGGCTGTCTCACACTAGGAATTTCACTCAGAAGGATTCAATCCTTACGCAGTCGCTGCATGCTAATACTCGTCAGCGCCTATGCATTCCCTCATTAACAGCATCAGCTGGGTTAAAATAAGGTTGGCACACCGAGTGCTGTCACTGGGGATGCCAGATCCTTTCTGACCTCATTGCAGCATGGCAATAGGACTGGGTTATGTGTGGTTTTACTTGCCACAATCAACAGTTGTTCTGCAAGTGCCTTCCCTGCTGGTTGTTTCTACCCAGTGGCAGTACGGGGATCTTCAAGGCTTACTGGGGTAGGGACTTTGCAACAGTGCCTAAAATGGCCCTTCTGGCTGTTGTCACAGGGGAAAGAAAATCCTCAGTGGATAAAAAAATTGAGCTCTACCCTTCTGCCTGCTGTGGGTTTGCTCATCCTGAAGCAAAGAAATGACAGAGAACACTCAGGCTGAGGTGAAGAAGGGCTGGAAGGGCACTAAAGGACCTGGCTGTGGCAAGGTGACTGTCACCTTTGCCAGGTTAATTAGCCAAGACCTAGATCTGCCCCCGAGCCCCTCCTTACTGCTCTCTCTTGCCTGGGCACCTGGAGCAGTGGGGCCACTGAGACTGCTGCCAGCCACGTCGCTGACTGATGTCTCGGCATCTCCTCACACTTCCCCCGTCTGCCGGTATCCATCTGCTGTCTCTCGTCCCCTGCTCAGCAACCCAGCGCCTCCAGGCAGGAGGTGTCCTTTTGTCCCCATCTGCGCAGCACCCAGCACAGGGGGGATCCTGGACCCAGTAGAGGTGACACGGGGAACAGCTGTAACCCTCAGCTGAGGCCATGCTGTGCGATGCAGGAGGGGGCATTCAATGCAGTGAGCATGCCACCCTGCCCTGCCTCTATCTGCTCACTTTACACCATCATGCAGAGTTTCCTTCTCCTTTGTAGGAGCTGCAGGATTGCCCCAGCTGAGTGCACCCTCACAGCTGTCCCACTGCACCCAGTGAGGAGGAATCAGTCTGGCAGAGATGCAGCATCTCCCCCAGCAGTGTTGCCTTTACCCTGCTCCTTGGCAGGGCTCAGGGATGGGAGTTAGCGTGTGTTAAGCCTGCAGCCTTGCTGGAGCAAAGTCTGAATGGCTAATGAATGTTAAAGCTGCGCCACCTCTGCTGCCCGAGCCTGTTACCTGCAGCTAACCCCTATAGAGAAGGTCTTAACCAGACACCAAGAGAGAAAACAAAACTTTAGATTACTTGATCTGAAGCCAGGGTGTTTGAAGAAGGAATGAGGGGCACAGATTACACCTTGGATGATCCTGCTGCTCCCCTACCTGACAGGTTTCTTGTTGTCCTGGCAGGCAAATGCACAGAAGACTACAGCTCCAGTGCAGTGACTCATGCTCCTCTAGCAAACTCTCCCTGCATGCTCCAAACCCTCACTTCAACCCCGCAGCACTAGCAAGGAGACAGCAGGCTTGTAGGAGATGACTGGACTTAAATCAACATCCTCAGCGTATGTTTTTTTTTTTTTTTTTTTTTTTTTTTTTTTTTTTTTTGGTGGGATTTAAACCTGTTCCACGAATTGAAGAAGCTGTCTTGGCATAAGGACTCCCCCACCTTCTTCTCCTATATAACTACATCTAAACTTATCTGCAGAGATGTGGTCGTTTTGGAGGGTGTAACTTACACATTCAGCTTCTGAAATTCCTCCGGGCCCTGGTGACTTTATGGAGGCTTTCACCAGGCTTGAGTCAGCCCCCTCCTGTTTTTTGGTAGCTGAATCTGTGATTATGCAAGAGGGAGCATTTGGGGAAGGGAGATCAAAAATGTCCCCATCTGTCCCAATTTGGGGACTTGTGTCTGGTTCTGCCCCACTATCTGTGTGAGTAGCACTGCCCTGCCAGCCCATCCAACACAATAAGGGATTGCTTCTGAGGAGTAAAGGTAGAAGAAGAGGATGTCAGACAGCCCCTCCTGGAAAGATTTATAAATGCACCATAACCGACTTCACAGGCTCTGTGCCTTGGAGAGTAATTGAAAGAGATGTTCCATATTGATCTTTTCAGAAAGTTCAGTTTGTCTAATCCATCCCCTCCCTAGAGCTGGGTGAAAAATGTTTGAACTTGTAGCACTGGGGTGGTATTCTGCTCTCTGTCACCTGGATGTAAATGTTGGGAGGCTCCTCTGAAGGCCATGCAGCTCCCATGGTGTAAGGGAGAGCAGGAGCCAACCCCAAGCCTAGGCAAAGTGTATGATTGTGTCTGCAACTAGACTTGGTTTGAGGAAGCCCATTTGGTTGCTGTGGGTTTCCAGCAATTTTATAGGATGGGCATTATGTATCCATGTTGTGATGTAAATGCCAGGGATTTATTGTGCGAAATATGGGGAGGAAAGATGATTTTGTGATTAGGAAATCAGACTGGGACTTGTATAATCTGTGTTTAATTCCCAACCCAGCTGTAGATTGCCTCTCTGCCCTTGAATAAGTCACTTATGCTCAGATCCATAAAGCTATTTAGGTATCTAACACCCATTTATTTCAATGGCAGTTGGGCTCTAAGTGCCTTTAAGGATCTGAGTCTTAATCTCAGTGCATCTCAGGGTTAGGAACCAAACCTATTAGATCATGACCTGGTACTTCTTTTCTCCTACTGGATCAGTGCTTGTTTCTGCCCACTTGGAATATGGTGGGTCTGTATGTGTCTGCACAGCCTCTAGCACAGCGGGGTCCTGATCTCAGCTGTTGCTGGAAGAAGACAATAAAAATGTGATAACAGTTGCCAATAAATAAATAAAAAATAGAAAGCTTTGAAAGCTAAACTGCAACAAAATAGGAACCTTAACTTTACAGTCTAGGTTTGAATACACATGTCTTTGGCTACACATTAATCTCCTGTGTCCTATTAAATTATTCAGCCCTTCTAGCAACCCTCCCTCAGAACATCCCAAGTACTTTACATGTGTGAATTAGGCTTTGCTTCCCTCCTGTCCAGCTATGGGATTTTCATCTTGCTTCTTTGCAGTTCAGGAAACTGAGTCACAGAACCTGTCCAGAGCAGAAGGAACCTAAGTAGGCACCTAGGTGTTGACACAGCAAAGCATGCCAGTAAATGCTGCCTTGGGGCAGACCCACAGTCCTTTTACTTCAACCAGAACAACTCAGCTTTAACAAGCTTTTTGGTGACGGAAGTCTCATTTCTACCCCTTTGATTTCTAAATCATTGTTTTCTGTCTCCTCCTCCTCATTAAGTTTGTTCTTCTAATGAGAGCATTCTTCACTCTGTGGTTGTCCCTCTCCCTTGGTGAGAGCAGGCAACGTGAGGTCCTTGATGGGATTTTAAGCAAATAGGAACACATAAAACCACGCAGCCTCAGAGAACCAAATTTAGAGGCCACAAATGGGTCAGGGCCTTTCTGAATGGTTTAAATTTTGTACTGGATATGCCACCAGGTGACAGGCAGTGTCTGTAGGAGGACTGCAGTTGTGTCTGTCATGAGTTGTCACCAGGGAGAGATGGAGAAAGAATGCAGAGCTTTCCCCAGTCTTCCAGCCTAACACCCCCCTGCACAGGAGATGCGGGGAAATTCCCCCCCTGCAACCATCGTCTGGGGCTTGCAGGGGCTCTGACAGAGCTGGATGTTAGCACACTTGAACAACCAGCCTCAGCCAAGCTTCATACTTGTGCCAGGCAGAGACACTGCCATGGTGAGCACTGGACTCTTCTTGTCTGAAGCACATTTCTCCCCCAAATGGAGACTATCCTTGATATTTATGCATTTTTCCTAAAGCACATGTGCCCAAGCTCGTGGCATTGCCCTCCTGCTCTTTGGGTTCCAATAATCCCAAGGGCTGGATCCTGCCTGAGGATTCACTGCAGGGAGGCAGACCATGCTGCCTGGTGAGCGAGGAGGAGCGGGGAACCACAGAGACATCCAGTGCTTCCTAGCTGTAATGGTTCATAGCATCCTAAAAAAGCAGAAGGGTTTGGAGGGGATGTTACGGCCTTCCTTTAAAACGACTGTTCACTACAAAGCAATTAATTCATTTCCTGAATTAAAAGGTGCCTTCGGATGCTTCGTGGCATTGCAGTACACCTAACACTTTCTTAACCAGGATAGAATGGGGAGAACGATGCCAGGAGGAGGCCATTATCCTTCTCATATCCAGGAAAATGGGAGCAGTTCCACCTGGCATTTAATTCATGTGAGTGTTGCTGCTGGGTTTAAAGCTCTTCTAGTTTTCCCATGTGTGTGGAGAAAAACCAGCAACAACCAGTGACTGAACTCTCCAAATAAATTACGTGACTTTCTTCCCTCTGCTCAATTGACCTATCTGTTACATCCCTCTTTCCCACTCCTTCCTTTTTCCCTTATAAGAAATAATCAGTGCAAAATAAATGAATGAAAAGCCAACATCTTACCAAAGCATCTTTGTGGAAAGGTTTAATTTCCTGTCCTGCTGTGTTTTTTTGGTGTGTGCGTATTTTTCTTTTTCCCAAAGGAGAAAAGGAAATAAAGAAAAAAGCAATGAGAGAAAAAATAAAGAAAATTAAGAACTTGGCAGCCAGTAAAGAGAAGCCAGTTTGAGGAAAAGAGCAGCATGATAGTGCCCATATTTCCCTGAGTACATTTTTCTTGAACCAGAAGGATCAGCCACCTCTATACAGATCTGGACAAGGGTAGAAAATATCAAGCAGGTAAAGCCTATCAGAGAACTGAAGTTTGGTACTACACCCTACACCCTCCCTTCCAACTGAGAACATCTTTGTGCAAAGCACCAGCAGCCAGGCAAAACAAACTATGGGAGTGGGCAAGCGATTTGTAATTTGTGACAATTTGTGGCAAAGGGGTCTCTTCTGGGGTCTGCCTGGTGTGTTGGCAAGTGGGGCTGGGTAGCATCCCTGACAGTGTGGTGTAGAGCCGTGTGCCTTCCCTGGAAGGAAAGCCAGGATGCTCGCTTGCAGGATCTGAGCGCTGGGCAAGTGCGTGCGGCAGAACAGATAGGAAGGAGCCACAATGTGGCAGCATTGTATCTGGCGTGTGGAAGAGACAGCGAGAGTCAAGCAGGGCTGACCTTGGTCCTGCCTATATCAGATCCAAACTGATTTATTAGGAGAGGGTCAGGGATGGAGGAGACATCCAAAGAGCAAAGTTTGGTCTCAGGTACTGGTGCCTCTGGTAACTATCCTGCACTGGAAGCAAGGAAAAAGAAGGGGGGGGGAGGAATAGGGTGAGTTGAATTTTATTCACCAAAACAAGCTGGGTTTCCTTGAGCAAGAATCTGGCAAAGCTCTGTCTGTTAGGAAATATCTGTTAATACAGTGTGTGTGAGACCAGCAAGGTCTGACCCTTCATACTTCCAGCTAATGTCACTCTGTTAACTTTCTGGAAGACCTCTAAGTTCTTCATGGGGAAAGATTGTTTATCCTATTTTGTAGAACAAGGATAAGAACCACAATGACATGTTAAATATCTGCATTTTTAAAATTAATCCCTAATTTACAGTGTCCAGCCAGAAATACTAATCACAATGGGGACCCCTACCCCCAAATCACGTACACAAGGAGCATACAAACTAAGCAGGCACTAAAAAAAGTGACAGCCAGCTTTAATTTTTCTCTAGAAATGACTTGCTCAGCGTCTGCAGAGTAAACCAGCAGCTGAGCTAGGAAAAAAAAAAAAAAAAAAGCAGCTCTCCTAACTCTCAGCTCTCAACAGCCCCGTGATGGAGCATTGAATGTCTGTGTAGGGCTGGGAATCACAGGCTGTCCTTGCGACAGGACACAAGCAAGGTGGGTAGCTTTACTGGGCAAACCCCAGCAGCACACTTGAGTTCTGTGCCTCTCCACCCTTTCAAAGTAGAACAAATCTCATCAGGGAAAAAAAAAAAAAAAAAAAGAAAAAGAAAAAGAAAAAAAAATTGGGTTGTGTAATGTGAGCACGAAGCTGACATCAAAATAAGGACTTCAGCATCTGGGCTTCATGAGGGAGGGGAAGAGGAAGGAATTGGGGGAGGGAGGGGGGACGAGGAAATAACCATTTGCTGCCACCTGAAGTATTGTTTAATGCTTTACTTAAAAACACTGACAGCTTCTGCACAGCTGTACCCATGGCAGAAGCAGCCTGCTGGCACATTGATAAAGTATTAAGACGAGCGCTGATCTGGGCACGATACAAAGAGATGAGAGTTCCTCACAGCCGAATTAAGGCAACGTGCATGAAGTGACTGTTACCTGGCAAAGGCTCTTTTTGATGCCAGCGTCTTTTGTTTTGATTTCAGATCAAAGGGAGGCTAGGTGGCTTAGGGCTGGCGCTCCGAGGTGCATGGCTAACTTATCTGTGCCATTCAAGCAGGCATCGCATTGTCTGCTTGGAAGCAGGGAAAGATCTGAAATAGATGAGGGAGGGGTGGGGAGACAAGGCAACAACTGCTCCGTGCTAGGGAGCCCTACAGAAGTGCATTTCAGTACCTGCCCTTCTGCTTTACGCAGGTCCAGATGCAAAGTTCTCCTGCTGCTGGTCTGGGAAGTCTGGTTCCAGACCTGGGCCTAGGGCTGGCTCTACTCTTAGCAAGCTCTGGCACCTTCCCTGGGATGCCCCCTGTGTGTGCAGTCCCAAGGTGGTGTAACACTACCTTGGTGTGGAAAACATCATCCCGTACACCCCAGCCAGCCAGTGTAGCTGTGTCGGTACAACAGTGCCTGATGCCAGCATGCTTTTACCTTCCTTCTGGTATTTGCATGTGCGTTTGTGTTTATACATCAGTATCACCACTGCTGTACAGGTATTACAATGCCCCCAGCAGAGGAGTTTTGTCGCCTTGGTCATGCTGGTGCAGACGAAGCTGTGTAGCTTTTCTCCTTGCACCATGCTGCAAGGCCTTAAGCTCTGCCAGTTCCTGCTGACTTCTAGGGAACCGCAAAGCACCTTTCGAGAAGTTCTCAGCATCTCTCCCTGCTCCCTGAAGAAGGATTGGGTCCCAGGTTAATGAAAACTAGGGCACACTTACACTATCAGCTGTCTGAGAGGGTGCCCAGCATTTTGAGAATGAGGGAGGGGAAAATACTGAGTTACCAAGGCAATGGGCAACCTCAGCATAGTGAAAGGAGACATAAAAATACAGCCAGGAGCCAGACACCACTGCTCTGAGTGAGACTCACGACATGCCTTGAATAACCTTCCTGCCTCAGTTTCCCTCTGACTTCAAAGTGGAAGAAGATGCTGGCTCACTGCAGCTCAGCACGATGTGGATGTTACAGTTGAGGTTTCTGACCCACTCTCTCTGACATGCAGATACCTTCTTTGCGCTGTGTTGGAGTCAAATAGATTGGCTTTGCTGCTGCCCCTACTGGAGCCTGCACGGAAAATGGGTTGTGTGGCATCTGACCCCATCCCAGTCTCTGCACATTGAAAAGAGAGAACTCCAACTCCTTCCCTCTTTTCTTACTCCTGCTAGAGTGGGACAAATCCTGATCTCATTTATATCACTGTAATTCTGGAAGAAATTCACGGAAGTCCCTACGTCTAGATCTCCATGGGTATAACTGAGAGCAGAATCCATCCCCACATCCTCATAGATGGCTTCTGAGCTGGGAAAAATACTAAGGGCTCCTTTATCTTGACGGCACAAGATGGCTCAATAAATGTAAAGCACGTGTTACATAACAGTAGAATAATCTATGGTATTGAGTGCTCACAGATCCTGAAAGTCTTTTCTGCTTTGCAAGGGGGGGAATTAAATAAGGAGAAAAATATATATTGAATAAAGTGCTTGTTGCAGAATATTTTTTTAAATACTGAACTGTGAAACCTAAAGTAGGGCAATACCCTCCCTTTCAACAATACTTTGACTTTCTACAGTCAGCAGATGCAATATGCATAGGATTCAGAAAGATCCCATTAAAATTCATTAAACCATGTTTCCAGATATTTAGTAAATTTTGAAGAAAAAAAAACTATTGCCTCTTCTGCTCCGTATGATGGCCTCTTTGAATGCAATTAACCCTTCATTCATGGGTCTTTCTATCCGACTAATCTCCCACCCCGTGCCTTCCGATGCATTTTTAATACCGCAGCTAATACCACCACCTAAAATCCTCCAGCAGTCACCATGCAATAGAGCTCTTTGCACAGGCAAGGTACTGTAAATCTCCATAAACAGTGCTTGGGTGAACAGCAAATTCAGATAAGTGATGTGTTCTTTTTCATGCCTTCCAGTTACAAACGGGGGATGCTCTTCATCCTTCAACGTAGATTTTTAGCCAGGACTGATGCTGATTTCCTTCCTGCCCAGGGGATTCAGCCACCGGACTGGGGAAGCCCAACCAGTGATGAGGGGTGAGAGGGTTTTGATAAACAGCAAAGTAATGAAAAAAAGCCTGTGCACATGCAAATAAACCTCCAAAATTAAAATGCAAAGCAGTAATGGATACAGGGAAATAGAGAGATGGTACACATCAGCTTTAGCTATCTGGAGTGTAAAACTTTTCTCTCTTTCTTACAGGGTTCTCAGAGGCTCAGGACCCGATATGGCTGTGTCCTGAGTGCTGTAAGCTGTGATAGATTTCAGATCAGAGCTCCTGTTTACGGAGGTACTAAGCAGAGATGGGGATGATATCATGCATAACATAAGAAACAAAAAATATATTCCAGTTTCTTCCTTTTTTCTCATCTGATAAATGAACTGTTTGTCAAAACAGGCAGTGGCACTGGAGGGGCCAGAGGAAAGAATTTGGTCTAAAAGAAAGAAAAGTGAAGATGACACCTGAAAATATTCTGTGTTTCTCTTAGCTGAGAGCAAATCCTATTCCCAGGTCAACCCTAATCAGAATCTCTCTCTCAAAAACAAACAAACAAACAAACAAACAAACAAACAAAACAAACAAACAAACAAAAAAAAAACAACCAACCAACCAACCAACCAAACAAAAAAAAAACAGAAGGAAATATTTTAAATTATTGGAAGGGTCCTAGCCTCATTTATGCTGCAAGATGTTCAAGGTATGTGGTGTTTCTTTCATGATTTCCATGTTCTGCCCCAGCTGTGAAGGAGTGTTATTTCTGAGTAACAGAATTATGCTTTTCACTTGGCTCCTGTAACACCCCTATGCTTAATTATTTCATCTGAACTGCAGATTTCCACGGATCCAGCAAAGCATTTAAGCACCTGCTCAACTTTAAGAACCTATTGCTTTCTGGGAGGCTTTCCACAATATGAATTAAGCACACACTTTGCAGGATGGACGGCTCTATACCATAACTACATTTCATCTGGATGAAGTTCAGGCCCTTCCCAAGGGGCTAGCTGATGCGTAGTGCATTGCTCTAAAATTTGCCCACGAGTGCACGTGCCTTTTTATTGAAGGCTTTGTCATATCTGATTGAACTCTGGCACAGGGTTTGTGATCAGTCTCGGGCAGCTCAAGAAGGACAAATCCTGGCACTGTGGGCTCAGGCACAAGGGTTACGGTTTGTGTATTGGACGTGGATCTCACCCTAAGCCACCAGGAAGCCAGACTCATATCTGCCTGCCTGACAAAGAGGCACTGTCATTGCCTGTCTTCGCCAAATTGGGGTCTTTTAAACAGAAGGCAGAGAGATTCTGTTTAAAATACACAAGACATCTATACAAAGGATGAGAATTTCAAAATATGGCACAAGTCTTACTTTATGAGGAAGTATTATTGTTCTTCCAGAGCTGGAAAAGGAAGAGAAAAAACACAGAGGAGCTCAACTCTGCAAAATTTGCAGACCCAAGTGGCAGGCTGAGCGCTACACAGCAAGCTGTGGAAAACTATCAACAGTCAAAAGCCAAAAATCTGGTGTCTGAGCTTGCCATTCAAAGACGTATGATGTACTATCCTCCTACCCAAGAAAGAGAAGCAAGTACACATGAAAAAATTAGAGGTTAAACATCCATCTGGGGAATGTGTTAACTACTCCACACACCACTGGCCCTGAGCACGGTGCCTGTAACACAACGAAAATGTGTGTCCAAGTTAACAGCAAAGTTCAATTGCTGCGAGAAGATGTGGACAGATTCATCCGCTTTAATCGTTTCCATGATTTAAGTGTTAGGCACCGGGAAATTAATCTGGGCAATAGTCAAGACAATCTGCACAAAGCTGGGTCCAATGTTGCTAAAACAAGCTGGCTGAAATGAAAAAGTGCAGCTGTGACTCCCTGCCTGTTACCAACATACACAAGCAAACACACACGTGTGCACAAAAAGGCCCCAATAATTATTCTTATTATTTATGAATGTGGATGAAAAGCCAAAGGGGGCACGGTAATGCACCCAGATGCTGATTAGCTGGAGATTATATTGATGATGTAATAAAAATTCACTTTGTCTTTTAAGCTGCACCAGGACAATCAGAGAGAGATTAGATAGAAATCAGAGAGAATGAATAATAGAAGGGAGAGGTAACATCGTAAACCATAACTCCCTGCAAAATATTCTACCTCCCAGTGCCCCTGGTCAGAATAAATAAGGGCTGGAGGGTGTAAAAACAACCTGAGCACACATAAGAAGGAGGCAGATGTGGCTTTGTACGTGTATTATTTATCAGTGAGTAGTCAGATATATGCATCTATGTAACTGCACGGCGTTGCAAATGCACACACACACACCTGTCTAGCTCTAATAAACAGAGAGATGATGAGAGGGAGTCAGGTAGAGAAAGTGTGGTGTTTGGAGAGGGATAGACAGAAGGGGGAAGAGTACGGGGATCATACAGGAACTATAAAGAGAAATGTGAACTTGTGAGGAAAAACAGCAATGCCTCTATGTGACAGGGTGAGGGGTGCACATGCAGCTCCCATGTCCATATATTTCCCACCACAACCACCCGTTGCATCCCTGCCTGATACAGGGCCCCCAGCCTCATTGAAACCTGGTTGGAGAGAGAAGGGAGAAAACTTTCTCCTCTTCATGCGCTTGCTAGAAAAGGAACAGACCTGCTGCACGTCCAACGTTGGTTTAAGTTTACTGACCATGTTTAATATTTGATTAAACCTTTGGCATAGCTGACTATCCTGATCTGAATAGATGATCCGACGCTTTCTCTGGTAGTAAAGCCAAGCATAAGTAATAGCCGTCTTCTGACTACTGCTGCCTTGCGCATACCAGTAGGGTTTTGCCGCGTCTAAAAACCTGCTACCTGCTTCGGGATTCTTTTCAACTGCTCAGAATTTTTAGCTTGGGATTTTTATAAAATCAAACAAAACCAAAAACACTACCAAAATACTTCCCCAGCCATGCAGGGAACCACTATTTATTAGTAGCTGAAGGAAAAATCCTTTCTTTCTCAAGGCTTTCCCAGCTTAAATATTTTACCTGCACTCCTTGCTGCAATTTTTGCCTGTGGTTTGCATTATTACTTGCTAAATACATTAGAAAATGCTCACCAGCTTGCTTGGGGATGTTTGTGTGGTTGCCCACACACGTGCTCACATACATACACACAGCAATTTTTTAAATAAATCACAGTAACAGGGGTGAGGAGAGGGCACGTGGCGCTTCGCAAGGGAGTAGAACACCGAAAAAAAAAAGGACATCTACAGGATCAGAAAACAGGGGCTGCCAGAGTCTCTCCGTGCCTCTGAACACTCATGAGATGGCCACAGTCACAGGGCACAGAGGGGATGTAGGGTACACCAGCCCGGGATGCTCTTACCCTGTCCCTCTAGGTGAGGAAATGTCAAACCCCTCCGCACTAACACAGAACAGGCCTAAATAGTCAGCATAAATACTTTACACCTCAAATGAGACAAGGCTTGCAAGGAGAGGTAATATCTTTTATTGGACCAACTGATATAGTTGGAATAAAATAGACAAGCTTTCAAGCACACAAGGAAGTCTGTCTGTTTTTTTCCAGCTACATTATCTGGACTAATAAAAGATATTACCTCCCCTTACAAATGTTGTCTCATTTATAACCTTAGACCATCACCGCTAAAGCTGCAGCATGACTTATACCTTAAATACACAGAAAGCTCTTTGCAAAGCTGGATATCATAAATTCTTCTTTACACACGGCAAACTGAGGAAGAGCAAGGTCTAGGAACAGGATCTTGCAGGACAAGGAAGTTTAATAAGAGGTCTGGGCTAGAAATAGGGTCCTAATCCCCTCCTACCTACCTCTGAATGAAGCAGGCTGGTGCAGCACTACACCAAAGCTTTATTTTGCCTTCCTGCTTTAGAGCCAGGCTGCTAGAGAAGGGTCCTGGAGCTGATGGGTAGCTGTGTTTCAGAACAGCAGGGAAAAATATTTCTGCAAGAAGCTGAACTGTAGTCCCAGAAGGGGCTGACAAGAATAGTTAAGAATAAGCTCATAATTTTAAGAATTCAAAGGAAAATGTATCCCATATTTTTGTTCAGGTGTGAGAAATCTGCTGCAGATTTAATGAAACAAGAATTTATTTATTTATTTATTTTCATTTGTTAAAATTATAGAACTACTGCATTTTTATTTTATTTATTTATTTATTTTTTTTTTGAAGACAGAATAAGCCTTTGAACCTTACAAGAAAGAAACTTTTCTCTCTGCTTTTTCATTTGTTTGCATACAGATATATATATGTGTTTTTCTGCACGTGTGTGTATACTTTGTGGGTCTTTCAGATACTATTCTTTTTTTTTTTTTTTTTAGTGGGGTCAGTATAGCTGTCTTTTCCCCAGTCCTGTTTACAGAAAAGCGAAGAGAGGAGAGGAGAGGAGAGGAGAGGAGAGGAGAGGAGAGGAGAGGAGAGGAGAGGAGAGGAGAGGAGAGGAGAGGAGAGGAGAGGAGAGGAGAGGAGAGGAGAGGAGAGGAGAGGAGAGGAGAGGAGAGGAGAGGAGAGGAGAGGAGAGGAGAGGAGAGGAGAGGAGAGGAGAGGAGAGATGTAGTTTGTGCAGAGCTGAATGAGGGGAACAAGAGTGTGACCAACACGGTCGAGAGGCAGACAAATGGGGATGTGCTGACAGAGGGTGGCTGCGGGAAATGAGCAGCTTGCGAGCACAGCTAAGCTGAGAAGGACTTTAGGGGAAGCAGACACATGGAGATTCATGCCTGGGGAAGGGACTTGACCCTGGGGATGATGCTGGGTCTGTGGTCTGCACACCCATGCCTGGACATGCAACCTTTGCCTGGGGAGAAAGCTGGACAAGGGAGGATGAGGAGCAGGTCCTGGGTCCAAACCCAGCCATCAAGAGTCCAGGCACAGCAAACATCAGGGACGGGGATGAAGAAGAGCACCTGTGGATCAAGTGGCTCTCCTGGCATTCCTACCAACGGCTTCTGCCTGCCTGGGGGCACAGAGTGGGGTCACCAGGCTGGCAGATGGCTTGGCTATTTGTGCGTTAGGAAGCTGCTGCCAGGAGTTCTGTCCCTAGATCGATGTAAGGGAGAAGACAGGGGAATGACACACCTATTGTGTAACTCCTTTTATGAATAAACTCATAAAATCTAATTCTACCAGCACCTCTCTGGCCTTTTTCAATGAGCCAGTCAGTAACAAATGACCATTTAACAGCACAAAGCAGCCATTATATGGGAAAACAGATTGAGGCTAATACAACGCACGTTCCCCTCCAAACAAGAACCCAACATCCCTTCTTCATTTTTTTTTTTTTCTTCCCCATCTGCAAACACTGTCAGTAAAGCTGAGTAAATATATAAATAATTAAACAAACAAATACTTTCCCTGCTGCCCCCGGGCCTTTGATACTGAGACTTCGTTGGATTTCAGGCAATCAAACAGCATCACATTCTCACACTCACCCTGTGCACACGCTTCCTCTCCACCTTTGACAGAATATCATTGACTTGAGTGCACTGTGATGATTTCAAATAGACTTGGGGGTAGATAATCGACTGTACACACACACATACACACACACACTCCAGCTCTTCCATTTATTCATAAAAAACATAAGCACAGATGGGATGGAAACACAAAATACCACATACGTTGCTATTGATGAACTAGCTAAAACTACAACTGATTATTATTATTATTATTTTTTTTTTTTTAAAAATGAGCCTGATTTATTTGCTTGTCAGTGGTTAGATCATTGCTGTGGGAGATAATCTGAAAACCCCTTTTTAAATGAAAAGATTTCTAAATTTTGTTGTGGCTGGGTACTCGAGGTCACTGGAATCTTGTTTGTCCCCCACAATACACTGCTACTTGAGTAGCAGGAGTGAAAACCCCCTTCTGGACTACCTTCCTCTGCCAAAGCCGGGAACGCTCACATCCCCTGCTTAAGGATTCATGCGGTGTCTGTCTGTTGTTCAAGAGGCTGGGTCACAGTCTAACTATTGACTTCGCAGAGTGTTGGGTTGGTCCTCGGCAAACGGACAACTGCCAATTCCTTCTGCCTGTACTGAGGGCAGGAATACACTTGTCTGGAAGGAACCTGCTTTTTTTTTACAGACCCAAAGAAGGCAGATCACTTCGGCTTGATCCAAATTTTATTGTGAACAATACAATGGTTTGGATCAGGCCCTTGGAGAAGAAAGGTGGGATGCAGCCCTTCATCAGATCCTTGAGCCTTGCAGCTCCCTCAGTTGCCATAACAATGAAGAGTATATATGTGATTCACTAAAAGGAAAAAAATAAATCAAGGATCCTGAATCAGTGAATGACGATATTCCTGTACATAGAGATATTACAAAGGCTGAAAACTATTCACAAAGAAAACTGGCAAAATTGCCATTGACCCTTTCTTGGCAAAGCAGGGATAAATATGTATTTTCAAGTAAAATGAGCAAAGCTAATTTCCACCTCCCCACTGCATGTTTTTTTGCAAGCATGTTTTCCTGCTCTGTACTGAAAGAGGCTCTGATGCAACACACTTGTCATCGGAAATGCACCAAAACCTTTCCTGATGGAAAATAAATGTCAAATTTCTGCTGTTAACTCCTCCCTCCTGAGAAAATTCAACCAGCCTAATATTGCAGATGAGGAAACGACAGAGGAATAGCCAATGGGAGCCAATGGGAATCTTCCCATTGATTCAACAGGTTTCAGATCAGGCCTGGAGGCACCAAGCTTAAATGGCTCTATCGGAGAGTGTCGATGAGTAATTACCCTGGCTTTGATTAGAACCAAGTCAGCCCAGTCCGTGTCTGTTGCCCTCACCCACCATATATTGTTCTTCCTTTGAAACCGCAGACCCAGGCACCAGTTTCAAGGGGGCAGCTCTGAGATGTGGTAGCCATTAACAAAAATACAGAAGGAACAGCAATGCTTGCTTTTCTCACTTGTTCAACTTGGTGTTAACTTTTACTGTGCCGAGAGCAAAATGTAAAGCCTAGCATCACTATGTCACCGTCATCTCCTGCAAGACCTTTGTGTGCATTTCCTCCTGCAGTTTCTATGGGTTGACTTTGTTCGTTTGCTTGTTTGTTTTCCTTTTATGTCAGTGACTAATTTTGGAGTTAAATCATTTATAAAATACTCTTTCCTTTGGTACAAAAATGTGCTGGGTCCAGACTCTTGCAAATAAACATGCAGCAATGTTATGCTTTTAAAGACTTTGCCAGAGGATTTTTGTTGGTTGCCTTGCCCATTCCTCATTTCCACTCCTACTTTTTTATTACCAGTATCTTGAATGAGATTTCTCTTTCTTAAAAGAAAAATAAAAAATCCATAGTCAAAAAAAAAAAAAAAAAAAAAGAGAAAAGGAAAACAAAGCAAAAAAAAAAAAAGACCAGTCTCCCTCAGAACACACAAAACAGAATAAAACCTGCAAAACAGCATAACTGAATAACAGTATATCTTTATAAAAGAGGTTGAAAAATTGCATCCTCATCCTTGTATTATTGAAGATGGAATAGGATCAAATAAATCACTTTTAAAAGCAATTAAATGCTCACAAAAGAAAAACATTCACTCTGTAAACTGAGAGAAGAAATAATGAAATGCAAACCATCTCAAAACTACCATACAGCAACTGGAACAAGACACTTGAAGCTGAATGGCACGGCAGGACTGAACTGGCATACCTAGACAAGGCAGCCTATAGCTGAAGAGGGAGCAGTTAGGAAATTCAGAAGCAAGCTGGTCTGTATATCTAAATTTATGGGAGTAAAAACATCTCAGCAGCCACACTGCATGTTATCGGAAGCTCCTGCCCAATGAGCGGCACCTCGCAGGGCTGCCAGTAACTTAGGGTCCAACGCAAACCCTGCTGCAGGTGAGGTGGGGTTTTCCTGGAGACTTTAACAGGGCTTCGGAACAGGTCGCTGTCTGCTCTGCAAAGTCCTTTCCCATCAGTTATAGACTGTGCATATCGTGGAATATCTGTTATTTCTACCCTCTTTTTTCTCCTTTTTTTTTTTTTTTTTAATGCTAACTGAAGTGTGAAAAATAAAACAAATAGGGTACTTTCCCTGCACTGCTGCATTGAAAAAAAGAGTTCCCTGGGATTGGTCTTGCTCAATTCTTGAGTTTCTCCAGGCCTCTGACTTCTCTGCAGCTGCCAGGTACAGACCCGATCCTGGAGCAGGAGGTGTCCTGACTCTGCATGGTTCTGGTGAGACACGGAGCAAGAAACAGAGCCCTGCCTGGAAGAGGCAAGAAAACAGTTTTCTCTGGGTTATCTTTCAAAGAGTTGCCAGCCAGTTCAAGCTACTCAGCAAAGGTATCTGCCTCTCTCTCTCTCTCTTTCATGCACCATTTCAAAGAAGTGCATCTTTACCTTATTATATTATTAGAATCAATCAATATTATTAATATTACATGTGGGCAATTCTGTAAATTCTTCATAGTTCTCCTCCCTGCCTGTTAACAGCAGGTACATTATACAGTCTCTGGTTAGACTGGTCAACCAGGCTATCGATAGTCTTAATAAGCAATATCTGTATTGTGACCTTTGCTCGCAGAACTGAATCTCTCCTATAGGGCTGTCAGATTCCTTAAAGAAGTATTGATAAGCTCATTACTGTATTGCTACATATAATTTTAGGTGTGATTTTCACTCACCCTGAAGCATCTAGTAACCTAATACTTTTTTTTTTTTTTTTTTTTTTCTTTTTTCCTACTAAAGCATTGGCCCTTTAACAATTGATCAAATAGTGAATTAGAGCATTATAGAGAGGAAACATAATCAGGGGATTTCTACAAGCACACTGTGATATATCTTTTGATCTTCTGACAACCTTCATCCCTCTGGATCCTAGGAAGGAAGTACTGTTTTATAGGGATATTATTAGGCTGATGCTGCTTTATACATCTACCTGCAAGAAGCTACCGAATCCGACAAATATATTTGTGTGCATTTGCAGTGAGTGATGCATACTATGTGATGTGAATCTATCCTTAGGGACTGAAAAGAAGAGGAACTATGTGCAAATGTAAGTCTGCCCTTTCGATACACGCGTGCATACACAGTCTCCGTGTATTATGTACACAGGCATTTGAATTAGAAACAGGCCAAATATGCAGTCAGATCTCATCAGACCAATTCTGTCTGCAAAGCTCCACTTTTATTCTGTTTGAAGAAGCTTCAAGTCCAGAGTTATCTGCCCCAGTGCACTGGGAAGTCAGCTGGGTTGCCTCTAAAATATTTTGGAGACTCAGACACAATATACAAATAAACCAGACATGGATTAATTAAGTGTGACTGTGTCATTAAATTAGTATAATGAACAAACAGCTACGTATCATATTAAACTCTGTATATAATTCCAGGGATAACCTGTTAAGTCACCTGCCAATTTCATGTAACTATACCATCTCTCTACTGTCTTTTAGAAAGGAATTATTTAGAGACATTTGTCATCCTGAATGTATATATGCTTATACCAAATGCATGTTTTCATTAAAATGCACATGTTGGTTGCATGTGTGTGTGATACACAAATGTGGCAGGTATATTTGTATCTGTCTGCATATGCAACTTTCACGTAAAAGTCCATTCTCAGCGGCCCCTTTCATGCAAACTATAGCTCATTATGTTTTCCAGAGTTGAATCAGGAAATTATAGATCTCCATAAGGGAAAAGGGGAAAGAATAACCTGTGTTACAAACTCTGCCTGTACTGCACCTTGGTATCTCAGACCATAAGCAAGTTTCCAGTGGCAAAATACTTTGACAGATCTAGGAGTGACGGCATCTCTCACTGGCAAATATGCATCCCTGGAGGCATCAACATCGCCAATAAAGCCATCTATGAAATAGTTAATGTTAAACAACGACTGTCTGTGTTCAACAAAGGAGGGAGAAATAAACAGATAAGGTGAGGTAGATCGAAATCTGCATGCCTCATTGGCTGAGCTGTCGGATATTTCTAATGCATCTGAAGGGTTTGTTACTAAGAACCTGTTAAGTCTCTTTAAACCTTTGATCTGCAGCCAGTCTTAACAAAGGTGACAATTAATTAAAGGAGAGTGCATTGCAATAAAGTTACATCGTGGTCAGTTTATATATACTGTCCAAAGCTGGTTCACAGAAGTCACTGTCAATTAAAGTCTTCTTGGAGGCCAGTTCATTATCAATTTTTCCCCCTTGCCTTGATCAATATTTTTGGCTGCTTCTGCTTGACAAACTTAACACAATGTCTATATCTATATGTCTTGCCATTCATTTACATGGAATAGATGGCCATATATGATTTATTTTTAGCTACTACGTATGGTCAGGCACTTTATTTGAGAGGTTTAGAGCTCTCATCCATCTTTATTTTAAGGAGCGACAATAATAAGCCCTCTCTTCCTTCGAGGGGATGTCAGGTGGATATAATGAATGCACGTTAAAAGCTGCATTCACCTGTGTGTGCATTCAGACCGTGGCTCACAGTGACAAAAGCAAACAAATGCAACATCTGCAGTGACATACTGACTTCAGCCCACCCCAAGTGATGCAGCACAGAGAGAGTGATACAGGAGATCCTGCGATCCCCCAAATGTGATGATGCATCTCCAGGAGTTACGGAAGGAGAGAGGTCCCTATAATAAATACCCCAGCTTAGTCACAGAAGCGGCAGTGGAAGAAAAGCTATAGCTTTCCCTCACCATGGTTATTATTTTTCCCTCTTTCCACTGCAGATTTTAATACATAAGGGTCAGCCTGCCATGACAAGCCCTGGCAACAGTCGTACGGGCATCGGTGGAGCAGTTAAGTGAGTGAGAAATGTGGCAGGGGTCGGACTTCTGTCAGTTCCTCAGCTTCGTTTAAGTTTTAGTTTCACTTGCTGAAGAAAAGCTAAGTTCAGAGACAAGCCAGCAAGCACAGAAGCTGGTCACATTAGCTGCAAGTGTGGTTTGCTACATAAATCCACAACCCTGAATTTTAACAGGAAAGGGAAACATTCGGTTTGCAAATGTGAACCAACTGATGTGATGGTAAAGCTCTTACGGACTTCTGCCCAGCCAGCAGACAAGGAGCCTTCAGTCCCTACCAAAAGAAGACGCTGGGATTAATGAAACACTAGCCTCATTGTTAAGGCCAGGATTCAGCTTAGATCACTTAACACCTCACCTGCTTAGTGTGAACTTTTACAGGGCACAAACCTGATGGTGCATGGTTGAGAGGTCATATTAAGCTCCGCAGTCTCCTGCTGTCACGGCGTTTTACTGTGAGACTATAGCCAACACCGACAAGAGTCTTTGGGCGTCAGAGGCTTTTTGCACATTTTTAAATGCAGGTGCCAGTCCCACCAGCCTTCATCATCTCCCCCACTTTTTCTCCTTTGGAGCCATTACTGCCTGTCGCATAAACCCGCCTGGGTTCACACTTGATTGACAGGAGGGACGGTAACAGCTCCTTTAGTGTCGTTCTGGTCTGTCAGGTCAGCGCGTCTGGTATGCATGCACACAGGGTGTGCATGATAAAAAACACCCTGACATCTTCCTGAAAAATGTGGCTGTGTTTTTCCATCTCTGAAGGCTAGGAGAAGCCCTCCTTGGCCATCCAGCCCCTTCTGCCCCTCCCTTTTCACTCCAAGCATTGGAAGTCCTATGCACACCCTCCTTGATGGGTGCAATCCACTTTCCTATTGAGCACAAGACACTTTCCGCAGTCTCGCTCACTCTTTACCCAGGCAAAATTTCTGGAGGGTCTCTGACAACTTCCTTCAAAAAACTATTCCATCAGCTGTCTGGCTTTTGTTAAACGATGCAATTTGAATCCTCTGCTAAAGAAAGACCTGTCTGTGGCACTGGCCACTGGCAGAAGCAGGATAGAGGACCAGATGAACCACGCTTTTCATGCAAGGTGACAAGGATCCTCAATTTTTCCCTCTACTTTAGTGCTGACATTCCTGATCTCTTCTAGACGAACACAGGAAAAAAATGATGTAATAAAATAAATCAAAAGCACACCATCTCCTTTTTATTCTTAAGAAATTAGTAAATTCCCGATTTACTGTTTAATTAAAACACCGTTTTGGCCAAGTAAATACTATGAGATTTGATAGTTGTTGCTATTATTATTATTTATTTATTTTTTCAGAAGAAAAAAAAATAAGTACATTTTTATTATTATTATTATTTTTTTTTCCTCCTCTAAAATGCCCAAAGGCACCAGTATATGTAGATATTTAGGGACAGAAGTAATCTTAATCTATAAATGTGTTGGAAGTATAAATCTAACCTGGAGAAAGGTAAGAGAAGAAATAAAAGCCCCAGAACTACGAACTTTATTTATTTCCTCCACATTCTGTAACTTTAAAGCAAATATATTCATGTGAGGACGATTCGTTGATATGGTGGTGGGGCAAGCTGAAGAACAGCTTTCAGTGCAAAACTTAACAGCCAAGCGAGAGATCCCAGAAAATTAGAGTTTGTACTGGAAATGCTGACACAACCGTAACAACAGCATCATAACTGGCTGCAGCTGCTTTTAGAAACCAGAATCCATGTCCAGACCCCTGAAAAAGAGAGTTAACACATAGCCTTCTAATTTATGAAGCAATCTGGGCTATCTGTTTGACATTATCAAATATACATACACGCTAATCTGTACGGGAGATTACAATGTACAAGGGGTAGCTTTTTTTCTCTCTTCCATCAAGCTATCCAATTGCATTTTGATTGTTTTAAGGGGTTGTTCTTTAAACCTAAGGCATAAAGCCTCCTCTGTTTTATTCCAGTTTATTTGTGCATTTACCTCCCTAAAACTTGTTTGGTTTACTACCATACTAAATGCTGTATGTGTTGCTTTCAGCCAGGCAAGCCTTATGTTTCAATTATGGAGGAGTTTATTCAGCACCTGTATTGCGTTGTGCTTCTTTTCAACTAAATTTCCATTTCCCAAAGGCTATATGCGTGAATGTGTATACATCACTCTTTTTTCTGTATGTGTACACACACACAAATCTATACATTTATACACACGTACAATATATCATCTTAATTGAAAGCACATTTTCATTGCACCTCTGAATTTCTGAGATATCCAAAACCCTCATAAACATCCTTAGACTTAACAAGGTTTTAATCTTTTTATCATCTATCTTTGTAATCAAGCATAACAATATAATGAATGGAAGCCTTGTTTACCTACCCCCTAGGTGTCTTAAATTCCAAAATTATTTATGCTTTTGAGAAGGAAAGCAGCAAAAGAACTAAACTGTTCTTTTTCTACCGCATTTTTCTAGCTGCATTGAATGCTTGACAAGTGAGGTTCAGGTCAGATAGGTACACCATCCTAGCGGGACTGCAATAGTGGATTTTGAGCAGGTTTTGGGGGTTTTGTGCTTCCCTCTCTCTAAAAAAGGGTTGAAAGAAGGTTGTAGCTCTCACGTCCATGAAAGACTCTTGCTTTCTCACTGCACACTGTCTCCACTCTTTAAGTGCACTCACCCACATGTGTTTCAGTAAATCTCAGTTAAGTGTGGAATGCTGATTTCTTCTGACTTCCTAAATAGAATATTATGGAGACCTGTGTGTTTTAAATTAAAACACATTCCAGGCCTTGGGTACAAGCATGCTTCGGTAGAAAAGGCTGTTTAAACCTATGGGGACAGTCCTATATTTAGATTACATTAATTCATAAATATTATACTAAATACCACTTAAATTGGCCTTAAATGACTTCAAAGATAATGCATTATAATATGGCTGTCCTGAGAGCACTAACCTTTATGTCTCCCAGTAACTCAGCCTTTAAGCATACTCTGCTGCTAGATAAGAAGGGAGGAAGTTATGAATGAATGGCTTGCTAAATTGTTCGAGTGT
Organism: Netta rufina; assembly: GCF_964035555.1. Classification (NCBI taxonomy): domain Eukaryota; kingdom Metazoa; phylum Chordata; class Aves; order Anseriformes; family Anatidae; genus Netta; species Netta rufina. The sequence goes on along the minus strand of NC_140126.1, from coordinate 4,080,569 downwards.
GATTAGTTAACTCCATGCATGCGCGCGTGTGTGTGAACGCGTGGGTGGGTCAGCTCAGCCCCGGTAGATCTCTACACGCGAATCTCAGCACACAGCCTCTTCCCAACCCTAGAGCAAAGTGCCACAGCAGGAGTGTGTTCCTGCCCTGTGTGGAGAGAAGTGAGGAAGGGGGGAATCTGTAGCAGCGATGCTTGTGCCAAAAAGTCTTGTTTTCTCAGAGATCTGGCAATTCTTTCCCGCCTTCCCCCGTACCTTTTTCTCTCTTCGCGTGTCTGCAAGACTGTCATACTCCCCTGCCTCTTCCCTGGTATCTGTCCTGGCATCAGCCAGGGCTGCTGGTGAAAGAACCTATGACTTCACTCTCCCTTTTGATAGTTTCTTTATTATTTTTTATTATTTTTAGTTATTTATTTATTTATTTTTGGCAAGAAGGGATAGTCGTGTACTTTATCTTCAGGTTCTTAATTTTAATTTTTCCTCTGATATACAGAAGCACCACAATAGAATCTCATCATAATATTTTGAATCATACACATCCTGTGCTCTCCTTTCAATGGATTTACACCTGAAATGACTCTGGTTGCTACGTATTTACTCTAAGCTAATTCCTCTCCCTTCCCTCACCCTAGCACAAACCCACCTTCTCCCCCTCCACACCCAAGATTTGCTCTCCGTACACTTAAATAAACTACAGCCTACTGTTAACCCTTCAAGGTATACCATTAACACAGCTTCATCCCCTAGATTAGGAATAAAATCAACAGAGAGTGATGGATCAATTAATGTATAAGCATTATGCATCACTTATGGAAAGCATCTTGGGGTTTCATATTGCCATCCTACCCCTGAGAGCCAAGCTGGACTATTTTTATGCAATTCTTCACCTATGCCTCCAAGCAAAGCAAAATTAAGGAGATCTGAGTGAATACTATGCTTCACATGGCTGAATTTAGAGAAGAGGAAAGAGAGAGAAAACAGATTAAAAATGAAATGAAATGAAATAAAATAAAAAGCCAAACACAATCCTCATCCTTCAAAGCCCCATCATGCTTTTTGACTTAATAGTAATTAATCACTACTGGCAAGAAAGTAATTTTTTTCCAGGTAGCCAGAGGCACATTTTTATCAGGATTAGCTAATAAATCAGCGGCATCACTAGAAAGGAGTTCAAACTCTTCTTGGATGTACTAAATAAAACCGATCTCTGAAATGCTGGTAACTCAGTGTCTATTGAAGCTTCACTCAAACCCTAGGCTGTGATACAACGATCATCGTGACCATTTTTCCTTCCAAAGCCCAAAACTTCTATGATATTAAATATGACTGTTTCTTTCAAGATGAACTCATGCAATTTGGTTTGATGAGATGACAAGATTTCCCACCTGGCTTTTTTCCTATGTTGCAACTTTAAAACAGAAATGAAATGAAGGGAAATGAAGTTAGTATCTTGCTTAATTCAGGAATATGTGTTAAACACATCCAAGCAAGATAAATGATCCCTCTCTCTCTCTCTCTATCTCTCCCTCCCCCGCTTCCTGAGTTTGTCTCTATGAATACAGGCATACAGCAAAAGCAAAACCGAACTGCAAGAGAAAGGATTACCATCTATGAAATAGAAATTAAAGTTAGCACATAGATTGATTAATTACAGGTTTATGGTAGAACAAAGCAAAAGAATAAAATCTCATCAACAAATCAAAATACCCCTCCCCCCCCCCCAAAAAAAAAAAGAAAAAAAAAAAAAAAAGAAAAAAACTCTGCCTAGACGTTAACTCAGACATTTCCTCTGTACTGTGTTGAATGATTCTCTTCAGTGGAGCTTTTACTGTTGTTATTTTTATTTTATGGAAACCTTAGATAATTTTTGCAAACACATGCGTGCACACACGGGCTCGGTGGCTACTCTCACTATGCCTCATCTATTAGACAAAACCTCCCAGGACCTTTCCTTCCCCGTGCTTCTTACCATTTATTTTATCATTATTATTAACAATTATTCTAGTGTGGATGTCATGTTTAAATGATGCCCATCAGACCTTGATGTGGCTTCTAAGAAGCTGGTTTGAAAAGAAAGCAATGTTTTTAAGGGATACACTGATCATTTTAAATATGAGAAGGGTGCTTGGAGCAACCGGCAAGAAAGGAAGGAAGAAATATTCTATAACTTGGACTAAGCCCCCAGTCCCCGAGCCCTGAATGTTTTCTCTAGGCTGTGCGATACCAGTACTTGCACTGTCAGGGTATATTTTCATTTGCAATTCCTGAAGGTAGAAGGAATTCACATTTCCTGAAGGAGAGGAGCGGAGTGAGTGGGAAGGGGGAAGAGATGTCTCCTAAACATGCCGTTAAGTTTAAGATTTACAACTCACCACGGCAGCTGGAAAGCTGAGAAGCAACTAATGCCGTTCCCAGTGACTCTCCCTACCAGGAGTGAACCAGGCTGGAGTAGATATTGCTACTGAACCTCTCCTGTAACAGAAGCAACTTCCACTCCCCCCGTGTACCCCTGCACAACCCTTTTTCTCCTGCACTAGGTCTGGAGTCACACCCTGCTTACTTCTGATTAGACCTTTTTTTCTCTCTCTCTTTCTTTCTTTCTTTCTTTCTTTCTTTCCTTCTTTCTTTCTTTCTTTCTTTCTTTCTTTCTTTCTTTCTTTCTTTCTTTCTTTCTTTCTTTCTTTCTTTCTTTCTTTCTTTCTTTCTTTCTTTCTTTCTTTCTTTCTCTCTCTCTCTCTCTCTCTCTCTCTCTCTCTCTCTCTCTTTCTCTCTCTCTTTCTTTCTGTCTTTCTTTCTGTCTTTCTTTCTCTCTGTCTCTCTGTCTTTCTGTCTTTCTCTCTGTCTTTCTCTCTGTCTTTCTTTTCTTTCTGCCTTTCTTTCTATTCCATGCCTAATAAAATAAATACACATACACACATTATATATACAGAACCTGATATAATAAAGTGGCTCTGTTTTGTTCCTGGGTCCCTCCTGTTCCTAAGCTGGGCTACCATGCAAATTATCTCCAACTTCCTCCCTGCAAGTCCTACTTTTCTACCCGGGGATCTGAGCATTTCCCACCCCACTACACACACCCTCCCCAACCTCCAGAACATAGCATCCTCTAATCTGAAATGCACCTCCAGAGAGACTAAGCAGGGAAAGGAAAGGAATGGGCAAAGACAGAGCAAGTGAGGCATCGCACAGGGAGCACGTCTCTAGTGCCTTGAAAGAAAACCCAAAAAGTTCCTAGGGTGGACTTTGGGCACATTGAAGTAGTGCTGGGAATATGCCTGCTTGGAGACTTCTCCCTTCTGGAAGTGAGATACGAACCATCCCTCCCACCTCGCTCTCTCCAACACATCCACACTTTGTGATTTCATACTCCCAACCTGCCTGAGATGGGCTTTTTTACTGTTTTTTTATATCTCTGTTCCCATGCTGAACAAAACCAGAATGAATACCGCGCTCCAGCACCCCAATATCCCTCGAGCAAATCACTGTCCTCTGTCTCTGATTTTGGAGTGGGCTACAAATGAGAATCCTAACAGCAGCAAAAAATGAAAAAAGAAAAGAAAAGAAAAGAAAAGAAAAGAAAAGAAAAGAAAAGAAAAGAAAAGAAAAGAAAAGAAAAAAGAGAAAAAAAGAAAAAAGAAAAAGAAAAACAAAAAAAAGAAAAAAGAAGAAAAAAAGAAGAAAAAGAAAAAAGAAAAAAAAAGAAGAAAAAGAAAAAAGAAAAAAGAAAAAAAAAAAAAAAAAAAAAGAAGATGCGAAGGCGCCAGTGCCTGATTCACAACAGTTGTAAAATAGGGTCTTCCTGGCTCGGTTCAAACGCACGGACAGACACACGGACACACACACACCCCTGGATGGAAAATGTGCAGCTCCCAAAGATAAATAAAGAAATCCTCTTAATCTTTTTCAGCACCACCGGCGTGTGGACAGCTGCTGCCAGCCCCGCCGCCCTCCCCTGCTCTCGCCTGGACTATCCGGCTTTCGCAAGTGGCTGCATCTCGCTCCCCCAAACGGGGGGAAAGAGGGAAAAATAGTCCTAAATAACCCAAAAGGAGCTGACCCTCTACTCTGCCTCTCTCTCTTCGCTTCGAGGGTCTATTATTTCTTTCCCTGCCCCCCCAGCTTGCCGCCTCCGCCCCCGGCCAGCCAAAAATGAAATAAAATGAAATCGAAAGGAAAGAGAGAAAGAGAGAGCCAGAGAGGGAGCGGGAGCCTGCCTTCCTCTCCCAATCTCTCCCGGGAAAGTTCAGGAGGTAACTCACCTTTGTGCATGCCAGTGAACCTGTCCTTCAGCACCGTCAGTTCATAGATCTTCCCGAACTCCTCGAAGAGCGGTTTGAGGTCTTTCTCGTCCAGGTTACGGGGGATCTGCCCAATAAAGAGCTTAATGGCATCGTGGTCCTTCATTGGGATGGTGGATGGGTTTCCGGGACTATGGTTTAATCCGTTCATATGCCCGTTGGTGCTGGGGTTGCTGTGATTGCTACTCAGGCTGGTATTGTCTGGTTGTCCGTTTGCTAACGTGGCCATCTTTATATACATAGAGAAAATCTTCTTTCCTTTTTTCCCCCCTCTTCTTTTCTCTCTCCCTCCCTCTTTCTCGCTCTCCCTCTCTCTCCCTCTCGCTCGCTCTCCCTCTCCCTCTTTCACACACACACACACTCACACACACACACTCCTCCCTCTCCGTCTCTCTCTCTCTCTCTCTCTCTCTCTCTCTCTCCCTCTCTCTCTCTCTCTCTCTCTCTCTCTCTCTGGGTCTGATCTGATTTTTTTTTTACATTGAAGATCTGTGTCCTTTCCGTTTAAACAGGCTGGATCGGTTCAAATTCCCAGCCAGACTAGGGGGTGGGGTGTGAGTGTGCGGATGTGTGTGTGTGCGGGGAAGGGAGGCTGGGGGCGGGGGGCTGCTGCTGCCTCTGCTCGGCCCGAGCCCCCTCCTCCCCTCCGAGCACCCCCTGTCTGCCTGCCCGGGAGAAGCTCAATGGTATCTTCCAACACAGCCCCTGGCTATAAATAGCACTAGGCGCATGGCTCTTTGAGAGACAGTCAATTTCTATTGTGCCAAGTGAGCAAAGGGGAACGGTTGCGTTTTTAGGACCAATGATGATGATTTTTTTTCTTCCTTTTCCTTTGCAAGCCCTCCGATCAATCGCTGTCGTTATAATTTCAGTGATCATCAGGAAATCTGCCTTTTATTTGAGAGGGGGGAAAAAAAACACAAACCCAAGGTTTTCTGACTTCTTCCTATTATGATGATGCCTCTTATTTATTGTTTACTCGTATTATGATTTCGCAATTGATAATAAAAGCAGTTGAGACACGGACGAATCCTCAGGCTCAGAGGTTGCTGTTGGTGTTGGTGTTGTGGTTGTGATGTTACAAGCTCTCTTTACTATATCTGTTCTTGTTGCATCTAAAAAAAAAATGCATGCTCTTTAAGCTTTCTCTCTTTTTATTTTTATTTTTTTCTTATTTATACTGCCGATGATGACATCAAGCCAGGAAAGGTGCAACCTGTATTGTAGTAGGTATTTGGAGGGAGAGAAAAAATATCTAGATGACTATTGTTAATTTTCGTGCTGCCGATATTTATTTTACGTGCAGTCAGTGCTGCCGATATTTATTTTACGTGCAGTCAGTGCGGGCGTTATCTCCTGTGCTAGCTACGTGTGTGTGTGTGTGTGTGTGTCTGTGTGTGTGTGTGTCTGTGTGTGTATTGGAAAGGGATTGATTAGATAAGGTTTTCTTGCCCGTCTTTCAAGCCATCAGGATATTCTGTCTCTCTCTGATGGAAACATAAATCGTATTTTGTAGTCATCAGGGATCGGGAGTTGCTTGTCCGAACAATGCTCTCTAGACAAAGTGTACTGTATGGTGGAAATGAAATCAGGCTCTCCTTTCATAGCATCTGGGTGGTGGGGAGGGCAGGGAGGCTCGGATTAAGGACACAACTCCCCCTTGTCCCCAAATAATAATACTAACTGTAATCCGGACAGCAACCAAACAAGGCGCTGCATGCGCTCAGCGCAATTTTCCTGCTTTTTTTTTGCCTTTTTTTTTTTTTTTTTTTCCTTTCCCCGGCTTCCCATGCAAGCTGTGCGGGGACCAAGCTGGGAGCAGCCTCAGAGTTACCTGGACTGAACCCCCTGACTGCCCCGGTTCCCCCAAACCTCCCGGTCCTCCCCTAAGCCCTATCGGGGGGGGCCTCCGAGCCTTTGTTCCCGGCACTGCCGGCTGCTCCCCTCGGTGCCGGCGGTGATACCGGCCCCCAGGGGTGGGCAGCGAACGGGACTCTCCCCTTGTCCCCCGGGGAGAGCTAGTAACACGTGTGGCTGTAAACGGAAGGAGCAGCGGCAGAAGGAAGGAGGGTAGAGGTTTAAATTCGCAGTTTTCCTGTTTTCCTGCCTGTTTTGTAGACCGGGTATTATTTTATTTATAGAGTTGTTTTTATTTTTCCATTTTTTGTTTGTTTGTTTGTTTGTTTGTTTCTTCTTTTTCTTTTTCTTTTTTTTTTTGTTTCCGGTTGTTGTTTAAAAAATTAACGCGGCGGTATTAATAAAGAAATGAAAAGAAATGAAAAGGGACAGAACCACAGCACCGTTGTTGCGGGGACGGCTTTCACTTTATTTGGCTTTTAAACAGAGCGGCAAGGTAGCGTACTGCCTTACCCTCCTCCCACCCCCCCACCACCAAAAAAAAAGATAAAAAAATATATTAAAAAAACAGCCCAATGCAGGTAGCTCGTGCAACTCCCGAGGCTGCTTCCTTAAAGCCGAAGGTGTCCCGGGAGACGGGTGGGACCGGACCCCCCTCCATGGTCCTCTGCGATCCCCACCTGGGGGCGCCCCCGCAGCTCTTGGTGCCTTTTGGGGCTCCTTGCGCCCCTAATGGGGTGACAGCTGCAGGCAGCTCCGTGCATTGTCTGGCGCTGCTTTCTGGGTTGTAAGGGAGGGGGTCTGCATGCCCTTCCCAGGCATTTACTCATGTTGCGAAGATGCAGGGATCTGGCAGCCTGGGAGCTGCAGGGAGGGCAAACCCTCAGAAAGCCCCCTCTCCCAAATTCCCAGCCCTGTGACTCACCTGCTTTCAGATCCTGCCCTGCACCTTGGACTGGGATAAAAGAATGCAACAACAGCAAAACCCGCAGCAAACAAAACCTTCCCGCACCCCCCACCCTGCACCAGGACATTAAAAAAGCTTAATATCCACTCTTTCTGCACCTTTAAACAGCACCTTCGGTACAGCGAGGAGGGCACCCGCAACAAGACTTGTTAAACCTTCCTTTTTTTTTTTTTTTTTTTTTTTTTTTCTTTTCTCTCCTTGATCAGAGAGAGAGAAAAAGGGAAGGAATAGCCACCACAGTGCAAAGTCAAACAAGCACCCAGCACAGATCAATCCCGGGGATAGGTCTCTTAACACCTTGTCGGTGAGCAGGCCACTGTGCCTGCAAACACCTCTTATCCCAAATGAAAGCCAGTTAGGGGAAAAGAGTCATTTTGTCACTCATCAAGGGTTATTCCCTTTTCTACAACATATATTTTTTTAAAACTTTGAGCTGGTCCACGCCCCATTTCCACAGAGCCATCAATAGTCATTTAGAAATGGATGCTGTTCAAGTATAGCCCCCTGGTGCACAGGCACAGCTGTGAGGGGGTGGCAGGATGAAGTAATATGGACACAAATATTGCTACAAGGGCTCTGTGATGAGCACAGCTGCTGCTTGGGATGGAAATAAGCTGTACCCCATAAGCACCTTTACACATGTGCAAGGGTCTGTACTGGTTTTTAAGCAGATACAGGCAAAGGAGGAGTAAAATTGTTATCTATAAACCAGCCTTTGCCGAACAGTTCCCAAGTGAGAAATGTTCCCATTGTAATCACAGTGGGTCAGTTCAGCAGTCCATAAGCTGGGAGTCCACGGGAATTTTGTGAGAATAAGGTCTTTTGTAACAGGCTCCAGCTTCTCCCAGAGAGTAAAAATCATTTATCTGCTTGGAACCAAAAGAAAGCACTCTACTTAGTTTTTTTCTTTTTTTCTTTTTTTTTCTTTTTTTTCTATGTGCCTACTTGCAGGGAAAAAAATAATAAAAATAAATAAATAAAATAAAATAACCCTTCCAAGTCCATTTATAACCCCATTTTGCTCCTGCTCCTCACTCTTGTCAGCATCTTTTCCTTTTTGGAAAAATAAAAGCTATTTATTTGGGGCCAGGTTGCTTGTGATTCTTCCTTCCTCAAAGACACGCTGCCCCAAATCCTCACCTCTGGAAAAATGCACCGACATCACCAGGCCACTGGCAGGAACAGCCGGATGCTCAGGCACAACCAGAGGTCTGCACATACCTCTTGTGAGAATGGGCTTGTAGCCACTGGGCTTTGGCTTTTAATGTTCCTTTCAAAGGGCTTGATTGATTGCTGTTAATCCTGGTGAACAACTTCGATAGTTGTTAACAGGACTGCCCGCATTAGCTAAAGGTACTCACACGCATTAGTATGCTCCTCGTCCCCATGACGTCAATAGACAGCTTTCCAATGACTTCACAGGAGGGCTGGATCAGGCCCTTTGCTAGCAGCAAGTTTTTAATGAACAGTGTTTGGTGCAGGAAAGGGGGGAATAGCAATACATCAGTCCTGAACTGTATCTTCATTCTTCAGGAAACGAGCAAGTAAAGAAGAAAGGCAGGACACAGGCCGAAAGGTTGACAGAGGGGGATAGTTCTGCTCAGCTTCAAAACCCTGGACCTGGAGCACACAGAACCAGCATTCGCCGACTGATATCTCCAAATAAATAAACAGCGTGAGTGAGTTTTGGTTTTAAATAGCAATGTATCTCTCTTTAGATCCAAGTAGCTAAATCAACCCGTATACTCCCAGATTCTCTGCTGGTTTATTTCACTGTGGTTTTCCAAATAAAATATGAGACCATTAATAGCAAAAACACACGTTGTAATCATGATCTGAACATATAGCTCTCAGCCACAACACTATTACAGGGCCCAATTCTGCAAAGTCTTCTAACTCAGATGGGATTGTTTACTTCAGCCTTGTTAAGCTTTCCAGAGAGTGCTGACAGAATCAGGGCCTATTAGCTGCGTAATCAAATAAAATAATTGAGAGATGCAACGGGGACCTCAAGCACAGCTAACAGAAGGAGTGAGACCAGCATCCTTGAGACTTAGGTTGAGAACCCAAGCATCAGGGTGTGGGCCTGATCCTGACATGCTTAATCTGCATTGTTATTAATCACTCTGCTGTGGTCAGAGGGATTATTCATCTGAGGAAGGATTACTCATGTGAACATTTGCAGCATTGGTCCCTGAATTAATGTGTGAATCAGTGTGGATTTTTTTTTGTCCTTCCTTCCTTCCTTCCTTCCTTCCTTCCTTCCTTCCTTCCTTCCTTCCTTCCTTCCTTCCTTCCTTCCTTCCTTCCTTCCTTCCTTCCTTCCTTCCTTCCTTCCTTCCTTCCTTCCTTCCTTCCTTCCTTCCTTCCTTCCTTCCTTTCTTCCT